>NC_060271.1:130906629-131235297 GCF_021613505.1 Equus quagga | reverse complement strand
AGAGAAGCTGGGGATGGCCAGCGAGGAGAATGGCCTGTGGGCCAGTGGGGCCGGTGGGCAAGATCCCTGGATTGGAATGAGAGGCGAGGAAACTGAGGCCAGAGCAGAGGGCTTGTCCAGGAAGGGGCAGAACCAGGCTCCTAGCAGCTTCTCCATTTGCAACACCATGCCACTGCTCCATGAATGAGACATGAGGTGGGTGGAGGCCTCGAACTATCATCATCATCATCTGACTTACTAATAAAAGAATTAAAATTTAAAGTGATCTAAAGTGACAAGTGACAGGCATGTTCCTAGAAACCGGAGATTGGGTACGGAGCAGGTCTCAGTGTAGATGACACCAGACACAAAGTCCCCTGGACTCGGTGGGTTTTTAAGGTTTCAGAATTCTGAAGGACAAAAGGCTCTTTATTCCAGGTGTGCTGGGGGTCTCTCAGTCTTCACTGCCCTGTATCCTGGGCTCAGGGCTGAGTCGCACAGCACAGCTTTGTTTCTGGGTGGAGCCTCCGCCGCCCGAGGACAGGCTCCTTCCCCTGCTGGGGACCGAGCTGGACACCCTAGGACCTGAGGCCCCTTCTCGCTCAGATGCCCCACCAGCCTTCAGAAGCCGGCGGCCCACCTGGCCCTCAGCCTTCTGGAACCGGGTAGGCCTCCCAGGCCCTGGGGCAGGCTGGGGGTCCTGGCCAGGCCCAGCAGCACCACCCCCAGGTTTGCGATGTCCTCTCTCCATGGGAGGCCCAGCGCCTGCACTCGGGACTTCTCTGTTTTGTCTGTTTTTTGACATTCTAGCCTCGAGGTCCGTGTTTCCTTCTTGGGCCTCTAGGAGGGTACAGCCTAGACAGGTCCTCAAGTCCCCGAGTCTCTGGGCTGGCCGTCCCAGGAGCTCAGGGCGAGCTGGCTGGGTAGCCAGCCCACTGGGCCACACGGTTCCACACTCTCCTTCCCTCAGGGGTCCGAGACCTTTCCCCTGAGCCGTTGGGCCACATCCTCCAGGTCAGTGTGGCGGAACACCATAGCCCAGGGGACAACAGACTGCATAAGACACCTACTTTAATTAGAAGAGTTACATGACAATATATCAGAAAACTGGCAAAGTACAAGGAAAAACAAGTCACTGATGGTGGCCTTCTGGCACAGCCTCGCCCCTGTGTCTTCCTTCTGGTGCTTTGCTTGTCTTCATCGCAGTGTTGGCACCTGCATCGCATGTTGCAGGTTGACCCCACACCGGGGGGATAGTTCTTCCCATCCTTAGGGTTTGCAGCGAAGAGCGCTTCCCCCTGTCATTTTGATGGAGCTCAGGAGGCAGAGATGGAAGCCTGTCCTGGCCTCGGGGAGCTGGCCGTCCAGAAAGCAGGCGAGCTTTAAGCGGAGCTGTCTCTCTGGCGCCTGCTGCCCGCCGGGCTGTGCCGGGTATAGTTGAGGTGTGGCTTTGATCCAGACCTGCTCTTGAGGAGCGTACACAGGGCAACGCGGGTTACTTAATTCAGACAAAATGTGTGACAAGGTTGAAGTAGAGGCAGGAGCGGGGTGTTGGGTGGGAAGGGGGAACGCTTCTGACTGTGTGGCTCTGAGAAGGCTTCCCGGGAAGGCCTGTTGGGAGGGCCTGGGCACAGAGCTGGGTGTTGGCGCCAGGAGGATTTGGACAGAGAGGGGAGGTGTGCAGACGTTTCTCCCTGACGGCACAGAGGTGGTGTCCTCACCTGGTCCTCCTGGCGTGGTCCACAGTCTGCAGTGGCCTTGCTCGTTCGTGTGTGTTTGATGGTCTCTCTTGGGCTCTGGTGGACAACGTCCATGGGACAGAGACTTCGTTGGCCTTATTCACCCCACCGGATAGGTGCCTGAAAGTACTGAATGGAAGTATGGAGGAGACAGTGGAGGAATAGGCAGTGTCTGTGATGGAAGGACTCCACAGGCCGGCCACAGAAGGGTGGTCTTGGTGGGGGATCTGAGCCCGGAGGGAAATCTGAGGTCTCTTCCCTGGTTGGCTGTCTTTTGGGAAGGGGTAGAAAATCACACAAGAACAAAGAGGTGGGGGGAAGGAAGAGAAGAATTCCCACCCCTAATCCCAGCACGAGAGGTAACATTTGGTGCGTGTCCCACCGCAGGAGGCCCCTGCCCAGATGTGTATTCCTATAGATGTAATTTCGTACGTGGGACCACTCCTTCTCTACCGTGTGAAAACCTGTGTTTTCACTGAGCGACGCTTTGTTCTTCCGGAGAATTCACCAGGCAGGACCGTATCGACAAGGCACGTCTCTACCTGAACCCTCTGCTGCTTGTCCTAGGCCGGGGTCCCCAGGGGCTTTTCTCAGGCCCGGGTCTGGTGGCAGAGCAAGAATACTAAGCTGGGGGGGCGGTGAGCGGGGCAGAGGGAGTGCGAACCAGCACCCTCCTGTTTCCTGTCGCTTAGGAGGCCCCCAGCCAAGCTGTCAGTCCTGCCGCAGAAGTGAGAACAGCGGTGTCAGTACTCGGGTTACAGCGTTAACTGTATCCTTACTGTTTGGGACAAACTCGAATTCAGACCCTCCTCTTAGCGGCTGTGTGACCTTGGGCGAGTCAGCTCACCTTGGACTGGCCCGTCCTCCTGTGGACAGGGGATGATCCCTCCCACAAGAGGTGTAGGACAAAGTCTGGGCCGTGCCTTCCGAGTGGTAGGCGCCCGGCAGATGGGGGCTCCCTTTCTGCCCTCCTTTTGCATCTGGAAAAACAAACGGAAAAAAACCCGAAGGAATCTATGAAAAAACTATCAGTTAATAAAATAATCAGGTGAGTAGTTGGAGAAAAGATAAACATTCATATTAGCCATGATCACTTATTAAGATATATTTTCAGGGCTGGCCCCGTGGCCAAGTGGTTAAGTTCACGCCCTCCGCTGCAGGCGGCCCAGTGTTTCGTTGGTTTGAATCCTGGGTGCGGACATGGCACTGCTCATCAAACCACGCTGAGGCAGCGTCCCACGTGCCACAACTAGAAGGACCCACAATGAAGAATATACAACTATGTACCAGGGGGCTTTGGGGAGAAAAAGGAAAAAAGTAAAATCTTTAAAAAAAAAAAAGATATATTTTCAAAGATCCCACTCTTGTGCCTAAAATGTCGTGTTAGTGGTTACATATCCATATATGTTTGTCAGAAGTCAGTGAACTGTGTACCTAAAATAAGTGAATTTTATTGTATGTAAGTTATACCTTAAAGAACTTGACTTTACGTAAAAAAGCCTCCATTCTTAATGTCTACAGAGCATATGAAAATACCCAGGTCTAGCATTAAGGAAGAATGTGCCTGACTGAGATGAAGAAAAAGATGGCATTTAAATGTTTTGTTGTTATTTTTTCCTTATTACAGAAGTTACAAATAACAAAAGCTCCTCCTGCCTCGAGGAGCTCACTTTCAGTGGGGGGTCCGATAGTAGACATGATAAGCGAGCAAATTATATCATGTGTTTGGTGCTACCCACCCTGGGAAGGAATTGACCTGGGTAATGGGGAGTAGGGGGTGTAAAGGAAGGGAGGGTCGTGCGATTTTAGATAAGCTATGGTGGCAGACTCATTGAGAAGGTGATATTTGAGCCAAGTGTGGGGACCACGGCCAGGGAGGGTGGTCCAGGCAGAGCTGGTGCGTGTTGAGGCGGGAGCAGGCCTGGCGTGCTCAGGGAGTGGCGGGGAGAGCTGTTGGGGAGTCTGCAAGTCTGCATGAGGACGTCAACCCTCCCAGTGGGCAGGGCAGCCCCGGATCACATGGTCTGCTCTTTCCTAGTCACCTAAATATCACAAAATACATGTTTTATTTAAGTTTACCGTAATGAGACTATTTTTTACATACTGTGTTGTAACCTGTTTAACATAACAACTATTGAATACGTTTTTCCATTTTTCGAAAATCACCGTCTGTGGCCTGATTTTGCAGGCTTTGGCTGCACTTCCTTTCCGGGCGTGAGCTATAATTTGTTTAACTAACACCTGCTGTTCAGCACTTCGTCCTTCTGGAAGGCACCGTGGAGAGTTGCGGGACGAGCCAGACAGTGGAGGCCGTGTCCGCCTGCCCCAAATGTCTGGACGGGAGGTGGCCGAGCTGAGCCACAACGAAAGCGCAGTAGCTGGTGTGTCCAGACACACTGGATTCATTCCTTGTTTTTCCACTGCTTTAGATTTAGGGAGCTTCACCTGGAGAGGCATGTGGATAGGACTGGAAAATGTCACAGCCATACTGCCTGCAGATAAGTCGGTTTCCCAACCTTGTGGTTAAGTGGCCTGACCCGCTGGAGCCACCTGGCTGGCACTCGAGTGCCTGGCCACACTGGACTGCCCCACCCGCCTGGGCAGGTCTCTCTCTGGTCCTGTTCGTGCTCTTTACTCGCTCTGACTGCCCTCCCCGCCTCCTGTCAAGCTCCAAGCCCACCTGCAGCCTCTCCCTGGAAGCATCCCTCGCCCCTGCTCACATCTTCCTCCCTCCTGCCTGCATGTGGACTTAGAGTCTCCCTGGCAGGTTAGTGACTCCCAGGGCAGGGCAGGGCAGGGCCCAGGTTCCTCCCGTTCCATGTGAACCAAGCCTGCCTGCCTCTCTCCCTTCTTCCATTCAGCCCAAGCGCTGGGTTTGGCACGAGATACAAACGGTGGTTAGGAAGTTATGTTCTGCGGAACCGTCGGCCCAGCATGGAAAGTAAGCTGGTAAACGTACACGAGTGTCCAGAGTCATCCTGGGAGCAGCGAGCGGCCAGAGCAGAGGGCATCTGAGCGGCGTTCAGAGAAGGGAGCGCTGCGGAGGCCGGAGACACTGGGCCTGGGTGGCGTCCTCACTTCAGGCTGAAGGCCTTAACTGAGCAAGGTGGTCATTTCCAGGCCTGCGGCCTCCCATCAGGTTGGATGTTGGTGGCCAGGATGACACTGGCCCTTTTGGGGTAACTTGTTTGGATTCAGGGCTCTGGATGGGATTTGTGACAAAGCACGATCCTGAGGATGAATTCAGCTGTCTGAAGTCTCTGCATTTGCAAGTGTCAGGACTCCGAAGCTGCCTTGCCCAAGGCGAAGTGGAGGAAGGTATAGCTTCATGTTTGGGGTTTTTCTAAGGCTGCTTCGAAGGGAGGTGTGGGACTCATTTCTGTGAACCATTAACATTCTCAGGACATGGGGCCCGAGAGAGTTGGCTGGAGCTGTCGGTTTTACCTCCTGTCCCCAGAGGAGGGCTGCGTGTGCGGTCCAGGACGCAGGGCCTGGGCGAGGCTGCTGTCCAGTGGGTACGTGTGGTGGAGACACAGGTCCTTCGGAATGGTTTTGGTCTGGTTATATAAAATGCTCATTCTAAAAAAGATGGAAAAAGGAGAAAAGAAGAAAGCAAATATAATCCACAGTCCTACAGTTGAGAGAAGTCACAGCCAGCATCTGGGGCTGTTTGTCCTCGTCAGTATCTGTTTACGGAGAGATGAAGAGACAGGGATGTCGTAACTGACACCATACTGCATACTCATTTCATGCCTCCCCTTTTCCGTTCAGGATCCTATCATCCCATTTCCCTCTGTCAGTAAAAAGTGTGTGTAATTGTAAGTTTTGGTGGCTGTCACAGAAAGTGTTGGACTTGGACGTGGTTCAGTCCAGCCTCCTTGTTCCATGGAAGGTGATCCTTGTGCCCCCAGCACCCTCCTTGGGGCATCAGGGCAGAGCGGGGAGTTGGGACCGGGCGCCACCCTTGTGTCCATCCCACCTGCCCACTGTCTCCACCGGCTGGAAGCGTGTTCTGGTCCACCTGAGCGAGCTTGTGCGATTGTCCACCTGAGCCAGTGTGGTCCAGAGCCCGGATTTGAGGTCCAGCATCGCTGCTTCCCAAGAACCCCACCTCCCTCTTTCTGTTTGTAAAATGTCTTTCACTGTGTGTTTCTCAGAAAAATTGTGATGATGAGCAAGGTGTGACTTGTGGGAGTTACTTTGAAGGGAAGGTGTTGGTGGTGCCGGGCGCTGGGTGGCAGGTCTGAGTGTGGCCACGTGTGAGAGGCCACAGACCCGGCCTCCGTCCTTGGTGCCTGGGCTGTCGGGGAGAGCGTGCGCCTGGCCCCTCAAATTCAGCGGGGTGTGGCTGAGCCTCTCATGGAGCTGAGCAGTGGCAGTTAGATGGCCTCATGGACATCAAATGACCCAACCAGAAAGGTCTTGAGTGATGGGTTGGCGGTTGCCCCCACATCTGTCCACAGGTGCCGTGTGGCTTTGCCCTGACATGGCGTGAATGCCAGATTGGCTGAGGATGAAAAGCCGGAGAGCTGTTAAATTCCAGAAGCTCGAGTGGGTTGAAAGGATGAGCTGAAAATAAGATGGAATTGAACAGAGTGAAGGCAAGCTTTACACTCTGGCTTAAGTATAGATTCGTTCATTCATGAGGGTGCAGGTCTGAGAAAAAAGAAACGACGTTGGATGCTTGCATGCACACTCGAATCTGTGGCTCTCGCTCAGCTGCTCCGTGCGGGCTGCCCTGCCGCCCCTGAGCTGCCATCAGGAGCGGCCCGGCTCGGGGTCCTTCGGGCAAAGCGTCAGGAGCCAGGTGTGCCCTCATGCCAGCAGGGTGGACTGGCTGCCCGGGTCCACCTGGACGTCCAGAAGTCACCCGAAAGAGCTCTGTGCAGCGTGTGGAGAGCTGGCTGTGCGGTTCTGGGGCGGTTCTTCCCTCTGCCAACGTGAATTTGCAACTAAACAAACTCCAGCTCTCAGCCAGGAAATGCAGGGGGTGTGCTTGGTCTGGAGACCCGGGCTCCTGCGCTCTGGCCGTGGTGAGAATGGGGGAGGGCAGGCCGGCAGGAAGCCTTGGGCACACGGGCGTGAGAACCCGAGGGCGTGGACGTAGGGGCACTGCTGTGGGCAGGGCGGGGCGGCTGGGTGTTTGTGGTGTGCATCGTTAGGGTGACCAGCCCCTGGGCTTTTTCCGGCTCGGCCCAACCAGGCCTATTGGAATGAGCCTGCCGGCACCCGGCTGAAGGCCTCCGTAGCTGTGATCCACCAGGCCCCTTTCCCACAAGAGCTGGAGGTGCTGACCCACTGACCTCTTTGGTATGTCACTGTTGTGCCTGGCCCCCCAGAGGCTGAGCTGCCTCTGCCTGGGTGAGGGAGCTTCCTGGGAAGTCCTTGGCGAGGCTGCTCTCCACCCCTCGGCATTGCCTCTCTCTCTCTGTCTCTTTCATGGCTAACTCTTATTCATCCTTCAGGTCTCTGTTTAGATGTCACCTCCTCTTGGAAGCCTTCCCAGATCCTTAGGTAGGGCTGTAGGCCTCTCAGTGGCCTCCCCAGCATCCTGCACTCATCTTTCTCGTGGACGTGTCACTTTCCCCTTAATCTCCTGGGCACTTGTGGGAGCTCCTTGAAAGCAGGGATTTTCCTGTTCACTGTTGCGTCTGCACCACCTAGGACAGTGCCTGGCACATTCTAAGAGTTCAGTTGAGTGTATTTTGAATAAGTAAAAGAATGCATAAATGAGACTTCGATTCCAGCTCAAAGACCAGCCCGTTACCCCGACGAGCAGGGTCAAAGGTGGGAACCACTGGGCGTCGGGGTTGGCCTGGGCCACCTGAGTCACGGCTTGTGCAGGACAGAGGCAGTCCAAGTCCGCCTGGGGGCTCAAGGCAGAACGGGAGGGCCAGGCAGGGGGCTGCTGCCCCCGTCCGAGGTGTCTAGGTGCCCTGTGTTGCCACACCTGGGAGGTGCATGTCGCTGTGGTGTACCAGGTGGGAGCCACCTAAGGGCCCCTGAAAGGATTCCTTAAGGCTTTAATGTTGACTTTGAACAGCAGCGCAGCAGGAGTGAGCTGAGCCGCAGCACAAGTCTTGCCCAGGGGCCTAGAGTCTCCCCTCCACTCGTGGCTTCCTCAAACCTCCTACCTTCTCGGGCCTGGGTTTTGTGCAGGGGGGATTAAGTGACAAAGTGGCTGTGACGCTCCCTCTAGACTGTAATGCACACTGTGTGGAGTGGATTATTCCTCCCCCTCGTGGTTTGGCATCGGGTGTAGACTCTGACATGTGGGGCCGGACTGACGTACTGCATTTGTCAGGCTGCTTTTCCCCTAACAACTTGGGGTGTCCTGACACCCTTTGTGTAGACTCCTGCCGAGGTTCCCCGGGCCACCAAAACCTGATTTCAGTGCAGCTCTCCGATAGGACCTTCAAGACTTTGGTCTGCAGAAAAGACCCCGTCCTGTGTGATCTTAAAGAAAATAGGGCTCAGGAGTAAATGGCCACACGCAAAATGCTGCACTGAGGCTGGGCTTCCTAAAACATCGCCTGCTGCTGTGCACGACGCGTGTAAATGCGTGTGGACCTGCTGAGGCTGCCAAGTGTGGTTGCCACAACAAACCAGCCACAAAGGCTGCACATCTTCCTGTTTCTGCTCAGCCCCTTGACACTCTTCCTGCACACGACACTCGGTTTCCTAGAGCCCTTCCCTGTGGAGGAGAAGCGTGGGAGTGTGCGACTGGCCTGAGCAGGACTTTCCAGAGCACTGGGTGTGCAGGGGGCTCTGTGCCCTGAAGGACCTTTGACCCTTTATTTGGGAATGAGGGGTGAGGATCCATCAGCGTACCCCTTGCCACTAGATTCTGTCAGCAGTTGGGGGTAGACCAAAAGATGACCATCAGGGGAATGTATGTACGTCGGGGTCTCTCACCCTCCCCACTGGACATTTTGGGCTGCATAGTGCTTTGTTGGGGTGGGGAGGGTGCCTGTGCACTGTAGGATGTTTAGCAGCATCTTTGGCCACCACCCAATAGATGACAGTGGATGTCCCCCACACCCCAGTTGTGGTAACCAAAAATGTCTCCAGACATTGCCAAATGTGCCAGGGGGACAAAATCGCCCCCAGCTGAGAACCACTAAATTTATGTGTGTGCGTGTGCATGCACACATATACACACACACGCACACGCACCTTTTTGCTGGTATTTCTAGACTGGCAAGCTTGCTCTATGGCCAGAATCCGTTTCCTGCTGCTTACCCACGCCCGTAAAAATCAATTTCCCAGTCACAGGCTGACAGCTGAGCACCTGCCGACCTCCGCTCCCAGGGGTGAGTAGGGGAGATGGGGAGACACAGGCTGAAAGGTCATTCTTTTTCCAGTCTGATCAGAAAGCCACTTCTTCCCCCAAGGAACAGGGCGAGAGGCTGGAAGCCAGCAATGTTGTTCGTGCAGAGGACTCCTGGTGGAAGGACAGAGACAGAGGGACACAGCCCATGCCTCACGTCACACAGGACAGCTCTGCAAAGAGAAGGTTTTCAGTCAAACACCCAGCAGCACGAGTCACACACTCACTGTTTCAGCCCCACACTGACCACGTGGCTCTGTGCCAGGTGGGGTGCTGGGCCCTGGAGTAAGTCCTTGTCCCCTCCCACGGTCCCTGTGGGGCTACAGACTCTAAGCAGCCGATCCCAGGAAAGTGCAATGAAGGTAGGGGAGCTGCGTGGTGCTATGAAAGTGAGCAGCCGGAAGCCTGGGGGCATCCTGAGGGAGGGACCGTGAGCTGCCATCTGAAGGGAGAGTGGTTCTCTGGGCACTTAGGGGGTGTCCTTGGCAGAGGAAATAGCTCTTTGGTGGGCCAGGGCTTGGCACTCTTAAAAACTCCTCACACGCTTTTCTTCCCAGTTGTGAAATGAGCTGAGCAGACTGGAATCAAAGATAGAAAAATGGAGATGAGAGGCTGTGCAGAGACCCAGCTGTGAGTGGCCTCTGCTGAGCGCTAGTGCATGAAAGTAGCTTTGCCAGTGTTCTTTCTTGTCATCCTCCCAACAAACCTTTGGAGCTCCTGGGGCACCAGAGGCCGAGAACCTGACCTAGGGCTGCCCAGCCGTGTGAGGCCAGCTGAGCCATGATTGATCCTGGGGGGGGGTGGTGACTCCAGGACCCGAGCGCTTCCTCCTGGTGGCCTCAGCTCTGGGCACTTGTTAGAAATGCAGTGTCCTGGGCCTAGCTCTGGAGGTTGTCCGGACCCGGGAATCTGCATTCTAGAAAGCACCGACTCCAGGCTTGTGTCCCTGATGGGGAGGATGACTTGGCTCCTGGTGGGGAGCACTCCAGCAGCAGCTCCTTGGAACCAAGTCCTTTGGTGCAGACGTGCTCTGCACAAGAGCCCTGGGTCTCCCAGGCCGGGCCGAGCTGGGCTGTGACTTCCCATCTGATGCTGGGCTCATTTCACTCGTGGATGCAGATGGAAAGCAGCGTGGGCAGATCACAAGCGGGAGCTGTCTGCGCGGGGCGCCGGCGGAATCCGGTGTCTGCTCGCCTGAGTGCTGTCGCTAATGGGATTTGCTGAGCCTTTTGGGTGTTTGTGGCATGGCGGCTGTTGCAGGAACCCAGCGGCTGCTCATTTGTGGGGAATGAATAATTTATTTGTGTTTTCAGATGGCTTATTCCTTCCTCGCAGACACGGCAGCCGCGCTCCGCACGCTCTGTCGGCTGCTGAGTAAGTGGCTTCGGCGGGAGGACTCGCCTTGATCCTCCTTGGTGCTGGACGCCTGTTTCCAGGATGTTGGTTTGCAGGCTGCGTTTTAGGGGGGTCCAGATCCTTCCACTTGGGGTGCCTTCCTTTCTCTCTCTTTGTGGGGAAATCATGCTTTCCCTCCTCGTTGCCTGCTTTGGGAAGCACAGCTCCAGAGTGCTAGCTGGCCCTGGGCGTTTTAGGGCTGTCTGGCAGCTAGGACATTGATAACAACAATGCTGTAGAGTTCTGGCTCTGGGAGGGCTTTGTTTCTGATTTCTGCTGTGACCAGCTGAAAGCCACACATGGTTGCAGTCACCCTTGAGAATCCCCCATTTGCACAAGTATCAGTGCCCAAGTTGCCTCTCTGCTTCTGGCCTCCACCCTGCCGTCCTTTCTGCTCAGGCTGCCAGCAATCTTCCTCCAAGTGCCTCACTCAAGAGTCTGCCATGGCTCCCTGTTGCCGAAGGCGACCTGAACCCCAGTGTCAGAAGCCCTGCGCGACCTGGCTCTTGTCCTGCTCTGCAGCCTCATCTCCTATCTCTTCTTCCTCTGAGCTGCCTGCTCCCTGTTCATTGATTGAAGGCTGACTGAGACTCTGCCACGCTCCAGGCGCTGTGCGGGGGCTGGGAGACCAGGGAGCGAGACCCTGCCCTCCCAGCACTCCATCTGGAGGGGTCTGGGGCCCCAGTAGATGGGTTACAGGCAGCCTCACAGACCCCCAGGCCCGGGAACGGGGGCAGGCAGCGCAGGAGGGAGTCTCAGAATTTTCAGCATCTTTAACCTGCCATTTTGGTGGGATTGAGGCCCCAGCAGGTGCCTGGATGAGGGCCTGATTGTCAGGGCCTCGAATGCTACACCACAAGGGACCGCCAGGGGCTGCAGGTGGGCTGAGAGTGGGTACCTGGAACCTGGCCTGAGGGGACCACTGGTCAGGCACCCTGGCCAGGAGCCCTCTGCCCGCCGCCCAGCCTTCGCGCTCTGCACAGACCCCACCTCAGGCCCGCCCTGTGCACTGCGTTGCATTCTTGCTTAATTATGCTTAGATGCTTAATTAGTGTCCCTTTCCTTGCTCCTTTATCACTCACCTTGAGGGCAAGAAGGTTTGTCTCTGGCATCCCCTCTGGGCAGGTCCTGTGGCCTCTAGGGGAAGCACGGCCTACAGGGTCAGGTGCACTCAGCTGGCATGATACTGCCCAGCTGTGTGGCCTTGGGAAAGAGGCTTGATGTCTCTGAGCCTCTGTTTCCCCATCTGTAGGTGGAAACAGAGAGAGTAATGATCCCATGAGTGGCACCGTATGTGAATGTGCCCATTGTCCAGGCCGAGCCTTAAAGGCTGCATTCAGACTCCAAGTTTAGGCCTAGGAGCTCAAAGAGCTTCCACGTGAGTCCATCGCCTCCTGTCAGGGTCCAGTCCAACGTGCTTTGGGCCTCTTCCACACGAGGGGCGGGGGTCGGTGCTTGGTCCGTTCACCCACACCATTCCTGACTCTCTGAGTGCCTGCTGCCCAGGATCATCCAGGGCAGGCACAGGGGCACCCTCCTCAGGAGCAGCCTCCTATCCTCAGCTGCCCAGCTGTGGCCAGGGGAGGGCATGTGGGGGCGGCAGTGCAGTCAGGGTACTCCTCACGCCTTCCCCCCCCCGCCCCCACCGCCCCGCCGTGACTTACCTGAGTCCTCTAAGGCGAGGGGCTCACCTGGGCCCACAGCCAGAGAGCAGAGAGCCAGGGGCGCCTGTTCTCCACGGCTTGGGCCACTGTCACCTGGTGGCGCCCTCCTTGGTCCTGTATAGAATTACACGCCCCCTCCCCACAGTGTGTGGTTTGGATGGTACATGAGGGCGCTGGGCCATTGTGGGTGGCGGAGGAGGCTGTGCGGAGAGGCAGGTGGACGGCCACTGCATCCTGGACCAGCCCGGGGGCACCTGGGCCGCCAGGGTGCCTCCGTCCTCTGAGGAACAGCAGCTCTGAGCAGGAAGCGCTGGTCGGACACCAAGAAGTCTCCTTGGGGAGCCATGACACCTCACCTGAGTGACCGGGGTTGGCGTCTGAAGCCCATGGTCTCCTCTTTCTGGCCCTGTGGCTCCAGGCAGGACCCTCAACTTCTCTGGGCTGTGTCCTCCTCCACGAAGCTGGGGGGAACCTGACTCCTGTGTGCCCACCCCATGGGCTGTGGAGGAGGCGGGCTGGGGTTGTGGGTGTGGACTCTGGCTGCCATCCCGGCTGCCTGATTCCTGTGCTCTCCTGTCCCACGGGCTTTCTAGGAAAAGGGCAGTGTGGATGGCTCGTTCCCAGCCCTCGCTCGCTCTCCTCCAACATCGTTATTAATAAAACTCTCAGAACATTTAAGAGAGAGGCCCATGGCCCAGCTCAGGTGACAAGTGACCAGCAGGTGACAGGTGACACGCAGCCTGAACACCTGGGAGACGCACTTGTATGAGTGTCCGAATCTTTGCGTCTCTGCCCGGCACATGACAGTGCCTCCATCACTCGGGGAGTGTGGCCTGGCTCCACCTGGCTCTGCGATCTTGCCTGAGAGCCTTCTCTCGCCTCCATTTGTGCAACTGCGAAATGAAAAGATTGGACGAGGTGGGGGGTTTTCCTTTTTCTTTGTTTTTCTTCTTTGCAGCTGAAACTTTTCCTTCCAAGTGAAATCACGGTGGCGTCAGTGTATCCAGCAGGCAAGGTGGCCCTGCGGGCGGGGCAAGGCCTGGCTGCGTCGTTGCCCTTGAGCACCCCCTCCGGCCCTGGGCCCCCAGAGATGGTTGGAGGCTTCCGGCCTCGGGTTTCTAGGGTCCCCTTAGCCGCAAAAGGGTGCAGCTCCTTCTCCAGCTGAGATAGACAGCTGACAATGGGCTGAATGTGGACAGAGTGCACCCCAAATAGAAATTGCTGTATCAGGTTTGGATTGCTTGCTCTCCACCTCCCCGGGGACCACCCACGGTTCCCCTGTGGCTGCCTCATTGTTCCGATGTTGGCAAAGGTTCGCTTTTTCTTCCTTTGTCTGGAACAGGAGGTGCCTCAGACACTGCCTGGGAAGAAGGCCAGAGCAGGGTTTTTATGGCCCCCGGTCCAGAGGTCGGTGACCTGGGGGAGCCGTGGTGGGGCGGCAGTGGCCGGGGCTCCAGAGGTTCCAAGGGTCCTGCTAAGGGCAGTGAGCCGTTGATACTCTTTCCTGTCCATGGAGTCAGCACCTCTCCATGTGACCTGCCTCCCTCAAAGCCACAGTCAGACGCCACCTCCCGCCTCTCAGCATGGCCATCATCCAAAGACAGCCCATAGCCAGCGCGGGTGAAGATGTGGAGGGGAGGGAAGCCTCGTATGCTGCTGGTGGGGCTGTAACTCGGTGCGGCGGTTTCTCAAAAAATTAAAAATAGAACTACCCTATGATCCAGCAGTCCCGCTTCTGGGTGTTTATCCGAAGAAAGCAAACACTGATTTGAAACAATACATTTGCCCCTGTGTTCGTTGCAGTATTATTTTCAATAACCAAGATATGGGAGCAGCCTAAGTGTCCATTGGCAGAAGAACGGATAAAGAAGATGTGGTGTATGCACATGGAATACTACTCAGCTGTAAAAAAGAGTGAAATCCTCCCCTTTGTGACAGCATGGAGGGACCCAGAGGGTATTATGCTAAGTGAAATAAGAGGGACAGAGACATAGGAATACTGTATGATTTCACTTATATCTGGAACCAAAAAAAAAAACCCCAAAATCAAAACAAATGAACAAACAAGACAAAACAGAAACAGGCTCATAGATACAGAGAACTGGTGGTTGCCAGAGGAGTGGAGGGTGGGGGGAAGGGCAAAATGGGTGAAGGGGGTAAGAGGTCAAACTTCCAGTCATAAAATAAATTAGTCATGGGGTGTAATGTCCAGCGTAGGGAACATAGTCAACAATATTGTAATAACTTTGGTGACAGATGGTAACTAGTCTTATCAGGGTGATCATTTTGTAATGTAAATAAATGTCGAGTCACTATGTTGTACACCTGAAGATAATACAATATTGTGTGTCAACTAACCCTCTACCTGGAGCCCTCGTCATAAGTCTGTCCCTTCCTGCATGTCCCTGACTCAGGACTTTCCTGAGCATTAAAGGTAGAGTCTCACCCTGTCCCCTAGTAATTCTGTCAGGTCACTTCATTTTGTTCTTTTCCTGGCAGTTATCACAATCTATGCTTACTCTCTCCATTTGTTTCTTTTCTTTCTTTTTCTTAAAGATCAAAAGGCCCAGGTGGGAAAGTCAAAAGACCCCTAAATGCTGAGTGGTTTGAAATAGAACAAAGTCTGGAATTCCAGCTGGAGCCCCATTTTCTGAAATGCGTTTCGTGTAATCTTGCTGCATAGTTACTCTGTGAAAATAAGCTTTCACAGCCACACACATGGGGGAGTTAGGCCACTGTTGTTGCTCTCCCTGGGAGCCTTAGCACAGAAATCTTTAGCCATAAGGGTTTAAGTTAGATAAGTCAGTCGTGTGTTAAAGACTCTGAGAAGTCCTGCAGGAAAGAAACCAATTGAACTTTGTGGAAGGAAATAATGTCCACATTTCCGTGACCGTGGAGCATCTCCCACCTTTTAACATTTGTATGGCACAACACCCCAAACTAGTTTTCCTTGGAACACATTTTTGGGAATATGTGTACAAACGGAAGAAGGAAGATGAGGACATTTCAGGTTCCTTTAGCAAAGGAGAAGCCTAGAAAAAGATGAGATTCTACTCATATTTACTTTCTAAAAAATACAAGGTGTCTTCTGTCAGTTGGGATTCTCTGTTGAAAGGGATAGAAAAACTTTCAAAATGGCTTAAAGCCAAAAAGGGAATTTAATATTTCACAGTGCTAAAAAATCCAGGGTAGGCTTGGCTCCAGACCCTGCTGAATTCAGGGAGCGGGCAAGGTTTTACTCCGTTTACTCCACCTCCAGTGCTCCGCTGTTCTCACAGTCCTCGTCGTCTCTGGAAGCCCATCCCCTCTCCCTTTGGCTGCCCAACAGCTGCAGAATCCCCAGCCGTTCCTGTCTTCAGAGTAGAGTGCAATGGGAGAGAGACCCCATCTTTGGGGGAACCAGCGATGGAGACCCTTTCAGGTCAAATACATTGAGAACAGAGGCGGCGTGGACCCTTAAAAGGAAACCGAAGATTGTTGCTGTAAGAAGAGGGAGTGGATGCTGGAGGAAGCCACAGTCAAAATGTCAGAACAATAATCCAGTGCATCTCCCTGGTCTATTTTTCTATTGTGCTCACAGGAAAAAAAACAAAACAAAAAACCCCCACAATGCTTAGAACATACTCGAAAGGTGTGTGTGTGCCTTGAGTGACGGGAGAAGGGAAGAAGCTCGGAGCATCGACTGGATCCCTGTCCTGCGCTGGAGCAAAGTGGAAAGAGATCCTGGTTGGAAGTGATCATTGGTGGAGTGGAAAGGAGAGCAGAAGCTCTTAGAAGAAAAGGATGTGTGTGACCATTGAAGCGCCCTAGCCTAGAGATGTGACCCGAGCAGTGAGCACCAGCAGGAGCCCCCTGGGCCACAGAAAGAAGCAGCTGAAGACAGAAGGAAAAGGGAAGCCCACGATTGGCCCTTATTCAGTCTCATCCCTCTGTTCTCCACCATTTCTCTTCGTCCCAGCGTCTGGTACCTTGCAGTTTTCCATCCTTAGAGCTTAGCCCAGCTCTTCACTGTGCCCGCCTTCTTTCTCTTCCAGGTCTCCCAGAATCTCTGCACAGATGATCACAGAGCCCTGGACCTCTGTGTCCTGGTCCCAGGAGTCTCTCTTTTGTGGTGCCTGGTACGGGGTGGGATGTGAGTTATTGTTGATTGTAAACAGGGCAGGCACTTTCCTGTTTCCATTCTTGCACATGTCTTTGGTGGATATATGTCCATCTTTCTGCTGGGAAGCTATCCAGGGTTGAATTCCTGGTTCCTGGGCCAGGGGGCGTATGTGGGCATCTTTAGTAAATACGCCAGATGGTTTTTCGAAGTGGTCGGAGATAGTCGGTTCCTTTGGTGGCGAGGTCTCAGGTGCACTGGTAACGGGCGTGGACATGGGGCCTAGAGGAGGACGTTGAGTGCGCCGCCTAGAAGTTGGGAATGCGGTCAGCGGTGCCCAGTGCCCAGACTGGCCAGGGGCTGGTGCTGGGCGCTGGGCATGGCCACATGGGGCTCAGGGTTTAGTTCATTGTCACATTAGGGGTCCTTTCCAGCCCTGCCCCCTTCTGTGAAGCTTGCAACTTGCCATAGTCTGTTCTGTGGCTGTTCCCAGAGCGGGCCCCAGCCCCAGTGACCCCTGCAGGACACACAGCCTCCTCTAACTCAGTTCTTGACTTGAGCAGTGGAAGAAAATGCCTCTACGAGGGGCAGTCATTGTGCAAAACCGCTGTGTGAAAGTATTCTAGGAGCAGCTGCCCTTATCACCTGGGGACCATGTGCAGTTAGTCCTGCTAAAACCAGTCACCTCAGAAATAGTCATAATCCAAAAACCATCCATCTTTGACTCCAGACCGCACTATATTTTTCTCCCTCAGTGACTTTGCTTCCTCATTAAGTTGGATTTCAGGATATATTAAAATAATTTGTCATCTCTCGGGCACACACCCGCCCCTGGTGTGAGCGGGCTGGAGAGGCCGTTGGGTTTCATGCAGATCAGAGTTAGTGCGGGAAGCATGGAGGTGCCGAGCACGGGAAGGGAGATGCTTTTCCAGCTGCCCTTCCCGAGGACTGGCCTGCAAGGACGATGGGCCGTGAGCCCCTCCAGGCCTGGGCCACGAGGGCGACTGACCCCAGAACCGTAACTTCTTACGTGGTGCCCTGGGGAGGCTGCCTGTGCCGGTTCAGGAACAGCTCAGAGTTCGAGGGAACCTCCTTACGGACTGGACCAGGGATGTGTCTTGAGGAACTGGGCCCCCATCCACCGTGGATTGGATCACCCCTTTAAATGCAGAGAGGTCCCAGGAGCTTGTGTCTGGCAGCCCACCCCCGACATCAGGCACGCACCTGCGTGTACCCCACTGGGCTGTGGGCCCCTCAAAAGTGAGGCCGGTGACCCGACCCGCTCAGCATGTTGGGCACTCAGCACGTGTGTGGAGCGCATGCTGGGGCGGGCATGGGGGTGTCCCCAGTGCAGTTTTGCAGCTCAGCCTGCAGCACCTTCCTGGGGCCACGCTCCGGGTTTCAGGCTGCCAGGTCCTCGTGGTCTCGTGACAAGAGCTGAGGCCTGTATGTCCCCTGGCTGCAGGGCTGGGAAGCTCTGCAGTGCCTCCTGCTCCTGTGAGCCTGCTCCTTGCTCTTCTGTCTCCTGAGGTAGAGAAGTGCGTGGGCTGGGCTTAGGTCCTTTCTTTAAAACAGTTTTATTGAGATGTAATTCACTTCCCAGTACAGCCCACCCATTTAAAGTGTACAGTGCAGTGGTTTTTTTGTACATTCACCATGTGTGCGGCCATCACTACAGTCAGTTTTAGAATATTTCCATCACCCCAGAAGGAAACCCATACCCTTGAGCTACCACCTCCTATTCCTCAAGCACCCGGGCCCCCAGCCCTAAGAAACCTCTCATCTACTTTCTGTCTCTGTAGAGTTCCCTTTCTGGACATTTGATATAGTGGAATCACACAGTATTTGCCCTTTCGTGTCTGGATGCTTCACTTAGCATAAGGTTTTCAAGGTACATTTATGTTGTAGCATGTGTCAGCACTTCTCTTCTTCTTTATGGCTGAGTGGTATTCCATTGTATGAAGATAACCACATTTTGTTTATCCATTCATCTGTTGATGAATGTTGAGGTTGTTTCCACCCTTTGATTATTATGAATAATGCTGCTATGAACATTGTGTACAAGTTTTAGTGTGGACATATGTTCTCATTTCTCTCGGGTATATACCTAGGAGTGGAGTTTCTGGGTTATGTGATAACTGTGTGTTTAATCATTCGAGGAGCTGCCAGATTGTTTTCCAAAGTGGCTGCCCCATTTCCATTCCCAACAGTGGTGTATGAGGGTTCCGATTTCTCCAAATGGTTGTCAGCACTTGTATTCATCTGACTTTTTGATTCTAGAAATGTTAGTGGCTGTGAAGCAGTACCCCACTGTGCTTTTGGTCTGCATTTCTCTAATAACCGGTGATGCTGACCATCGCATCTTATTGACCTTTTATGTATCTTCTTTGGAGAAATGTCTCTTCAAGTCTTTGCCTATTTTAATAGTTATTTGTCTTTCCTTTGAATTGTAAGAGTTCTTTATATATTCTAGATACAAGTCTCTTATCAGGTATATAATTTGCAAATATTTTCACTCATTTTGTGGATTGTCTTTTTGTTTTCTCGATTGTGTCCTTTGAAGTGCAAGTTTTAAATTTTGATGAAGTCCAATTTATCTATCTTTTCTCTGGTGGTTTGGGCTTTCGGTGTCATATCTAAGAATCCTTTGCCAAATTCAAGATCATGAAGATTTACCCCTGTGTTTTCTTCCAAAAGTTTTATAATTTTAGCTTTTATTTACATTTAGGTCTCTGATCCATTTTGAGTTAATTTCCATATATGGTGTGAGGTGAGGGTCTAACTTTACTATTTTGCATGTGGTTATCCAGTTGTACCAGGACCATTTGTTGAGAAGATATTCTTTCTCTGTGGGATGGTCTTGGCACTCTTGTTGAATATCAGTTGACCATAGATGTGAGAGTTTATTTCTAGATTCTCAATTCTATTTCATTGATCTATATCTCTGTCCTTGTGCCACTACCACATTGTCCTGATTATTATTATTGCTTTGTAGTAAGTTTTGAAATTGAGAGGTGTGAGTCCTACTTTTTCTTCTTTTTCAGGATTTTTTGGACTATTTTGGGTCCTTTGCAATTCCTTATGAAGTTTAGAATCAGCTTGTCAATTTCTACAGAGGAGTGAGCTGGGATTCTGACAGGGAATGCGTTGGATCTGTGGATTCGTTTGGGGAATATCGCCGTCTTAACAATGTTAAGTCTTCTGATCCATGGACATGGGATATTTTCCCAGTTATTTAAATATTCTTTAATTTTTTTCAACAAAGTTTTGTAGTTTTCCGAGTGTAAGTTTTGCCTTTCTTTTGTTAAATTTATTCCTAAGTATTTTTTCTTTTTGATGCTATCTAATGGAATTGTTTTCTTAATTTCAACTTTCAAATTATTCATTGCAATTGTATAGAAATACAATTGATTTTTGTATATTGATCTTGTATCCAGCAACCTTGCTGGACTTGTTTATTAGTTCTCTTAGTTTTTCTAATGGATTCCTTGATTTTTCTATGTATTAGATCATGTCATCTGCAAATACAGATAGTTTTGCTTCTTCTTTCCCAATCTAGATGCCTTGAATTTATTTTTCTTGCTTAATTGCCCTGGTTAGAACCAGCAGTGTAATGTTGAATAGAAGGGGTGAAAGCAGGCATGCTTGTGTCGTTGTTGATCTTAAAGAGAAAGCCTCCAGGCTTTCACCATTGAGTATGATGCTAGCTGTGTTTTTCACAGATACCCAATGTCAGATTGAAGAAACTCCCTTCTATTCCTAGTTGAGTGCTTTTATCAGGAACGGGTGTTGGATTTTGTCAAATGCTTTTTCTGCATCTATTGAGATGAGCGTGTGATTTTTGCTTTGTATTTTATTGATAGGATGTATACATTAATTGATTTTCAGGTGGGAAACCAACCTTGCATTCCTGAGATAAATCCCACTTGGTCATAATATATAATTATTCTTTCTATTCTTTATGTTGCTGGGTTTGGTTTGCTAGTATTTTGTTGAGTTTTTTTTTTTTTTCATTCATGTCCATTAGGGACATTGGTCTGTAGCTTTCTTCTCTTGTGAAGACTTTGTCTGGTTTTGGTATCAGGGTAGTACTGGCCTCATAGAATGAGTTGAGAACGGTTCCCTCCTGTTCTAGATTTTGGAAGAGTTTGTGAAGAATTGGTATACATTCTTTAAATGTTGGTAGACTTAGGTGAAGCCGTCTGGGCCTGGGCTTTTCTTAGTGAGTAATTTCTTGATTGCTCATTCAGTCTCTGGCTTTGTCATAGGCATTTCAGTTTGCCTCTTTCTTTCAGGGTGTCTGCTTCTTCTTGAGTCAGTTTCAGTAGTTTGCGTCTTTCTAGTTGGCTTAGACTCTTACAAGCATGTTTTTAAGGCCTCTCTGCTCTTTCAGTCACTGTTGACATTTATTGAGTTCTTCCTATGTACCAGGCATTTTTTTGTGTGCATTAGCTCAATCTTTACAAGAACTTGATGAACTAGGTAGGATTATGATCATCTCCATTTTACATACTGGGAAACTGAGGCAGAGAGAAGTTAAATCATGGGTCACACAGCTGGGAAATAATAGAGCTGGGATTTGAGCCCGGGCTGACTGGTCACACAGCCCTCCATGCTGTCCTCTCCTTGCTATCCTGAGGCCCTCCTCTGTGCTAGGAGCTGGGAGTACGGGAATAGGTCAGACCTGTCACTGTCTAAGCCACTCCCCGGAGACCCCAAACCTGAGAGAGGGAGGTGGCTTGGGCCTGACCTGAACAAAAGACTCGGGAGGTCTGGGTGTCAGGAAGGGCCCCACGGAGAAGGTGAAGTGGGCCTGGAAGGAGGGTCCAGTGCAGGGGTGCATGTGGGTGTGCCGCTCCCGGGGGCCTTTGTCGGCTGCATCTCCTCTCCCAAGTGCTCAGTGGAAGGATGTCACAGAGGACCTTCCCCTAGGATGCCGATGCCCGCCTGGCAGGAGCAGTTTGGATGGCAGAACTGTGCCCAGTAGGTCTGCTTGAACCAGCTAGGCCTCTGCAGTTTGCTCTCCTGGAGAGGAAGGGGCACGACCATTTGTAAGACAATTGCTAGGCAGGAGTCAGGAGCAACCAGACATAACTCAACATAATTATTTCTGCATAATGGCTTCTGCTACTTGATTCCATCTCGAGCAATGACTGTAATCTTTATCTGTCACGGGAAAGCTGGCGGCCAGGGAGTCCCTGTGGCTTAGCGATAGAGCCAGGAGGAAATCTGTAATTCGAGTTAATGGAGTGTTCCCAAGCAGCCGGCTCCATCCCCTCCTAGGCCTCTGGCGTGATGCATCCTTCTTCTGCTAGGAAGCCTGGTATCGGAGCTGGCCCAGCCTACACGGGGATGCGGCCCACCCGCTTTGTCACAGATGGGGAAACTGATGATGGCGCAGTCTGTCTCTAAGGCACGGGGCCGCTCAGCGGCAGAGGCGCATCCAGGACCAGAGCTGCTCCTCCTCTGCTCTCCCCACCAGCCGGCACTTTCCCGTAAGAGCTGGTGTGTGTTCATGGTGAGGCGGGAAGGGCTACGATAGAAGGTGTCCCTGTGCACTAGACATGCTTTCACCTGTCACTGAGCTGGTCACTGAGCATGCAAGGCTGCCCCCAAGAGGCTGGAAATGGTGGGGCCTTTGTAGCTGGACAGCCGACTGACTTGCAACCAGAGGGCCTGGTGGCATTAATCCTGCATTGTAGTAGAAAAATGTGTCCTGGTGGGCAGGGTCCCACCAAGAGGGCCACAGGTTGGGGGCGCACCTGCTCTCCAGTCCAAGGAAAGCAGATCCCCCTGCCCTGACCTGAGGGGGCGCTTGCTCTTTGCGTTCCCACGGCCTCCCATAAGCCCCGTAATTACCCAGGGCGTCTGGAGAGAGCACAGCACAGGCTTAGGGATTTGCGTTTTGGCCGTCCCACTTAGCTGCGTGTGACCTTGGCAAGTGTCCCTGAGTCTGTTTGCTCCTCTGTAAACTGGGGATTAGAGTGGGCTTTCCCTGCCAGGGCCGTGTGGAGGGTGGGATGATAAAATGACGACTGACTCAAGGCTTCTAGCGCATTCTGCGGCTGGCTCTGTTACTAGTTTTCACAAAGGTGACCTTGGGGAGGGCCTTCGACCTGCTGGGCCTTGACTTTGCTACATGTCAAAGCAGGGCTCACAGAGCTGTGAGATCACCTGGCTGAGATGGCTGCCCTGAAAGCACCTTTGGAAAGTAAGGG
This sequence comes from Equus quagga, assembly GCF_021613505.1. Classification (NCBI taxonomy): domain Eukaryota; kingdom Metazoa; phylum Chordata; class Mammalia; order Perissodactyla; family Equidae; genus Equus; species Equus quagga. The sequence goes on along the minus strand of NC_060271.1, from coordinate 131,212,873 downwards.
GTGAGGCGTGCACAGAGGGGTTAGGCAGTGAAACCCTCTGTGTGACCCTGCGATGGTGGACACCCGTCGTCAGACATTCGTCCAAACCCACAGAACATGCAGCACCAGAGTGAACCCTAAGCGAGCTGTGGATTTGGGGTGATGATTTGTATCAGTGTAGGCTTCGACTGTGACCAATGTCCCCGTCTGTGGCGCGGGACATCGATAGCAGGAAGGCTGTGCACGTGGGGGGCAGGGGGCTCGTGGGAACCCCCTGTACTTTCTTCTCAATTTTGCCATGAACATAAAATTGCTCTAACAAATAAAGTCTATTTAAAAAGTATATCTGTATAGTGCTGTCTAAAAGCGCAGGGACGTTTGAGTGAGTTTCTGGTAGGAGGGGGCGTGGCTTTTCTACTCAGGTCTTCAATCCCAGCAGTGAGTTTAAATGATATAATTGACAGGTGAAGTTCTGTCCTAGTGAAACAGGGGAGCACTTTAACCCTGAGCAGAGTGCGCCCTGCTTCCAGGAATGTCCACGTGATGCTTTTTGGGGCATTCATTTGTCAAACATCGATTATTTATTGAGCACCTGCTGCATACAGGCTCTGGGCCAGGACCAGCTGCACAGAGGTGAAGACCCCTCCCCCTGTCGTGGAGCTCGCAGTCAATTGCAGGGAGATGCAGCCCCTCATTCTGCAGGAGCGAGGGGAGCCCCATTGCACCCGAACCCTGCGGGGCTGGGTTTTCCAGGGTGGGCAGACTACTTGGTTCCTGTCCTCAGGACCACTCCAGCGAGTGCATATAAACCAAGATTGTTGTGCGGGGGCAGAGAACCGTGTATTACGAGGAAGAAACTGGGAAATGTGTCTAGATTAGGAAGAAAAGCGAGCTCTCAGGTGAAGACACTGCATTTAAGAGAAGAGAGGTCAAGAGGGAGCCAGCCAGCTGGGGAAGGCAGGATAACCCAGGGCGTAAGAGCCTGGGACTGTCTGGGTTCCATCCTGGCTCTGCCACTTAGAAGATATGTGACCTTGAGCAAGTACTTAGCTTCTCTACGCATCTGTTTCCCTGTCTGTAAAATGGGGTTAATAATTATGCCTACCTCTTAGGGCTGTCGGGAGGCTTAAATTGGATAATGCAAGTAAATGCATAGGAAGCTTTTAGCAGGGCACCCAGCCAAGCAGGGACGGTAGCCATGAGAATATTGTAGTTACATCTCAGGTACAGGGTGCTGCCAGTCCACAGAAGGAGGTCAAGGAGGAGCTTGGCCCGTCCGTTAGCCATGCACATGGTGCGTCTGGAATGTTTGTGCCAGAAGCCGGTAGTGATGGTTGAAGGTGGGGAGTGATCGGGGCCCATGGTGTATGAGTTTCTCTTCTCATAGTGACTGTGTGACTCTGAGTGGTTGGCTGGAGGTCGGTGATGCCTTCTGACCACCCGCTGCATGCAGGGCCCAGAGCTTGGCTGTGGGAGCTCCTGTGAGGCCACTCTGTGCCAGGTCTTGGTGCACACAACCCACTGGGCCCCACAATTACCCCGAGGATCAGAGCGTCAGGTATGGCCACAGGCCATGCAGTGATGGGCTGCACTGACTCAGTGATGCTGCCAGCTCTTGAACCTGGGTTTGCAGACCACAGAGGCCATAGGCCACGCCCAGCTTTGTGATAGCCGGTGACCATCACCCAAGGGGTGGCCAGCATCTCACCGGAGGTTCTCCGATCAGGGTGTGTGGGCTTCCTTCCCTCCTGGTGCAGGAGGTACACATGCCCATGACCCCGCCCTACGCTGCTAGACGGGGACCAGGAGCCAGGGTTTTTCTGTACTTGGTGTGGGGCTTGAAAAGGCTGTGGATACCCCCCACAGGCACGCAGAAGCAACTGGAGAGAAAGGCAGCGGGTTCTGGGCCGGGGTGTGCACACCCGTGTGACCTGGCCACCCTCTCTTCCAGGGCATGGTCTAGCAGACCGCACAAGGACACGGAACCGGCCCCAGAGGTTCTGATCCCTGCTCTGTCTCCACCTCCGCTTGGCCTTGGGTAAGTCACTCTGGGAGGCCGGATGGACTAGGGGGTGGGGGGCCTCTGTCCCTCCTTGGGGTCCTGCCCGCGTGCCGGTGTGCCGGGGCTTGACCCAGCTCGGTGGAAAGAGCAGGGGGGACCGCCTGCCCAGCACCCCCGAGAGGCAGGTCAGGAGACTGAAGCTCGCGGAGATAAGAGCCCACCCAGGCCCCACAGTCATCTCGGTTCTTGTCTGAAATCGGCCGGTTGTTCTGGGTAAATCCTTCGGCCTTGGGCGCTTTGGTATGGGGATGTGTCCACTGGGGCGACTTAGGGCCTCAGAGTGTGAAGAGTGACTTTGAAGAGGATGCGCGGTAGGAGGGCAGAGGGCATTTCTGTCTTCGTGTTTCTCTTCCGTTCCCCTCACAGCCCCATGCACCTGAAAGCCCCTGTCTGTCCAGGCCCCCAGTGCTCCCAAGCCCTCATCCCCATGCCCTGGGCTCCTCCCACAGGACGCCTAGGGCCGCCCTCCTGGGTAGATGGCCTCTCCGTCATCCGCAGAAGCTGGGTCTGCAAGGGCGCAGAGCCCTGCTGCAGCCTGCCCCCCGTGACCCCAGACTGCAGGGTGGACGTGGTGGGCCTCTGCCTCAAGGGCCCCTGATCACTGAGGCACTTGCCTCAGAGCTGTCCCCCACCTGCCACCCGCATCTCTGTCGTCCTCCCCTCTGCCCCCTCCACCCAGACCCACCCACCCCCCTAGAGGTGACGGGGTCCCAGGACTGAGCCTCCCCCACCCCCCTTCTCAGCCTGACCCTCTCCCATGGCCACACCAGGGACCTCAGCCACACTGTCCACTCTGGGAGCTGGGGTTCAAATGCCCCCTTCTCTTGTGCACCCACCCCGCTTCCAGTCTCGGCCGCTCATGCACTTCTCCCTCACATTGCTGCCCTTCCCACCTCCCCAAAAGACTGCCCACGCGAGCCTCTTTCTCGCCCACAGCACCATCTCCCTCCTGCCCTCTACCTGGCCAGGCCCTAACCAGGCCTGGTCCCCCTACCTGGAGCCCTGCTGCCCACTGCCCTTCTCACACGGGGGAAAGTCCAGAGTAATTACAGGGCCTCCTGGCCCTTGGTCTGTTGAATCTGCCAGCCTCCTAGTCCATCTCAACCACTGACTGCTGTGGGTTCGAGGGAGCCTCTCGTGAAAGCGACGTGCATAGACGTCTGAATGTGCCCCCGGGCCTTTGCTCAGCTGCTGCACTCTGCCTGGACCCCTTTTCCCCCTCACTAGCCTGGACCACTCCTGTCTGTCTCATACGACTGAACTTGGGGGTTTTATCCCTTCTCGAAGCCTGCCCGGCCCAGGGCTGAACTGACTGCTGCCCTCTGTCCTCCAGGGGGCTCTGGGCTCCTCTGGGACCCTTACCGTCCTGCTGGCTGCACTGAGCCTGCTGGCTTTGCTATAGGGTCTGTCCCTCTCCTTGAGCTGAGTGTTCAGTTCTGTTCCCAAGTAGGGCAGCAGGTGACGGGGGAGAAAGGCCTCTGACTCTGGATTCGTGCACTCCAGATCCTGCCGGGCTGCTTGGCGCCTCCCCGAGTTCCCATCTGTAGGAGGGTTAGTCACCCTCCCTCTCTGGGGTCTTGCAAGATTAAAGCTAAGAATAAAGTGTCCAGGGTGGTGCCTGGGGCCGGAGAAGCCTCAGTGGCCCCCAACCTCCTCTCCTCCTCCCAGCCCAGTAACTATCACAGTGTTGTTATTAGCCATCAGCCTGCCCTCCTGGTACTGTGAGAGTCAGTTGAGGCCAAGGACGTGGGTCCATTGCTGAAGGTGGGAGGAGGCAGCTATGGGGGAGGAGCCATACCCAGCCCAGGAGAGCCTGCCTTAGAGCCCCCACAGAAAGTTTGGAATTCTAGACCCTCAAGGCAGAGGACAGCTCTTTGTAAATCTCATCTCCTAGCAAGGAGTCGCCTTTGAGCTCAGCCATGCGGCTAAGATCTAGACCAAAACCTGTTTAAGCCTTACCTCCTTAATTTCAGAGGTTGCTGGGGGCCCAGCATGACAGCCAGTGTGTCTGGGGGGAGACAAGGGACTCAAGACAGATGCCAAGTTGCCGATACCATTTGAGGCTCCTCAACAGATCCGACAGCCTCCCAGCAGACCTGGAGCGTGGTTGCTCTCATGCCAGCACAGATGCCGTGGCACGACTTCCGGGGCCGAGCCCGGCTCTCCAGCTCGCATCCCTGGGCGGGGTTCCCACCTCCCTAGCTTGGACGTCAGGGCTGCGCCGCCTGCCTTGGTCCTCCCGAGGGAGGGGAGTTTCTCCCACTGCCTGGTGCTTCTCCCTCTCCTGCTCATCCTTGTGAAAGCACTCGCTGGATTGGGAGGAGGGACCCAGGCGGGGGCCTCTGCCTCAGAGCACAGGTTGGCGAATGGGTCTCTGGGCTTTTCTCCCCAAAGGAAACAGACATAACTACGTGTGGAAGGCGCTGCTTTCACTAATTCTGTCTCCTTCCACCAGCCCTCCTGAGCTGGGAATCGGGACGGAGAAAATCTGGTTCTGCGTTCGTTCCCTGGGCATTGCCTGCAGACAGCTGTTCCAGCTGGGAGCTCGTGGGTTGGCATAGGCGTGGCAGGTGGGGGGTGGAGGCGCCTGGCCAGGTCGGTCCCGCTGAGGCTGGCCGCCAGGTATCAGGATGCTAGAGCAGGCAAAGGGGTCACGAGGCGGGAGAGGAAGTGGTCCATGGTGTCTCTTCCCACCCTGAGACCCCCTGGGTATTTCAGTGCAAACCCAGCAAATACTCAATAACCCCCACCCCACCACCAAGAGATGAGGAACTCGGGGAGTCAGACGGTACTTCTCACATGTGAACATCCTTGCCCGTGGATATCCTGGGTCAGGTGACCGTAAACAGGAGGACTCCTGCTCTCTGCCTTGCCCCTCTTGTGATAGACAGTGGGGTGTGCTCCCCACGTCCTCCACCTCTGCCTGCCCTGTCCCCAGGCCCCGGAGAAGAGGCATCTGCGTGCTCAGCCCATGAATCCCAGCCTCCCAGCAGCAGTCATCCATCCATTCACTCAACACACATACTCTGATCACACACTCTGTGCTAGGAAGCTTCCAGGCCGGGGCTGCCAGTGGACACCCTACCAGAATAAAGCCTGGACCCAGGAACCTTACGTTCCAGTCGGTGGGAGAGGAACGATGAACTCAATAAAGAGAGGAAAAATAAAGAAGGGAAGAGGGATAAAGACGGTGTGTTGGGGCTTCAGTTCTGGAGACTGTGCTGGGGGGAGGCGTCGCTGAGGCGCGCCTTGGGCGAAGCCTGAGGGAGGTGAAGGAGCAGTGTTACCTCTGAGGAAGCCCGTGCACAGGGCTGCAGGAGAGCGTGCCGGAGCCTTCCAGAGCAGCAAGGAGATCGGTGCCGCTGGAGGGGTGAGCAGATGGGGGTGCAGATCCTCCCCGAGGGGCAGGACCCGCGCAACACTACCCAGCGAGGAACGGAGGTGATAGGCGCATCCCAGCATGGCTGCGATCGCTCTGTACGATGGGCCCTCTGGGTCCTTTAAATAGTGACCTTCCCAAACGTTTCAAAAGTAATTCTTGCTCACAGAAGTTTCTTTAACCACAGTTCTTCTGGAAGAGGTGATTACCAGGGGCATGGAGATTTGGGGTTCTGCAGGAGAGGGGGCCGGGAGAGCGTGACCCCAGGCAACCTCTCCTCTCGGTGTTGGGCTTGTGGCCCCCAGAGCGTTGACTACTCTGCAGATCCCAGGTGGACCTCTCAGAGAACCGTCCACCTGGCTTCCTGAAGTGGCCTGCTCTGTGGAAACGGCTGTGGTTTTGAGGCAGGGCACCAGAAAAAGGAAACCCTTCCGTGTTGTACGTGAGGGTTATTTTTAGAGTGACTTGGGGTGACTTGACTTGGCAGTAGCACTTCCTGTGGGTGTCCCTTTCAGCCCTCAACCACAGGGGCAGATCCGGCATGATGAGCATTGTGGGCAAACGCGCGCACACACAGACACACACACACACTGTGGGTACGCACGACTTGGCTTGGCATTCTCACTGCTGTGGAGTCAATGAAGGGTCTGGGACCGTGGTTCTGGCCCTTCTGCAGGACTGCCAGCACTGGGCGAGGGAATCAGTGCCTTGGCTTCTGCTCCAGGTACGTTCCCACATGAGGCACTGTGTGGGGTCCTGAGTGAGCGAGACCCAGCCCCAGCTCACCACCTGCTGGGGAGTTGAAAGGTCAGAGGAAGGACACCTTAACTGCCAGTCAGTCTTTGCTCAGGGCCCAGTGGGTGGGCCAGAGAGGGAGGCTCACATTGAATGACTGGTCAAGCAATGTCCCCGAGATCTTGCTGCCTGTTGGCACCTGGGCTGGGCCCCTGCCCAAACCAGGTCTGCGCCCCCTCGGGCTCTGCCTGTCCACATCACCAAGCCCACACTGACCCTCCTCACTTGCCCAGGCGTCCAGCACAGTCCCAGGCACAGGGCCCAGATTTCACATTTTGTGTCCTGTTGAGTGCTTGAGTCTTCTTGGACTTGTCAGACCCCGTCTGCAAATTTTTAGCTCAGACATGCTCCCTGGGAACACGCTGGGCAAGTGTTTGCTCTGTTGGCTGTTCCTGGGATGTCAGAGGGGCTCCAGGAAGCTGGCTCTTCCACTGAAGTCAGAGACTCCGGGTCAGAAGGTCTCTGCTGGGGGCGCGAGGAGGGTGGGCTCTCAAGGGCACACTGGACGGTGCTCATCGGGCCACAGGTCCACTGCAAAACTGCTGGAGCTGTGGAGGAGTTTGGTGTCTGGAGGGAGCACCCACATCAGCTGGACCTTCTCTCCTGGCCGCCATCCTCTCACCAGTGACCGCGTGCTCCTTCTGTTTCAGGCGCTGTGCTAATTGGTTATGTGATTATTCCTGGCCGTGCCCTGGGTGAATGGAACTCAGCTCTGCGTCCTTGGGGGAAAAGGGTCAGGAAAGGGCCTGGACCCCAGCCTGAAAGCTGGAGTCTGTGGGTTCCTCTTGGCTTGCCGCCTTCCTTCGCTCCCCCTCCTGCCTCCCGGCACCCAAGCACGGTGCCTGGCTCACAGTAGGAAGTAACTGGTGTGGAGGTGGAAAGAAGGAATTCATGCCTTCCTTCCCAACAGGACCGTGAGAGCACCTCGTGCTCTGTGTATCCCAAACACTCAGCGCTGTGATTTTCACTTAGTAGGTGCTCATTTAATGCGTGTTGACCGACCCTTTCTGTGTGAGTCTGTGTGTTGACCCCAACTCTCCCTGCAGAATCTATGGCTTCTGGTGTTGTGATTTAAAGAATAAAAATGGCAAAGGGCAGCTTTTATGAGCTGTCTCCACTCCTGATTAGAAACACACTCTCTAATGACAAGTCAAGACGGTAGCCACTGGGGCCACCAAGGGGCAGCTGGCACATCACCGTCTGTGAGAGCCTGGCTGATGCCGTTTTTATTGAGAATGACTTACTGTTTTTATTTCTTCCCAGAGGCATTAAACATGAATCAAATGGCATATGAGATGATTCACTGGAAGTTTTCTTCCAAGTTTTAAAAAAACACACACACAAACTTTGGCTTGGTGTACTGAACCATAAGTAAGCGATGCCAGGCTGGCGTTTGGCTGGAGCCCTCCCTCTGGAGCTTTGCCATGGGCAGTCCTCACCGAGTGGGCCTCCCCCCGAGGCTGGAGCCGGTCGTCAGGGTGCGCAAACCCCAGGGGGCCACCCTGTCTTGAAAACACCTCTCAAGTCTAACATTTACGACATTTCTTCTCGCCGTTTCTACCCAAGGGATCTTAGAATGTGGCCAAGCCTCATTCATCTGGAGGCCATGGATTCAAAGTTTGGAAATGGTTTGTTTGGGGCCCATGAGTTGAGAATTTGGCCATCACGCAAGCAGGAAGCTGGCCGAAATATAGCTTTCTGCCATCTCCTGGGAAAAGCGCTAAATGGATGGCGCTGCCCGAGATCCTGGGGAGAGGGCCGTCAGTTCCGGCTGAGCCAGTGCACGTCTTGGGTGCTGGGAGCCTCCCCCGGCGATAGACACAAAGACATTCTTTAGACCTCAGATGTGCCCCGGGGACCACGTTGTTTCACAGATGGGACTTCCCAAGGCCTCCGGCTCTGTCTGAAGGTGGGTGACAAATGTGATAGTAACTAGTTCTTATCTGTTCCTTGCAAACGCCCACACATCTACCTCATAGTGCTCTGTCGTTCCAGTCTTTACCCTTTGCCTGAAAAAGAATTCAGAGGTACTTCTTCAGATATTTTTTGACTCACTTTACAAATTTGGACTGCCCTTTGAGTAATTAGTCTGAATTCCCGGGATTTGATGGTATCTTTTGTTCTTTCCCCTAGCCGGCCCCTCCTCCCCACACCCTGCATTTGTTAATCTATCCACTTGTTTCATATTGTCCTGTACTGTTCTATATTGTTCTATACTATTCTGTTCTGTTCAGTACTGTCGTATTGTTAGTCCAGTCATTGCCCAGGAAGGTGCCAGAGAGGTAACAGGCCCAGAGGTGTGTAGCAGGCCGACGTACTTACTGGTGGGAAGCTCCCCAGAAGTTTAGGTCTATGAGTCATTGAAACTGAGATGCTGTTTGGAGCTCCTTGTACCCCAGGATAAAGTCCACAGGCTGGCCCTGCCCGCCTTGCCAGCTGTGTCCCTTCAGGGCAGCCCCTCTCCAGCCATGGCAAGCATGTTCACACCTTCACACACCGTGCCTCCTCGTGGAGGGTGCTTTTGGCCGTTCTCCGCTGGGTGAGTGTTTTCCCAGACAGCAGCTCCAATGGCCCCCCCACACCTGCCCCAGCAGGGCCCGGGCCCGGCACACTTTTCTCCTTGTCGGGCCCGCAGGGGGCCTTTCACATCGCAGGTCCTGGTGCATGATAGATCTGTGTGAGCCTAGGAAGTTCTAAAACGCTGTGGAAGGAAGGAAGGAAGGAATGAATGGTAAGCATGCCCTGCACTATTTTCTCCAAGGTAAGAAAATTCCCAGAAGTGAAATCCTGGTCATTCCATATGCTGACGTGTTGGAAAGGCCCTAACCCTGAGAACACCCCCAACCAGGCCCGGGTTCCTCTGCTGGGAGCCTGAGAGTCGAGTGAAGCTGCCAAACAGTCATGGGGGGGATCGTACCAGTGTAAAGGCAGGGGGATGGCGTGCGTATGTGTGGGGGGTGTGTATGTGTGTATGTGTGTGTGGTGTGTGATGTGTGTATGTCGTGTGTGATTTGTGCTATGTGGTGTGTGATTTGTGTGTGTGCTATGTGAGATGTGTGTATTGTATGTGGTGTGTATGTATCATATGTGGTGTGTATGTGGGGTATGTGTCTGTGCTGTGTGAGGTGTGTGTGTGGTATGTGGTATGTGTGTGCTATGTGAAGTGTGTGTGTGTATGTGGTGTGTGTGGGGTGTGTGTGTGCGCTATGTGGTGTGTGTGTATGTGCTATGTGAGGGGTGTGTGTGTCGTATGTGGTGTGGGGGGGTATGTGGTGGGGGGATATATGTGTGTGTGTGCTATGTGAGGTGTGTGTGTGGGGTGTGTGTGCGCTATGTGAAGTGTGTGTGTGTGCTATGTGAGGTGTGTGGTGTGCTGTGCATTGCGTGTGCACATGTGTGTCACAGGCCCACCAGGAGCTGCCCTGTCCTGCACCATTCTGGGCTGCCCAGCTCCTCAGAATGCCAGGGTTGCCCTGGGCGAGTCCAGACCTCTCCTCCGTGCCTGTGAAGTGCCCTGTCCTTCAGGGAGCCTGTCTTGTGCACGAGCAGGATCCTACGTGTCCATTTAAATGAGCCAGTTAGAAGTCACAGACTCCCCAGGAGACATCTTCCCCTTAGAGAGCCCTGCATCTCCCTCAGGGTTCCCTCCGCCTCCCCCGGGGTTCATGGTGTCCTGCAGCCAGCAAGCCTAGCAAGCGAGGGACAGCACCCCGGATCCTCAGGTCACCGTGCCAGACCCGCGCCTGGGGCAGTGTGAGCGCACTGCAGGCTCCGCCCTGCCACTGTAGGACGCCGCCCTTTTCTCTCATTTTCTCTTTGAAGAACAGGAGTTAGAATTTCACGGACCCTGTCCTGCACTGACGTATCTGGGCCGCCGGGACCCCAGGCGCTCTGCCCACCCGTGGGCAGGGCATGGGAGCCAGAGGGTCTGTGAGGAAGCGCATCAGAGCCCCCGCGCCCGGGCGCAGCCTCGGGCTCCCCAGCCTGGCTCTGCTGGGTGCTGTGATTAGCTTCATTCAGCGCGGCCCGCGTTTCTTTTATCAGAAACTCTGACATCACCTCCGTATGTTTGTCTGATGCTTTAGATCTGTCAGAGCCCTCTTACAGCCTTCACTTCCCCCCATCCTCACGGCTGTGCTGTAAAATCAACAGGGAGGGACCATTATTCCCATTTACAGTCGAGGAAACTGAGGCCCAGAGAAGTTGAGAGGCAGCCATACTGTAAGGCTGGGGGCTGGGGGGAGGCCCGGGTTGGCCACCTACTGTGCTCCTGCTGCCAGTGTGAAGCCCTTATGTACTCGGCCACTGTCCCCACTGCTGGCGTTCGGTCCCATTTTACAGAGGAGCAAACAGAGGCTTGATCTGGGCTGCCCGACTCCATGGCCCAGCCCAGTGCCCCCGACAGCTGCCTGTCCGCTGTGTCCCCCCCAGGGTGTGTTGGGCACTGGCCTGTAGTCTCAGTTTCCACCTGCTGGGGAGGACGTCGTCCTTGGGGAAGGACGTCATCCTTGCGGAGGGACTGCGGCGCACGTGCCGGCCAGGAGCGTCAGAACAGGCTCGCTCTGCCATCTCCTCTGTGAGTCTTTCCCCGTCTTGGCTAGTAGTCATCTTGGCTAGTAGTTGAGTTGTTCCCCAGCGGGCACGTAGCCTGGAGTTCTTCGCTCCGAGATGTGCAGGGGGCGTCAGATCCACGGAGGGGCTGGTGAGGGGTGTCTGAGATCGCGGTCCGGCTCCAGCCTTGGGTCAGCAGTGCCCAGCCTGCGGGTCCTCTTAGATTTCCTCCAAAAGAGTAGTTGGCTTGTGGTCGGCTCCGGGTCCCTGAGCGGGAGAAGTCGGGTGACTCAGACGTTTATTTGTCTCAGCTTCAGAGTTTTTGTGGTACAGTTGAACAGGGATGGAGTTCCGAGCCCTCAACTGGTCGCTTCATTCTGAGTGTTTACGAGGCTTGGGCTGGTGGGCAGAGTGGAGGGACCTTACAGACCCCCACCTTCCAGTCCCCTCCCGTGTGTCTCCTTGACTGGCTTCTCCTGCGATCAGCACTGCGTTCTTCTACAGTCGTGCTTGAAGCTAATGTCCCGGCCCCCTCACCCTGCCACACACTGTTCCTTTTGTCCGTCCCCCTGAAGAACTCCTGGGGCCTTTAAGTGGCTGGACCTCACATGTCAGACCTCCCAACCATCACACGAGGGACAGGCCGGCTCCGCTCCGCTCCTGGGCCCTCGTAAGGGAGCCTCCTTATGCACATCACCCCTTGTCTCACGGGGGTGCTGGGGAGGCACTCCGGGCACCTGGAAAGGCTCGCCGTGTCCCCACACCTGGCACAGAGCAGGCCTCGGAAACCTTTGCAGGCATAAGGGAACGAATTCAGAGGCCTCACTCCCCGCGCCAGCCTGGCGTTTGGGAGTCTGACCCCTGAGCCCCAGATTCACCTTCAGACAAGGCCCGAAGGCCCCGGGTGGGTAGAGGAGCCCCTGTCTGCGACCAGGACTCCACACTTGGCTTCTACCTGCTCACTCAGGCCCGCCTCCACCCCATATGGCGGGCCCTCCTCCTCCCTGGCATCCGGCACCTTCTGCAGGGACGTGGAGCCCACCTGTCAGGCGACAGACATGGAGACGTGGTCCTGTGTTTGGTCCTGCCTAGAGCCCGTTTCCTGTTGCGTCAGCAGGTCCTGGAAGGGAGAGGATCATGCTCTTGGGTGTTTCCTCTTCCTCTCCCCGTCACGGCCCTCCCCAGAGGCTCATTTGTGTCTGTCCACTAACCTGCCTTCCTCCTCTGGGGTGGCAGCTCAGAGGCTCCTCCCAAGAGACTCCAGCCGTGCTGACCGCAGAGTGGGAGATCCCAGCGGGAGGGCAGCACTGAGCCCCTCTGCTGGGGCACATTCGTCGGGGGAGAGGGGAGCTGGCACCCCCCATCTGACACACCCCAGGCCCTCTACTCTGCTGCATCTGTTCCTTTGCTGGTAAAATGGTAAAAGGAGCTTTCCAGAATACCAAGCCCGAATCAAACCCGGGCAAGTGAGCACTTTACCTCCTAATCCGTGATGTTTCTTCCCGCAGCCCTAATCCTGGAAGAGTCACACTGTTAGGGAGGAGGGTCCGAGAAGAAACCCATTCACTCATTGATCTTTTCGTTCATTCAGGTCCTGTGCTGGGCCCTGGGAACCCAACTGTTATTTCGGATAGATTGACTGAGCACTAACCGTGGGCCAGGCCCTGTTCTCCCGGGATACAGTGGTGAACAAAAGGAGGCAGACAGTCAGCAAGTCCATCAGTGTGGTGCTGAGTAGGAGGAAATGCTGTGGAAGGGGCAGAGTGAGGGTCTAGGGCCTGAGGGCCGATGGCCTGAGACGGTTCCTCGGAGGAGGCCCCAAGGAGCCTCGAGCGAAGACGCGAAGGGCGAGGGAGTGCACCTTGCTGATGCTGAGGGGAAGGAAGAGCAGGCCAGGTGGAGGAACTGCAAATGAAAAGTCCTTGAGGCCAGAGCAAGCTTAGCAGTTTCTCCTACTGGCGTGAATGAGCTGTTCTCTTTCCTGGAGGAGCTCAAAGTCTAATGAGGGAAAAACACAAGTAAGTGATGTAATAAAAGTTGAGATCATAATAGAAACAGGTAAAAAAAAAAAGATGCTACTGGAATGCAAAGGGAAGAGCAGTTGTAGAAAGGCTGGCAAACACACCCCTGGGGAGGTGACGTTTGAGTTGGGCTTTGGTGAATGAGTAGGAGTTTGCTGGGCGGCTGAGGCGAGCGGCCGTGTGGATGATCCAGTGTTTGCAGAAGTCCAGGGTGCACAGGGAGAGCCACCCACAGTTCCTCTTTCTGTTGCATTAGCAGTTTCTGCAAAGGACAGAACATTCTCTTGGGCATTTTCCTTTCCTTTTCTCTACCTCTTCTTTCCCCCCAGCCTCACTGAGGGCGTTTCAACCTCAGGAGAGTGGGAAGGGAGGATGCCTTAAGATAGGGAGAGGATTTCTGTGTCTTGCTCAGCCTGCCTTCCTCTCTCCCTCCTTCCTTTTATTTTTTTAAAGCCCTGGGGAGTCGTGGGGGTTTTAAGCTGCTGGGGATGGGTACGGAAGTCAGGAGGGTGTTCAGTTGGATTTCTCAACCACAGGGCACTGGCCTGGAGCCAGTAAAACTGTGGTGCAACAGGTTTTCAGGAAGCCCTCCAGAAATGGGCTCCCGGAGGTCAGGGGGCTGAATTTGCATCTAGCATACCCTGTAACTGTCGCTCCAGAGGTGTCACTAACCTCCTCTGTCCCTGGATCTCATTCAGGGGCCTTGGCTGTCCCTCCTCGGAAGAGGAGCAGGACACCCCGTTTCTGCAGCCCCTCCCCCCCAGCCTACGCCTTATCCAGGACCAGACGGGTCCTGGCCTCTAGCAGAGTTCTCAGAGCTACTGGAAATAGAAATTGTGGGACTCGCATGTCATTGTGAAATGCAAACACCATTATCTTTCACTCAGGGGCACCAAGGAGTGAAATATACCAAGGACACCTCTCCCAGCTGGGTTACAGTCAGCAGTGGGCCTGCAGACAGGGTGCTCATGAACTAAAGAGTCCCTTTTTCGTGGCCCCAGATCCACAGTGTCCCAAGGGTCTACCCAGCACGCTGAGCAGCCACTGAAAATACAGTGCGAGCCACATACATATGTAATTTTAATTTTTCTAGTGGCCACATTAAAAATGTTAAGAAACAGATGAGATTAATGTTACCAGTATGATTAGTGTAACCCATTATATCTCAAATGGTATCATTTATCATTTCACATGTAATCAGGATTCAAAAATTATTGAGATACTTTATTTTTTCATATCAAGTCATCAAAATCCAATGCATATGTTACTCTTCGGGTACATATACGAATTCAGACCCGCCACATTTTAAGTGCTCAATAACCACTGGTGGTTGCTGTGTTGGACAAACCTGGCTTGTAGATAGAGAAACAGGCACCACGTGGTGGAGGAGGCGAGGCAGGGGGTGGGGTCAGGGAGCCGGGAGGCGGGGTCTCAGCTCAGGCCTGGGGAGCCTGCCCGACCACGCCCTCTAGCGTCAGCCCAGCAGTGCAGCAGCCTGCGCCACCCGAGGCGAGGCTGCCTCCTGCACTGGGTCCTGGGAGCTGTCACAGACCCCCTGGAATAGGACTGGCCCCTCCTCTGAGCAGCTGCCTGGAAGCCAAGGCTGCAGGCGCCTTGCCTCTTACTTAGAGGAAAGGAGGACACATATATGGTCAGCCCCTTGTCTCTGTAGGACAGGGGCTCAGCCCCAGGAGGGGCGTTTGCGATGGATCCCCAGGAGAAAGAACCCGGTGTGATTCCTGCATGAGACACAGCACAAACCGCCTATCTCCCACCCGCCCCTCTGCCCCCACGTCCTGTTCTACCCCAGACAGAACGAGCCCTCATCTCAAACCAGCCCTCTGGTCCCTGGAAGTTCCCAGTCACGGCAGATGCCTCTCCAGCCTCATCCTGAGCTTTGGCCTTTTATGAAGAGCTGGTTCCCCCCACCTGTCCCATCATCTTCCCTCCAAGTGTTCCTGAGTCTGGTTTGCCCAGCGAGCTTTGGAGCTCTGACTTGAAAGCGTTTGGGGGGGGCGGGGGGCGTGCAATGCCGGCCATCAGCATGTGCTGAGCTGTGAGTACCAGGACATTGGAGCATGTGGTTCCCAGGAGCCTCACCAGCAGCTGATACAACTACACCATTAAAGAGGCTTTAATTGGCAAGCAATACCAACTTTGGGTTAAATATTTTTATAGGGCTCCCCAGCTTCATGTTTACTTTTTTTTTTAATACAATTTAGTACATTAAGAACAATAACAGAGTAACTGAGAACCAGAGAGATGGATATAAGCGCTACATTAACTCCCCTGTTTTTCCATTACCGAGAATTAAAATGTTGTCTTTGATGCTCTCAGAGGCTGTTACTTGTCTAATCCAAGCGCTGCTTGGTTGTAAAGCTTTTTAAGCCAAGTAAGAGATGGCTCGGGCCCTGAATTGATCGCCCTCTCCTGGCACGCCCGTTCTTCACTCCTCTTTCACTGGAGATGAAAGGAAGATTTCCCGATAGATGAAGGCTAGAGTGTTTGCCTAACGACCAGGGCCAGGGCCGGCTTCTGCTGGGAAATGGGAGTGGTGCTTTCTGTTTTTGCAGAAAGGATTGCTTTTTGTCTGCCGTCTCCCCAGCCAGCAAGCTGTCAATAAGGTTGGTTCAGTAGCTTAATTAATAACCGAGGGGTCACCATGTATGCAGTGATCCACCGTGCCGTTCCCTGCGAAGCTGCCTGCTTCGGGCCGGGCCCCTTCGCGAGAGAGCTAAAATGAGGTTGTTCGTGTGAGATGTTTCATGTGGGCCTTTGGTAAGCACACGCAGGTGAGTACTGGGCGTATCTGAGGCTTTATTTGGCATTCGTGGGCTCCACTTTAAGGCTTTGTGCAAGTCACAGTCAGATGGCCATCTCGTGAAACCGCCCCAGAGAGCGAGTTTAATGGCGAGGGAGCAAGGATGAACACCAGCTGGGAGCATTTCGGTGGCTTCCGTTACTGCCCACAGACCTTGACACTGGAAGGGCCCGGGAATCGTAGCCCTGCCTGCTGCAGACAAGCACGGGCCCCACAGAAGCCTCAGTTCCTTCTCTAAGATGGCGATGACGTTGCTGCCCCCCAGCCCGGCCAAGCGTGACCCCCACCTTCCCAGCACCTGGAATATTCCCCATGCTCCCTAGAGGTGACCTGTGGGGTTGAGCCTCCAACAGCCTCTGAAGTCCTCATCATTTGGTTTTGATTCCACATGCTGTGTTTCTAGGCAGCTTGCCTGGTCTCCCCATTGGGATGAATGCTTCCTTCTTGGAGCCCCCCCCCTTCATGTCACTTTTTATTGCCATCCATATGCACCTGTGCCATAAGCAGCCTGGAGCCTGACAACAGGGACCTGCCTCCCTAGGCATCCAGAAGGCCCCATGGACTGGAATACTGTGCCCCCAGCCTGGTGCCAGGCCTTGAGGACATGCCGAGGGCAAGCATGGCCTGCGCTCCTGGGTTCAGGCTTCTGGGGAGCAAAGCACTGGCTTGTGGACACATGTGCACAAATATTCGCACAATTAAATGGCTCAGGACATGATGCACACGGGATCTGCAGACAGTGAGTTTCCGGATTCTTCCAGGAAATGTGGTGCTGCCTTCCTGGACTCGATGGCCTTTGTTGGAGCTGTGGCGGGGGGGGGGGGGGGGGTCACCTTTGGAATGAGAGGCTCCAGGGACTCAAGAATCTTCGACCTGGAACCTCCAGACCCAGGGGTCCCAGGCTATCAGACCGGACTGTGGACACTGTGATCCTGGAGGGAGGCCCTCTTACATGGCCTGGCCCTCCCAGGAATATGCTCCCTTTAAAAAATATACTTAACATTCAATTTACCATCTTAGCCATCTTTGTTTTTTGGGTTTTTTTTTTTGAGGAAGATTAGCCCTGAGCTAACATCTGCTGCCAATCCTCCTCTTTTTGCTGAGGAAGACTGGCCCTGAGCTAACGTCCGTGCCCATCTTCCTCCACTTTATATGTGGGATGCCTACCACAGCATGGCTTGCCCAGCAGTGCCATGTCCACACCCGGGATCTGAAGCGGCGAACCCCGGGCCACCGAAGCGGAACGTGCGCACTTAACCGCTGCGCCACCGGGCCGGCCCCTTAGCCATCTTTAAGTGCAGGGTTCGGGGATGTTAAGTACATTCACACTGTCGTACAGCCAACCTCCAGAGCTCTTTTCATCTGAATTCGGCTCGCCCTCTTAGGGAAGTTCTGCAGACGTGAGCCCCTCAGCTCTGGATTTCCACCTGCTCTAGCAGGTGGCCTTCTGGTCGACTTGAACTTCCTACAACAAAATTAGTATTACCGGCTTTTAAAATGGTTATGCTTCAGTTCAGCCGTCTGAGCGCGGTCAAGAGCTGAAACAAGCGGAGGTGGGTGCCCCACTTCAGGGCAGTGGGGTCTCCGTAAATCAGCGACGTGTTCCTACAACGTCATTCTCTAAAAGGTGGTCTCCTGGCAGCCGTGACTTTGACGGCCTCGGATTTGACTAATTCAACCTTCAAGATAATGGCAAGAAAGCATGTTTTTCTATCCATGATTTCTTGATACTTTTTCCCTTGAAGTAAAGTTTATCTTTTTTGTTTCCTGGACACTCAGTTTCTCCCAGTCTTGCTTTTCTTCTCTGTACAGCTGGGCATGCCAGGCCTGTCCTGCTCACCTCCCAGGGTTCAGGGTCCACTGTAGAGCTGTGTGGTCAAGATCAAGACAGACTAATGTTCACATCCCAGCTCCGTTAGCCGTGGACCCTGGGCCTGAGTTTCACCATATGTAAAATCGTCTGCATGGCGCCTGGCACGGCGGGAGTGCTTGGCGGACTGTAGCTGTGGTCAGGATTACTGATGTTGGTTTATTTGCTGCTAAAATGGGCCAGTGTGAGGGACTGCCTTCATTCCACATGCTTGGGCCTTGATAAGCTCTCTGAAGGCGGGACCCGTGCCCAGTACCTCTGTCCCCCCGATGCAACCAGGATGGTGGTAGATACGTAATGTGCTCTTACTAAATACTTGCTCAGAGTTAATTCAGGATTTCCAAAGATGATCAACACTGGATTATACTCATTCTCTCTGACTATACCGTATCGCTTTTTCATAACAAAAACAGCAGCAGCTGATAGAGCGGCCCCCTTTTTGAGGAGCCCCCCAGATGTTAGTGGTTTTAGGTCTTTTCTTGTTGGGGGAGGAAGGGCAGTTCTGTCTCTCTGGGGAAAGACCCTCCGGTTCTCTGGTTGAGCCGGCCCAGCCCCATGCTGGTGAGGGGCAGGGGCCGGCCAAGGTCTCTCCATGTGGTGTGTGGACTTCTCCTCTCTCCTTACACTTAACTTCTGTGTCGGTGCCTCGCCCACTACCTCAGGGCCTGTTGCTCACTACCCAGGGTCTCTGCAGAGGCTCCCCGTGTGGAGGTGGTGGCCCCCTGACTGTGCCACTTTGAGGGGCAGGATGCGAGGCTCTGCTGGTCAGGGTTGCTGACTGCAGGAGCAAACAGCCCCCAAATCTCAGTGCTAAGCACGAGAAAGAAGCATTTCCCGTTACAATGTGACATGACTCTGGGGACAGGAGGACTCTGCTCCATGCAGCCATTCGGGGACTCAGACTTCTTCCATTCAGCAGGGCTGCCATCCCACCTCCTGTGTCTGCGGGGGTTCAGGACAGGACAAGTCCTGATACCCTGAAGCATCCGCTGTGTGCGGTGAATGCCTTCTCTCCTGTGCACCACCCTCAGGAGCACTGAGAGATGGGCGCTCCAGGCATCTACTGTGGGCGCAGTCGCATGGGGAAGCCCTGCTAAGAAGGCCTATGGGGTCTGCGCCCTCTGGGGCCTCTGAGTCCTCCCCTGGGTAGTCCGTGTCACAGTAGGAAAGGGAGGTGCTGAGGGCCAGGCCTGGAAGTGGTAGACAGTGCTCCGTCCACGTTGCGTTGACCAGCACGCGGTCCATGCCCACCGGACTGCAAGGGGTGCTGGGAAGTGTAGTCTGGCCATGCCCCCGGGAGGGAGAGATTGGAGTGGGCGGGACGAGGCTCTGTTTCCCACTCGGACTTCCACGGTTCTCCACCCGCCCCTGCTCTCAGCTTGTCGCCTCCTCTCCCCTTCGGGCACTGGTCAGCCTGCTTCCCCCCTCTCTGCAGCCCTGAGGCCTGACCTCCCTCTGCCCTGCTCTGTCGTTTGCCATCTTTCCACCTGAGCGTGTTGGGGTCCTAGACATGGCCTCATGGATGTGGTCAAGGTCACAGACAGGGTCACAGGCATGGCATTTGTTCTCTGTTTCTTGTCCTTTTTGTTGGGGGGCGGTTGAGAGAAAGGGGCAAAAATATTCTACCATCTTGGGATCCCTGGACGCTTCTGCCTCCGTGTTCTCTCGTGTTTAGGCTCTTGGGCTCGGGACCCTAAGATGAGCGGGTCTTGGCATCAGGCTGGTGCTATCAACAGAACCCTTTCTCTGAAGGAGACCAGATGCGGAAACAGATCACAGGGTTGCCGCTCTGGCCGGTGCTGGGCCGGAGCCCAGTGCCCTTCCTTCTCATCTTCCTCCCCATCCCACAGGCCCCCGAAGCCCCTTCTATTGTCCCCTCCATTGCCTCCCTGAAAGGGGGTCACCCAGGCCCTAACTGGAAGGCCAGCTTTGCTGAAAACCTCCCTGCCTCCAAAGTCAGCAAAACGTTTGTGCCTGTGCGTGTCCACACAGCAAGGACGCCCATTCGGCCAGCAGGTGCCTGCTCTGTGCCAGGTCCAGCGAGACGTGGGAGCACCCTGAGGAGGAGTTGCTGGGAGCTGGGGCCCTGCAGTCTCCTGGGTCTGTCCCAGGACGCACACCCGAGGGGAGGGGCTGGGATGGAGGAAGCCCCTTCCCAGGCTGACAGTAGTGCCCCCCGTCCTCTTCTCGTGGCTGTGTGGCTGCACTCGTCACTCTCCCTCATCTGGTCCCCTCCTTTCCATAAACGGTTGTCATTTTAGGCAGAGGAGGTGCTAGGAGCTGGCATTTCTGTGGGATCTGAAAGGACGGAACTCGGATGCGTTTTGAGGCAAACTGGTGCTATCATTCGGGTGGGAATTTAGTTTTCTGGGAGGTGAGTGGACCTGAAAGGACTGATCCTGGCCTCTCAGAGCCTAGAACTTCACAGAACGAGGCCTGTTTCCACGATGAAAGGGCAGCAGTGCTAATTGGGAAAGGCGGTGCCTGTCGAAGACGCCTGGGGAAGGCCACGTTCCCAACGCCGTTGCTCTCCCCGGGACCAGCCTCCCCTGGCTGCCCGCGGCAAGATGCGGGACGGGGCCGTCGGACCTGGTCCAAGTGCTGGCTCTGCCTCGAGAGGGGCTGTTTCCTCGTTGGTAATGTGGGACTGATGTGCGTGAAGTGTCTGACCAAACCAAGCCCACAGTCCAGGAACCTTCTTCGGATGGTCCCCCCACCGGGTGCCCTGGAGTTAAGGCTGGGGAGCCTCACGGGGCTGACTTGGGGTTCGCCCCATAGATACCGATGGCACATGCTGATCAGGTCAGTTCCCACGGGCAGCTGTCTTAGTGTCCCAGGGCTGCCTAACAGAGTGCCACAGACCGGGCGCCTTCAAAGACAGAAATTTATTTTACCCTTCTGGAAGCTGGAAGTCTGAGATCAAGGCGTCGCCAGGGGTGGCAGATCTAGGCCACTTGCCCCCTGTGTCTTCCCATGGTTGACCCTGTTTGCGTGTCTGTGTCCTAATCACTACTTATAAGGACCCCAGTCAGAGTGGATCAGGGCCCACCGCATGACCTCATTTTTACTTAGTCACCTCTTGAAAGGCCCTTCTCCATAATCACTCTCCAAGGTACAGTCACATTCCGGGGCACAGTCACATTCCTGGGTACAGTCATTCCGAGGTACGGTCACATTCCGGGGTATAGTCATTCCGAGGTACAGTCACATTCCAGGGTACTGAGGCTAGGACATCAACATGAATCTTGGGGGACACAGTTCAGCCCCCAACAGCAGCTGTCCCGTTCTGCTCGTGGCTGGGCCTTTCTGGCCACATACTGCAAGGTTCGGTGCCGCCCCTCGAAGGACACGTGGACACCTTCAAAGGTAGGAGCAGCAGCAGTTCTCAGCTGGACAAAGTGAAGAACGAGGCTGACCAAGTTCAGAAGGAGAGCACCTGGGGTCTGGACCCTCTGCGCTTGGGTTTGCTGCCCTGAAGGCCTCAGATGGGAGGTTGGGTGACTGATGGCTCTGCCCTCCAGCTGCTGCCCAGACGACTGGCACCATCCAGGAGTGTGGAAAATACAAAGCCAGGAGAGCAGCGGAACCGATGAAAGGACTGGGAAGTTAGCACAGGAATTACCGAGGTGGACATGTGCAAAGTCTGCAGGGCGTCTTAAGTCGAGTGGGACCCCCGAGGAGGGGGTCTTCTGCACAGAGCAGAAGACTTGATGGGCCATCGCTCACCTCCTCCTTCTACCAACACAGAGAGGTGGGACTGCTGGCCCAAAGCCACGCAGCAAGTCTAGGCTAAAAGTTTTGCAGTCCAAAAGTCCTAAGTGAGGGAGCTAGAGGAGGCCAAGAGGTTGTTTAAAAAAGAGCGAATGGACAGAAGCAGAGATGGGGTGAAAAGGTTAATAAAAGGATCCTAACGAGGGGACATTAACCAGAGCGGGGAGAGCATTTGGAAATTTGGTCGGAGGAGAGAGTTCAGCTGGGGAGGTGGAGTTTGGAAAGGCATTCATTTCAGGCGTAGAGGTGTGTGTCTACCTTGCCCACAGTCCACCGTCCTGTTCTCAAGACTGGTCTCACATACTCCTGATGCGTCCCCTAGGGGCTCCATCCACAGCCGAGACTTCCCTCTCACCCTTTCTCCAAACTGCGCCCCGTGATTCTTAGCAAGGGCCTGATGTTGCCCGCTCCCCTCCCAAACCTCTCGTGCCTCCAGCCCCACAGTGGGCCCAGCCCGGCTCCCCTCGCCCCAACTGTGCTCTGGCCCCCTCCCCTCCTGTGTTTTGCACGTGTCGGGTCTCCAGACTGTTGGCCCCACTGGGCGCCCTTGCCGTCCACCAGCCAGGTGCCTGTTCACCCTGCAGGGCTCAGCTCTAGTGTCCTCGTCCCCGAGTTCTTCCCAGCTGCGCCCGCCCTTCCTTTTGTGGACAACGGCTTGCTCCTCATCCTCATTCCTGAAGCACCATGGACAGGTTGTCGTGTCCTATCAGTTGGGGGTTCTCTGGGCCCCCACTCCCACCTGTGAGCACCCATCCAGCTTTGCCCAGAGGGCAGGGGCCGGAGGGGTTTTGCTGGTGGCTTTGGGCTCGCTCCAGTACACAGCGCACAGTGGGTGCTCAGTAAAGCTGCCTCTTTGTCTTCACAACGCCCACAGTTCCCCTCATTCAGAGGGGGAACCAGAGCTCCAACAAGTTCCTGACCTGCCCCGGGTCACCCAGAGCGGGTGGTGGAGCCGGCTCTGAGCCCCCACTGCACCAGTGGCCTCTCCCCTAACCCCCGGGGCCGTTCAGTGCCTGTACTGTGCTGTCTGTTGAAAGGACTCGTGCTATTCCTGAGCTCCGCGGGCCCAGTGTGTGTTCCTCTCTGCCTGCCGTCTGGCTTGCCGGCTCAGTGGCGTGCGTAGCTTTTGGAGAGTCAGCCTCGGGAGCCCACCCAGTGCTCGGGGCCTCCTGGACTCTGAGTTTCCCGTGTGCGTGAGAACTCGCACTCAGGAGGCTGGGTGTGGGCAGGAGGAGGGCGGGCGGGAGGGGCCGCTCCGAGGGGCACGCCCGGGGAGGCCTGCTCAGAGCAGCTGCTGGCTGGATCTGGCCCCTCCTCGGAGTGCCTGCGGGAGAGCCTAGGACAGATGGACAGACAGGAGGACAGACACCAGCCTGAGACCCCAGCCGCGCCCAGCTGGCTTCTCCCTGTGCTCGTTGTACTGGTCCTCATCTCGAGTCCTTGGATTTGCCGGGTTAGGGGCTTCCGCCTCGGGGCTGGGAGGCGCCTGGCTTAGCGGAGCCTGTGTCTCCCTTGGTGGCCTATCGGTGGCCTAGATCTCGTGTGATCCCTCAACCCCTCAGAGGAATAGGAGCCAGTTTGTCCTCGTTCTAGTGCAAGCCACAGTTGGAGAGGGGGCCTCCCGGGCTGCAGGATCAGAGCTAGACTGGGTCGGGCGGGGCGTGTCCTCTGCCTGGCCCCGCCCCCTCCGCGCTGGCTCCACCCCCTGACTGGCCCCGCCCCCGGATGGCCCCGCCCTTGATCTGCCTTCTCACTCACGCTGCTCCCTCCCTGGGAGACGGATGCCCAGGTTACTCAGAGATTTGCTGGTTTCCGGTTTTTAGGATCAAACTATAGGAAAAGCAGAAAGTCGGGATTGTAAACCCTACCAATGTAAAAACGGTGGTTTCCGTGACTGAAGCTGACGTAGAAGGAAGGAGAGGTGATGCTGGGAGAGGGGAATAGAATAGTGTGATCTTACAGAAAGAATCGAGTTGCTAGATCAAGAAATAGAGGTCTGGTTATTTTTATTTTTGTGTATTTATTTTTTGAGTAGAAAATATATAGTGAGAATTCAACGTTTTGAAATTTCAAAAGGATTTACAGTAAAAACTCTCCAATTAACCCTTGTCCATCAGCCAGCTCTCTCTCCAGCTAATGCTGTCATTCCCTAGTAAGTCCTTCCAGACACATAAACACACACACATTGTTTTCTCTTATTTCCACAAATGGTAGCAAACTCTGCACCTTCTCTTTTTACAGTGTGTGATGGTGGATTTCTGGGTTGTTTATTATTACAGACAACAGGTGGCCGCGCACACAGGTTGTTGGCACAGGTGGGAGTATCTTTAGATAAGTTCCTACAAGTGAGATTGCTGGGTCAAAGTGAATGTGTGTTTGTAATTTTGAAAGATATTGCCAACCTGCCCTATGTAGAAATTTAGAAAAGGAACCTCAAGTATATAATTGAAGTCATAAAGATAACAAGTAAAAACAGTGATATGTGTGTATAAAACTAATAAAACCCGGGAGGGGACAAGGAAAGAGGAAGTGCCAGGGAGAGCAGGTGACCTGCATTTATTATCTTTCATAACAGGGATTCTGTACACGCTGTTTAGAGTTCATAAATGTGGAAGCAGTTTAAAGTGGTTGCCTCTGGGACTAGGGTGGGAAACATTTTATTGTCCGTTTTTCTATATGCATCAAAATGATGAAGCCGTGTTCTCGTGTTATAGTTAAACTGAGAAGGGAAGATGCGGTGGTGAGGGGAGCGCTGTGGAATGTCTGCGGGTCATGTCACCCAGGATCAGTCTGGGATCCAGGCCTCGTGGGCAGCTGTGGGGAGCACGCTTCTGCACGCCCACAGGGGCCTGACACTTACTGTGAACACTTGAGACCTCACCACACTCTTAGCGCTAATTCTGGATCCACCCCCCACCGCCAGAGGTGTTTCTCAGAGGGAAAATAGAGAGGGGACTCCCTGAGAGTTTCTGAACCTATTCTAAGGATCAAAACATTGTGGTGCCCAAAATAGAAAAGAACTTCTCATAACACAGGGTCTGGGGGTGCGCTCAGCCTGGCACCTTAGCCTGGAGCTGAGGAGGGTGATAAAGGAGGATTTAACCCTCACATCTTGGACACCCCCCCAGTGGGCACCTGATAAACACCTCATTCCACTGATTTTAAGTTGCCTTTTTTCCCTGCATTTCCACGTTATTGGAGTCAGAATGGGTCTTGCAGTGCGAGGGTGCAGCGTCTCGGTTTCCTAGTGGTGGGTCGCAGATTAATGGCCCGCCTTCCCGCAGGGGGTCCAGATGGGCTGAGACTTCTCAGGCACAGCAACGGCCCTGTTTGGGCCTCTCCGGCCCTTGGTGCAGGACATGAAAGGGATGTTCCTCAGCCCCACTCAGTGGCTGTAGGCTGTGGGGAGCCAGACCCTGGGCCAGCCCAGTGTCCCCAGCTGAGCCCCTGTCTTGCAGGTGTAGCTGCCAGCCACCATGGGCAAGCAGAACAGCAAGCTGCGGCCCGAGGTGCTGCAGGACCTGCGGGAGAACACGGAGTTCACAGACCACGAGCTGCAGGAGTGGTACAAGGGCTTCCTCAAGGACTGCCCCACTGGCCACCTGACCGTGGATGAGTTCAAGAAGATCTACGCCAACTTCTTCCCTTACGGTGACGCGTCTAAGTTCGCCGAGCATGTCTTCCGCACCTTCGACACCAACGGTGACGGCACCATCGACTTCCGGGAGTTCATCATCGCGCTGAGCGTGACCTCGCGGGGCAAGCTGGAGCAGAAACTCAAGTGGGCCTTCAGCATGTACGACCTGGACGGCAATGGCTATATCAGCCGCAGCGAGATGTTGGAGATCGTGCAGGTACGGCTCCCGGCAGGCTGGCCAGGCATGAGTGGCTGGAGGCCTGTGGGTCCCACCGCATGCCAGGGTCCCCCCAAGGTGGGCCACCCCCAGACAGTGCTCTCTGTGTTCACTGTGGCATCCGGTCATTCTCGGCCAGGCCACTATCTGCCCCTCTTCTGTGCACTTTTGAAAGTGAGCAGTTGTCACCTGACCAGCGGGTCCTTGCAAATAGTGATGATCAGAGCCTGTTTATTCATCACTTGCTATCCATCAGGCCTGGACCACGCGCTTTGATCAGTTTTCATCTTCACAACCCTATGAAGGGGGGTCGTTCTCTACATTTCACAAAATCTGAGGCTCAGGGAGGTGATTTCCTAAGAATGAACAGAGCGGGAAATTATAGTGATTAAGCAGTCTCTTGACCCTTGCAGAAGGCCCCTGCCAAGATCTTTGCAAGCCCCCATGTTTGGGAATGCACCAAGCAGCTTGTGTTATCCCCAGGAACGTGCAATTGTAAAGTAAAGTGGAAACATTAGTGATGACAGAATGAGCTCAAGCATAGAAAGAACACCATTTTTTGAGACCTATTTGCCTTCCTGCCTGTCGACAGCTGTGGCAGGTGGAGCTGGTTTCCAGAAAGAAAGCGAGTTTTGTCCACTTCAGCAGGTGCCTGGGTGTGTGATAGAGAGCAGAGAGCCACAGGGCTGCCACTCCCTGGCACCCCCCAGGTCCCCACTCCTGGAGACTGGGGGATTTGGTTCTGGAACTCCTCAGAAGAGGCGTTCTCTACATGCAAGATCTTCAGCGCTAAGTCTCAAGCAAGGGGCGTCAGAGCCACAGGAACTCGCAGACCACTCCCTGAGGAGTGACCAAGCCATTTCCCAAATAGGCGGTTTTCATGCAGTGAGAATAAATGACCGCAGTTTTGGGGCCTCTGCAGTCCACTTGTTACTCCTGGCTCTTTGCTCTGTGCGGTGGTGGAAGTCAGAATTCTGCGTCCTGGGACTCGCTTATCCTAGGACCCCAGGTTCGTCCTGAGCTGTTTGCAGGTGGGCATGCCTGCCCCTGGCTGAGCAGACTGGCCTGCCCCAAATCTAGAGACACAAGTAGGATCCTTCAGAGCAGTGAGGGGTGGCTGCCTGTCCAGGTGGGATCTGGCTGCTAGGCCCCCAACCGAGTTCCCAACCCTGAGAGCCCCCTGGCCCTTTGGATGTCTCAGCCTGCCAGGCGGGATGCCGGCTGCCACACCCTTCTCAAAACGGACAGGTGTTCTAGGTCGTGCAGAGCCTCGGAGGGCTTGACTGGCTTTGGCTGTCATTCTGCAGGCTGCCTGGCCCAGTCCAGGAGGAAGGCCCATCCCAGGAAGATGCACGCCCCGGCAGACAGGCCCCACCCCACAGGTGGAGATGGGTGAGGGGCGAGGGTGTGGTAAATATTGGAAACCTCCCTCGGGATCATTCTGTTTTGGTCTTTTGGGCTTTTTTTAATGCCCTGCTTTTAAGGTATAACAACTCTCAGGCTTTTGCTGTTCTTGGTCTGTTGGGTCAGGTACAAGAATCTCAGTCAAGCTGTCTCTGAACAGAATCCCCCAGTGGCACTGCCCCTTCCCCCTCGCATGTTACTCTGATGAGCTGCTGGTCACTGGCCTCATCACGGCCCCTCAGCACACACACGTACGCCCCCCACCACACAGGGCACCTGCCCGGCCGGCCGCTCAGACAGACACACAGAGACGGCTGGCAGTGGTACTGAGCCCACAGATGGCACAGCCCTAAGACAAGGCTCTCTGTCTTGCTGGAGACACTGGGCCGCCCAGTGCCTGTCCTGTCTGGGGTTCTTAAGTGGTTCTCCCCGTGGGTTTCAGGGGCTAAGTCTTCTGTGTTTTTAACTGAGGTATAACAATTGCATAGTCAGATGCTCACAGCTGAGTGTGCAGCGTGAGGGGCTGCACGTTTGTGTCCCCACCACCCTCGGTGAGTTTCAGAGCATTCCCATCCCCCCAGAAGGCTCCCTCAAGTGCCTTTCTGGGCACTGTCCCACCTCCCACCCCCAGATGGCCCCCAGTCTTATGACTATCACAGTGGAGTCGTTTTGCCTTCTCTTGAACCTCGCATAGTGTGTCTGCCTTGCCCAACATGGCATCTCTGGTATTCATCCGCGTTACTGGGAGTAGCCCGGAACCTTCTTCTAGCTGGGGAAGGGTCCTGAAGGCCGGTGAGCATCCTCTCCATGCCCTGCTGTGGGCTGGCCGGAAGCTCACAGCTGCCTCGTCCTCCCAGGAACATCCTGGAACCTCTCAGCACACGCTTCTGTCTGCCCCTTTGCAGGCTATATACAAAATGGTGTCCTCTGTGATGAAGATGCCCGAGGACGAGTCCACTCCAGAGAAACGAACGGATAAGATCTTCAGGCAGATGGACACGAACAATGATGGTAGGCTTGCCGTGTGTCTGTGCAACGCTGCTGGGAGCAAAGAAGTGTTTGGGGCACTTCCCTCTCCTCTGCAGCTTCTGAGGCCTCGCCCAGTCCACCCCTGGCCTTGCCCATCGGTGCAGCTGGGCTGAGGGAAGAACCGGGACTCAGAGTCAGAGAGACCTGGGCCTGTGTCCTGGCTCTGTCCTCGTGGCATGTCGATGCCCCTGGAGCCACAGTCCCCTCGGTTCTACACTGGGGGGACTATTAGCCCTGTGAGCATGTCTAGGGGGGGGGAGGCAGGGGTGCTGCTGGCGCCCGGGCCCTGGAGGGGTGGGACCAAGGGTCCTGAGTGGTGGGGAGCTGGGAAGTGGGCTGTGCTTTGCTCGCTGCCGTCACTGAGATGGGGGCCCCGGGGCTCTGGTAGGATGTACTGGCCTGCAGCAGCAGAGATGGTGGGTCCAGGAGGGGTGGCAGTGGCTGCGGTACAGGGAAGACATGCCCCAAGCCCCCTGCTCCGCAGTAGCCCTGAGCTTCCGTGGGATCCACGCGAGGGGCTGTAGCTGTGAAACGGGACGGATCTGCGCCTCTCGCGGGCTTTGTCAAGTGCGGTCCAGAGCCAGTCCTGGTTTGCTGTTGAACGTTAGAGAAACGTGAGGTTTAGAAAAGAAAAGAAAATACCCCCAGGGTTGTGCTGGAGATGAAGAAGAAGCTAATGCCCGAGAAAGTGCTCTGTAAACTCTGAAGTGCTGTCCCCAAGTGAGTGAAAGGGCTGAGCCGGCAGGGCTGCGGTTTGCGCTGTGACTGCAGGCAGCAGAAAGCACATCAGACGCGTCAGACAGCGAGGTGACAGTTTTCAGAACACGTTTGCACACACAGCGAGGCAGCCTGGTGCCTGGCATGGCCTTCGGGCTGATAGAAGCGTGGCCTCTGCCCTCCTGGTGACAATTCCCGCAGACCTGTGCCGAGTCTGGCTCCCCCGGGCCGCGGTTTCCTGCTCTCTGGACTAGGGATAGTAGGTTCTGTCTCTCAGGGCTGTGAGGGTTCAGTGAGACGATGCCCATAAAGCTTAGCACAGACCCAGTGTGCACTCCACCCAGGACCCCTCTGCCCTGACCGCTCCCCTTCTGAGGGCTGGTGGGCTGCACCGTGCTCCCTCCCGGGTTGTTGTGAATCTGGGTCAGCACTCCCTGGACAGCCCTCCTCCTCTGAGCCCCGGGGAACACCCATCCCTGGAGCTCCGGGAGGGGATGGAGGAGGCGATGTTGGGGAGGAGAAGAGTGAAGGCAGGGCCCTTCTCAGGGGCTGCTCAGGAGTGGGCAGCCCCCACACTTAGTCCCACCTTCCCTGCCACCCTAGGGAAGCACAGGGCTCTGCCCCCTGTGTTGGATGGCTAGCGGGTTTTCTCCAGGGCACAGGTATTGTGGAAGCAACCGTCTCCTATTAACTTTCATCCTGGCCGTACACGTGTGGCCGTACACATGGACGGAGCCTGGCCGAGCACCAGGGACACCCTGACCATGCGGACAGACTGTGCTCAGGGACCCCCTCAGCAGCCCTGCTCCCTGCCAGGAGGAGGGGGCGGTGCCTTCAGAAGTTCCTTGCCCAGAGTGGTCAGAGGCCAGAGGGTGGGGGAGTAGCCGGTGAAAGTTCCATCTCTGTAAGGGGAGTCCCAGCAGAGGGCCCCAGAACTTCTCCTCTGCTGAGGGCGTGGTTGTCCCCTCCCTTCCCAATCCGTCCCTTAGCCTAGGCATTCTTTAGTCACCCAGGGGACCAGCCTGCCTGTCCCCCTGCTGGGGACCCATAGGAGGGGGTGTCCCTCTCCGGCAGTGGGCAGGTGGGAGGGGCCTGGCAAGCTGCGCCCCTGTCTGGTGCCTGCTCCTGGCTTCCTGGTGGCCACTTGCTAACTGAGTGCGTCCTCCAAGCCAGGCCTGGGCCGAACCCCCAAACACATCCTTCCACTCATCCTCCCAGTGGCTCTTGGAAATGGGCGTTCCCAGGGCCCCCTGTACAGATGAAGCCCCTGAGACAGGGAAAGGGTGGGCACGTGCCCACGGCAGCAGAGCTGTGTCTCTTCACACACGTCAAGCCTGCTCCTTCCTCATGGGCTGGACACACGCCACGAGCGCCCATCCCACGGGGTCAACGTTGCTGTCCAGTTATAGCTGCAGAGCCTCCCACGCAAAGGTGGAAGCAGGCTCCCCGAGGTACGAGCCAGCAGAACAGAGTCTGCTGCAGACCCCGTTCTTTCCCTCATCTGTGTCCTGGGGGAGGGACCGCCAGGGCGGGCGTGTGTCTGTCCACGGCGTCGGTTCCTCTGGAACTCACCTTTCTCCAGCAGCTTCGTTTTAAAAATCGCTTTCCTATCTCCTGATCCTAGAAGTAACAGGGTCTGCGGCGAAGGAGGGACCGAGGATGAGGGAGGCACCAGCTGGACCTTCAGTGTAGCCCATCCCTCTTTCTAGTCGCCCCTCCCATCCCGCAGGGCAGATAGTACAGAAGCAGAGAGCGATCCCCAGCCCGAGCAGGCCTGTGCCGCCCCAGTGGACGGCCGAGCTGGCTGGGCAGGAAACCGTGCTCTGGGCAATGCCTCTGGGGGACCCGGACTGCCCACCCGCCCACCCATGACCCGCTCAGCCTTGGAGGCTTGGATTAGTCATGGATTGGAGGCAGAGGCACGTTCTCTCTGGACGTCACATCTTTCTTAAGAAAAGCGTGCGGTGATTTTTAAAAGGTCTTACATTGCCCCACCAGCCACAACCTGCTGTCATACTGGGTATGTCCTGCCCGATGCTTTGCAGTGAGCAGTGAAAGCAAAAAGGTTTTTCCAGAAATGCCCACGAAGTGAATGGGGCCTGGACAACCCCCAGTTCAGGAAGCCTCAAGACTTGGACCAAGACGGGCGTTCCTGACGTGGGAGCTGCCCCCATGCTCTCTGGAAGGGTCAAGAACAACCAACGAGCATGGGCTAACTCTCCTTTCTCCCACGCCCCCCCCCCCCCCCCCACAGGCAAACTGTCCCTGGAAGAATTCATTAAAGGTGCCAAGAGCGACCCCTCCATCGTCCGGTTGTTGCAGTGCGACCCCAGCAGCGCGAGTCAGTTCTGAGGGACCCGGTGATGGACAGCTGCAGAGAAACAGGCTCGTCTTGCCGTTTAAGCTTTGCTTGCAGAAGTGGATGCCTCCTCAGTCATTCCTGCTCTCCCGGCCCGGGCCAGCGGCACGTGCACCTGCCCGGCTGGCGGCTGTGCCCCCACCTCCGCCTGGTCTCCCCCCGCCCCGGCCCCGGCCCCTTCCAGGGCAACTCCTCGGGCTGTGTTTACACGCAGGGCTCCCAGTGTCCTCGCTGCCAGGGCATCTCTCCATCCACAAGGAGCCCGGAGGACACCACCGAGGATCCTGGTGGCACTTTCTAAGATCGCGCCAAGGCCAGCTGATGTATTTTGTGATGGCAGGTGACTGTGGGAAAGTTGAGAACAAGAGCGGAGGGAAGTCGACAGCAAGCCCTCCCCGTGCATGGCTCCACCCAGCTCGTTCGTTATCTCTGACCAAAGCCGCTTGCTCGTATATATACTGTGGTCCCCTTTCTTTTAATATATAAATTATACGTATGGTGAAGTGAATTGTACCGTGTAGGTCCTGTATTTAATGCCTCGATTGCCTTTGAAGCGTGGTTCCCTCGTGGCCTGTGACCCCTCTGAGCGTGGTCATTTTGTGGTATTTATGCGCTCTCCACCTGCCCGTTTCTAAAGGAAATGCATGCACGCCCACAGCCGTGGAGCCCCTCCCGTCCACGTAGTGAACGCAGGCGTCTGTGAAAGGTCTGTGCTCCCTGTTGATTGGTCTGGCATTTCCTGTATTAAAATGATCCAATAAACAGAATTCTCTGAGTCTTGTGTCGGCCCATGAGAGCCTGCATTCCGCTGCCTGGGGCCCTCTGCGATCTCCGGTTGAGGTGGACTCAGCCGCCTCCTGTGTCCTTGTGGCCATCCCTGTGTCTGTAAATCGTGTGCAGCGTGTTCTTCACTGTCTGCCTGATGCCAAGAAATATTCGTGGAAGTAAAAGATGAGTGTTCTCGGCAGGTTTGACTGTCACAGTTCTGCCTGCCTCCCCTTCCCCACTCCCCACCCTGCGGTCGGTCAGCAAGGGAACAGGACAGCACGTACCAAGCAAGGGCAGAGCGGGGACCAGGGGCACCTTCGTGGCCCAGAAGGCAGACCTGGATCCTCAGCCAGAGGCCATCGGGATGCTTCTGGTCCCAGCAGCCGAGGACCCAGCAGCAGGTGCTTCGGCCACAAGGATGTTTGTCTCACGTGCCAATGAGTCCAAGGCCGCGCATCATAGGCGTGGCTGATTCAGCAGCTGGAGAGCATCACTGAGGACCCCCGGCTTCCTTCCACCTCCCCACTGCCCCGCCCCCAGCCTCACAGTCAGCTGTGTCCCCACACTTGTCTTCTTGGGGTCCCCTCAGGGCTGTTGCCATTCTGGGCAGGACAGCTGACAGGGGAGCTGTCCATAGGCAGGAAGAGATGCAGCCTATCCTCTGTCCTCCCTCCGAGAGGGAGGAGAACTTTCCAGAATTCTCTCTACCACCCCCCTCCCCACCAGCCTGACTTCTCATTGGCTGAAACCCGGGCCAGTGCCTTGGCCAGGGGCATGAAATGACCACGACTAGCCAGTGAAGATGCAGCCTCAGCTGAGGAGGGCCCACCTCCCCAAAGGGCATGGCCCTGGGAACGGGGAGCAGAATTGGGATTCTCTTCCCCAGATGAGTACCAGCAGGGCCTGTCACACCTGCCCCCCGGGCCACGGGACATCTCAGCCTGTCACGGGGAGGAGGCGATCACGGTGGGTGGGCAGATGCTCCAAGCCTAACTCACGGCCGGCTGTTGGGCCTGGGATTGGATTGTTCATTTTAGTAATCTTAATGTCCTTGAGGCCTCCATGCCTCAGAATAGAAACAACGAGCCGTCTGCCAGTGCCTTCCGGGCCAGAGGCTGGTCCTGGTGAAGCTCCCGCCGTGCCACAGCCCCAGACCTCGATGGGCAGTGCCATCCGATGGGGTGGGAGGGCGAGGCCAGCAGACCTGGGCAGGGGTCCCGCCTGCCACAAAGAGGCAGAAGGGTGCCTTTGATTTCTGAAGCAGGGCTGCAGGAAAATGGCTCTGGTTTGGTCTGCGTTCCTTGTGCTCCACCCAGGACCCCTGTGATCCTGCCCAGAAAATACACCATCTGAATGTGCCCAGGGAGGCCGCTCAAGGAGTGGGGTTCAGCCCTTCTTACTTCCCATGGACTGAGCCCCTGCCTGGGATGGCGGCTCCATGGACCCTTCCAGCTGTTCTGACACTGCCGCTCACTGTGCAGTGCTCACTGAGAAAACAGCAATGCGGACAACTCCAGAAACAGGAAAACACATAGAATCTAAGGGCGGAAGCCCTGGGAAAGGAAGGGTGGAAGTGTCAGGTGTTATGTCTGAGACTGTTCATCTGGGCAGGCTGTGATCAATCTCCATGAGAGCAGGACTCTCCCCTCCATTATTCTGAACCCTGGACCTTCATTAATGCAACCACAGGCATTTTCTCCTTGCGTAGACTGGCCTCCCCTGTGGGAAGCAGTATTTAGCTAGCATAACAGCGTCCATTTGTTGAGGGCTTCCTAGGACAGACCCTGATGAACGCCTGAAATGCGTTGTCTGATTTAAACCTGCCGTCAACCCTACAAGTACTGCCAACATGGTACAGGTGGCTAAATGGGTGTAGAGAGGTAACTTGCCACGGATCCTTAGAAAAGGGTGGCAGAACCAGGATTTGAACTCAAGATAAGCTCCGAGACCCCAAATTGCATGCGACTCCTCCCAATTACAGAATGGTCTTCCGCTAGCTGACCCCAGATCATCTGGGGTTGATGCTTCCTTGCCAGCCCTCTGCAGCCGCCCGCAGGGCCCCGAGTGTCTTGGGAAATGAAGGAGCTTGTCCCTGCGTCCCTGAGCAAGTCTTAGAGGGGGCTGCATTTGTGACACCCAGGCCTGTCCTTACAACCATTCGCTCCCGTAGTGAAGGGGTCACGCCTCCCCACCGCCACCCGAGGTGCGTCCTCCGAGGGGCAGGCCACAGCTGTCCCCCGCACTGGACACCGGCTGGATGGGGGTGGGGCCGGGCCATCAGCTGTGCTTCTCTGCTCCCCGCCTCCCGAGACCTGGGTGGCCGTGAGCCGCACTGCCACCCCTGGGCTCCCCCTCAGGATCACAGCTCCTCAGGAGGGGGCAGAGCCACCAGGGGCTTCAGACTTGCCAGGGGGAGACGGCGGCCCGGGAGAAGATTCGGGGAAACAAGAGAGTTCGTCCAGGAATTCGGCCCTTCCCCTTTCCTGAGCCGCCCTGCCCTGAGCAGGGGCCAGCCTCGAGCCAAGTCTCTGCCCCCAGGGACCTCGCGGCCGGGGGAGACTTAGGTGCCCAGGGAGAGAGAGGCTGCTCAGGGCTGGGCCTGACTGCCCTTAAGGGCACAAGGAGAAACGGGATGCTCTGGGGCAGTGGGCTGGTCTCAGCCCCTGAGGCAAATCGCCCCCTCCAGGGGCCACCAGCCTCGACTGTCCTGACTCCGCCACAGACAGCCCCGTGGCCTGGTCACGCTGGTTCTGGGCTCTGGGCAGAGAGGGCCAGCCTGGGGCCCCCACCAGTTCCCCTCAAAATGAGTGCCCCGGGGGGCCGGCAGGGAGTCGCAGTCCTGTGGCCCGCCCCTCTCCTTGGCCTGGGGGCATCCGGAGGCTCCTCAGAGGAGAAGGGGTGAAGGGTGAAGACAGAGTAGATGTTGGAGACGCAGTGGTGAAGGGACACTGTGAGCCTGGGCAAGGAGGGAACGTGTTCATGGAGCAGACGTTCCCGAGGGCCAGCGTGGGGCACTGCCCCAGCTGGAGGAGCCCTGGGGGAGGGCAGCCGCCTGGGAGGGCAAAGAGTGGGGTCCCCCTCCCTATCACCTGCGGGCTCCTTCCAGCAGCTTCCGGGACCTCCTGGGGGTGGGCCTTGCAGGGGCCCAGACCCGAAGGAGGCCATCTCCCAGGCCGTCCACCCCCTGCCGTCCATGAACTGGCACACCGGAGCCCATCCCAGCCAGGTCCCGGGAGGAGGCTGTCTCTCCTGCCTGTGAGCCGGGTGTGCCCATGGCTCGCACACACACTCTGTGCCTCCCTGCCCGTTGCACACACATCCCCCAGCATTGCCTCCTGCTCTTACAATACTGTACAGTTTACAAGGCCTTCATGGTGCGCCTGCGCCACCTGCAGGCGAAGAGCAAACAGGAGCAGGGGAGGGAAGGCACCGGCCCCACGGCCCTGTCACCTGCTCCCAGGACTCCAGCAGCAAGTGGCCAGGCCCCTGGGGCTAGCGCGGGGCCAGGAAGTCAGTGGCAGAGTCAGGACTGGCCAGATCATGACCCCCAGACAGGGCCCCTTTCACTGTGTGTGTGCGTTGTGTGTCTGGGTGTCTGCCTGTATGTGCGGTCAGGTGTGTGCTGTGTGTGTCTCTGTGGGTGTGGTCGGGGTGTGTGTTTGTGTCTCTGTGAGCGTGATCGGGGTGTGTGTTGTGCACATCTCTGTGGTGTGGTCAGGCATGTTGTGTGTGTCTCTGGGTGTGGTCAGGCATGTTGTGTGTCTCTGTGGTGTGGTCGGCATGTGTTTGGAGGGACAGTCTGTGCCTGACTGCCGACGGGGCTCTGTGAGACGTGTGATCCACTCTGGAGTGTGTCTGTGCTGGGTGGCAGTGTCATGGATGCACACCCAGCCATCCACGGGGAGCCCAGGCGTCCGGGGTCCAAGACTCTGGCCCGGGCCTGGGTCGGCAGGTGGGGGGTGGCCGTGTGGAGGGCAGCCCTGGCTGCGCACTGCAGGTGGGCGAGGAGGGGCCCTGGGCCATCCTGCCCCGGATGTCTGCCCGCTGACTCTGCCCCTCCTGCAGGTGGCCCAGCATGCCCAGATAGCCAGGGTGGCGGGTGCAGGTGAACAGAGCCCAGGGCAAGAGGGATGGCAGAGGGTCACAAGGCACCGCGTGGCACCTCAAAGGGTGGCTGGGGGGGAGTGACCCCCTCCCTACAGGCAGGGCAGCAAGAACATGGGCTGCAGGGACCCACCCGTGGTTCACTGGGCATGAGGCAGGAGGGCAAGGGGTGGGCTTCATGTGTGAGGGCTCAGGGAGAGTTTCATGGGGAGCAGCCTCTTTGGGGACAAGGCTGCCTGGAGCCCCTTCCTCAAAGCCCTGGGTACCCTGATGTGGCCAGCCCTGGATCTCCCTCTGAGCCGGGCCACACTCCTGTTCCCACCACCCTCTGGTCATAGTCGGCTCTGTCAGCGTTTGTTGAGTGACTGAGCGACTTGTTCACAGTGCCGAACTGGCCGAGGAGCCTCAAGCACGAAGTGCTGCTGCCCCCTGGTGGCTGTGGCCAGGAGGGCCATCCTGTAAGGCCTCCCAGACCCTGGTTCAGAGGCCCTCAGCCTTCCGTGCTCCCAGCCCTCACCCACCAAGACCACAGCCTGGGAAGGTCTCCCCGACTAGGGCTCCCCCTCAGTCACCACTTTGTCCAGAGGCAGAGCAGGTCCTGTCACGAGGCTTCTCGTTCTGGAGCCAGCAGTCAGGATGGAAAAGGCCCTCCTTCTCCCCAGAACAGCAGCAAGGATTTCCTGCTGTTGCACTCAGCACACCAAGTTCTGGGCTTTCTCATCCTCCGTCCTAAGACCCTGCCAGGCAGGCATGAGCCTCCTTCCGGGAGGAGCAGGCTGCGGGGGCCCGGTCGCCGGTAGGGCCGGGTCCGCCGGATCAGTGCAGCTCCAGGCTCGTGCATGGCCGCGGCTCGAGGTGCCACCTCTGCAGGGCTCTGGGGCCAACCCTGCTGCTGCCGCCCTGGGCAGGAAATGCATGAGGCTGGGGGAGAGCAACGACCAGGAGGCGTGGCCCGGCCCCCCGGGTGTGACAGAGGGAGGCTCATTCCAGTCCTGGTCCTTTTTCCCCAGGAAGCGGCCAGGAGCAGAGGCTGGCCAGGGAAGGGAGGCCTGTTTACTCTCCGCTCCTCCTCTTGCTGGCTGGCTTACCCTGCATGAGTCCCTTGGCCTCTCTGGGCTTCAATCCATCTGTGACAAAGGAGTCTGGGAGATGCAGCAAAGCCCTTCTTCAAGTGATATCCTGCCTTGAAACCCGACGCATTAAACTGGGTGAAGCAGCGAGGACAGAGCTCCCACCCGCCCTCCGCCCAACACCCCAGGTGCCGAGGCTCCTCAGGACCCTCGGTTTGGAAAAGGTTGATCTCACATCCAGGGAGCAGTCCCTCCGGTGGGTCCAGAGATGGCTCGAAGCCAGCCCCAGACCCAGCAAGGGGGAGGGCCCACACTGAAGAAGGTACGGAGCTATGGCCAGAAAAGCCCCCAACAGAGGACGAGACCAGCCAGGAGGTGGAATAACCTAAGAAAAACTGAAAAGTAAGGATGGAAGCTGCATAGTGATGCAGGGTCACCATCCTAGGGGGCCCTGTCGGGTGTGGGAAGCGCAAGACTACAGAAGACGAGCCAAGTGAGACCCGGGTAGGCCGGGGGTCCCACCCGTGAGGTGGTACAAAGGATGGTCAGCCAGGAGGCTGGAGAGGCAGCTGCCGAAGCTGTGGACAGTGTCTGTCCGTAGGCTGCTGGCCTGCCCCTTGGTGCCGACTGGTCCGTGAGGCACAGTGCCACAGCCAGGAGCTCCGGCATTCAGGGCTGACCCCCAGCCCAGGCGACCCTGACAGGGCAGACAGCCCCACCTCTGGAGGAGGGAGGGGTTGTGCTGATGACATCCCGGAGTGCTCGAACATTCTCATCCAGCGTTCTTGTCTCGGGCTCCGAGACCAGTGGGTCTGCTGCCTCCATCAGCCTCCCGAGCAGCCCTGCGGTCCCCGTGGAGTGGAGGAGCAGGCCGCAGCCCGGCCGCCCAGGCCCCCTGACCCAGCCTCCCAGCCTGTGTCCAGCAGCACGCTCGTGGGCTGGGCAAACACTCGGGCGTCTCGTCACGTGAGGACTTTCTGAGCCTCTCTTTCCTCCCCTGGGAGCTTATTTTATGATTCCTTTAAAATCAGTAATACAGACACATGTTAAAGTGCATGTGAGGTCAGTCTCCACTCCTCTCCTTGGGCCTCGATTCTCCTGCTACCGGTTTGTCAGTCTTTCCAGAAATGTTCTGTGCGTGTGCAAATATATGTGTATACCCCCACAAAGTTTGGTTTGCTTTTTACACAGATAGCGGGTCACTTCTCACAGCACACCTACCCTGCTCTCTCTCACTGTGGCTTGGACAGGCGCCTGCCCCAGTTCCTACAGGTGCGTCCGTTCTGATCATCAGCGCCTTCTTCACTGAATACAGACAGATTCTAACACGTGCTGTTATGAACACCACCACAATGAAAAGCCTTGTGAGTGGGTTTCGGTCAGACAATTCTTACAAGTAGAGTTGCTGGGTCAAGGATAATGTGGATTATTTTTGCTATTGGTGAATTCCCTCCAGAAGAGATGATTCTGACAACTAGCCTTCACCCTGCCGTGTGTGAGCAGGGCTGCTTGTCCAGCAAGCTGGGACCCCTTTCCCCTTCTGCCTGTCTGACAGGCGATAGACAGATTCTCATAGTTTTAACATGCGTTTCTGTGGAGTTTGGAAATCTTATCATAGTTTCCTTTTCTGTGAACCCGTGTTCCTTTTTTTTTTTTTTTTTTTTGAGGAAGATTATCCCTGAGCTAACATCTGTTGCCAATCCTTCTCTTTTTGCTGAGGAAGGCTGGCCCTGAGCTAATATCCATGCCCATCTTCCTCTACTTTATATGTGGGATGCCTACCACAGCATGGCTTGCCAAGCAGTGCCATGTCTGCACCTGGGATCTGAACCAGTGAACCCCGGGCCACCAAAGCAGAACGTGTGAACTTAACCACTGCACCACCGGGCCAGCCTGGTATTCTGCTTTTTACTGATTTGTTGGAGCTCTTTTCATATGAAGGACACTAACCCCTTTCACATGTATTAGTTCCTCGATTTGTCTCTAGCTTTTTAGACTTACAGTTCCTTCTAAATTTTGTGGTCTAATCTGTTACATTGAAAACTCTCACCCAGTTGATTGTGCTGTAAGGAGGGAATTGGGGTACTTTTACTTTTTCCAGGTGGTCTCCCAGTCACCCTGCAGTCCCCATCCTGAGTTGGGTGGGCCAAGCAATCTGTACTTTAAGCTGCTCCCCAAGTGATTTGAATGTAGAGCCTGTCATGTTTGGAGACCACTGCCTTTTACCTTGGACCAACAGCTTGAGTCCCCTGGGTCCCCTCCCATGGGGGCGTGTGTGGAAAGTCCAGCACCCTCAGGAAGAAAAGTTCACCCACCACCTTGGTGGAGCTCCAGAGCTATGTTCTCATCAAACCACAGGTCTAGAAACGTCCAATTTCTGCAAATGAGCAGATAGTATCATCTTTGATGACATGGAAATATGTAACCACACACTGCAAACCGGGTGTGCACTGACACACAGGCAGCTGTCCAAGTCACAATCGTCTCCAGCCAAACCCACTCACCCACTCCCAGGAGTAATGGCCCAGCCTTGGCAGAGCCCAGAAACTCAGAGGTTCACAAGCGGCTTCACCAGGCTGTCAGGAGCCAGGCCCAGAGGCTGTTGTGTGGGTGGCATGAGACTACCGAGGGCTCTGTCCCCACTGGCACTAGCCAGTTGGCTGGACTGCACTTTAACTGCCCGAGAGCAGATTCCAAGCCCTCCGGACCTGTCAGATTTTAACACCTCTGCTCCCCCGCCTTCCAATCTGAGGCTCAGTGCTGCCGCTAGGAGACCTTGTTCATTCCTTCCCTCTTTAAGTGGAAGGCCTAATTTATCAAGACTTTAGGCTCAGCATCTAGTCCACACTTCTCAGTACATACTCAACACCAACTCCTTTTTTTTTTTTTTTAAAAGATTTTATTTTTTCCTTTTTCTCCCCAAAGCCCCCCGGTACATAGTTGTGTATTCTTTGTTGTGGGTTCTTCTAGTTGTGGCATGTGGGATGCTGCCTCAGCGTGGTCTGATGAGCAGTGCCATGTCCGCGCCCAGGATTCGAACTAACGAAACACTGGGCCGCCTGCAGCGGAGCGCGCGAACTTAACCGCTCGGCCACGGGGCCAGCCCCCCAACTCCTTTATTTTGAACATCAGCAGTGGCATCAGACCTAAGGAACCAGAAAAGGGTGTGCTCACAGGAAGCACATCAGACTGTGATGGAAGTGTTCTTTCCTCCCGTCTGCCCTGACTAGTCAGACCTTACTTTGTGATTCTTGACAAGTCTTATTCATATTCTGGCATCTGAAGCCACCTGCTCGGGTCCAGGAAGGGTGACCACAGCTGGTGACAAGCCAAATTCTAGTCTGGTTGAGCAGCCGAGGAAGGTTAACTGTAGCAATCACAGAAATGTGGGAAGGCAGCTCGTGCTAGGAAAATCAGGAGTCACCCACCTTGGTAAATGTACCAAGAGCATCAGTGGGCCAGTTGAATTTACTCCCCTGAGATGAAGGGAGTCGCAGCATTCCCATCTGCACCATTGTTCCCAGCTCCCTCTAAGCCCACCAGTAAGATACTCAATGCTGCTCCCAGTGACCGGTGGCGACCAGCAGCTTCCTAGGGCGACATCTGGCAGCTGCATGGCCTGCCTTCCTCTGCACTGTGCAGCTACAGCAGGGATTCAAAATTCCCATTGTGGGGTTTAGTATGAAAACCTGCCATCCTTTTTTAGGGAGTGGGGGGTACAAGCTGATTAAGGAACGTAAAAGGCCAGTGCTGAAGGTCAGAGAGGAAGGTAGAGAGCCACAACACGTAAAATCATCGAGATTTATTAAAATCAGGTGGCTGCCAAATGTGCACCTTTCCTGACTTGTTCGGAACCACGCGACTCATCCTGGGAGCGAAGGCAAGCTGTAGAGGCAATGGCTGTGGCCTCTGTGGGCAAGAATCAGAGGGCCTCGTGTGCCTTCTTCCCTGGGCACTGGCCGTGGCAAGAACAGGTCAGTGAACAAGGGGCTCTCTGTGGGCATTCCAAGTTCACAGCCACCTCTGCAGACATTCGGGTGGGCTGAGCTGGCAGCAGAGGGTCTGGACGCTGTCTCATCCATCCTTCTCCTCCTACCTGCATGTGGGCTACATCTACTATTGGTAAGAATCCACAGCAAACTTTATACAGGACTCATGCATTTGAATTAAAAATGCCAAACAGGAAGAAGGCATTTCCATGGATTTTCAAAATTTTGAAAATATTTTGAAGCCCTTTGGGACAATTTCCTCAGCCTGTAGGAAAAAAGATCAAGTCCTATTTGTAAAACACATTCAAGGTAAGCTGTCTGGAATGGACACACTAAAAATTTCCCAATGCCCAATTATTTCAAGATACTTTATTTTTAAAACAGGTCACCACACTAAGCTTTTGGCTCCTTCTGCCAATGTACAAGCTACAAACGCTTGCTTGGCAGCTGAGGGGCACTCTTTAGTAGCATGTTTGAAAAGTGAATAAAAATCCATATAAAACAAATATTCAAATAGTTTCCATAGGAACACAGATAAGTGTGACCCCATTTCCTAGTCTTCCATATTGTTGCATCTGTGCCAACCCTACTTACAAAGACATTTCAAAACTACTGGGAATTAAGTTCAATGGTCCCCCCAAACCCCTACTTCAAGCTAAACTCGCAGTTAACAGCTCCAAGAATGGTATCTACACGTTAATGCTGGCCGAAGCACAGGCTGCTGGGTGCCGCTTCATCCCACTCTCCCAAGCACAGGACACAGGCAGAGTGCTGACGTCCTGCTCCTCCACTTCAGGCGGGAAGTCGTGGTTCTGGATTTGCTGCATCAGTTGCCTGAGACAGAAGCGGCATAATCAGAAACCCTGAGTCACCCATGGGGAGAACTTCCGAAGCCTATCTACTTCCTGGTTATTATGTCATCAGGAAGTAAATTCAATGCATTTCTAAAGCAAGCACTTCTTCAGAACCATCTTTTTGGTAGTAAGGAAACCACAAATCACATGCATTAATAAAACATTCTAGGCACACAGAAATATCTTAATTGGTCTTTTCTAAAATGGTTAAACTTTAGAAAAAATCTGAAGAGAAATACAGATCAGTATTATTTGAGGGATTTTCCTTCCATTTGCCTGTATTTTCCAAATTTTCTAGAGCATATATTCTTAATATGTGAAAGAAAATAAACTACTTTAAAAAACACTGGTAGTATCTAACCCTAAGCAAAATAATTTATTATCCAACTAGATAAGAGAAGCATAAATCCAAGAAGGTATGTATTCTTATCAGAACCATGAACATGCACTGCCGTCACTAACCATGTTGGCCCTGACATGACATAGTAGATAGTTGGCCTCTGGAATCCGTTGAAAGTCGAAGCAGCAGCAACAGTATAAGCGCCCATGTTTTCAAAGAGCATCCAATCGCCCACCTGCATCTCAGGCAAGTTACAGCGCTCAACAATGCGATCGAGGCCGTCACACGTCGGTCCCCATATGCTGGATGAATAATACTTCTCATCTGGTTTGGGTCTCTACATTTGAGAGAGAGAAACACCCACAGTTGTTATGACCTTGTTACGACCCATCATCTTAACCGTTCCGTACAGCATGTTCAGAAGATACCTTTTGCAGAAGAGGCTTCACGTGTGCATGATCATAAAGGATGCAATTAAATGATCCATATACTCCATCGTTCACGTAATACATAAAGGTCTGTTCACTCGACTCATCTTCATCTAGAAAGGCACATTAGTCTCAATTACCACTTTGTCTACCAACTTTCAGTTACACATGCAATGACTCGTTCTTTATACATACCATCAGATCCTGTTTGTTCCTTTAATACGAGTTTTTTCGCAATGATATTAACTGCGAGCGTGAAAGCTGATGCAACGTAGTATCTGCCTGGCTCAGCTATGACTCTCACTCCCGAGTCTGACGGAAAATACTTATCCAGCGCTGGGTTGATCACACTGGTGACCTATGAGAGTGAGACAGACAAGCAGAGTTAGTCATCAGGGATCACACGCAGGAGAGCACAAAGTCCTCTGATAGGACCCAATGAAAGCGTGTGAGCGCAGCCATCAGCGGGAGGATTATCATTAAGCAACAGCAGCAACAAAATAAACCTCTCACCGAACATTAGACCGCATATCCCTCTGGTTTCATTTTGATTCCCCTCTGGACACCCCTTCTATCCTTTAAAGATGTTATGGGTATGATTTTTATCAAACCATAGTACAAAATAAATTCATTACCACTGACTGAGGCATCAGGGAGCCTACATATTACCTGGCAAATACACGCCAACAGGACAGAACTCTTTCCACTCTGCCTAGATTTTAACACGTAATGCTAACAAATAAGAATGTGCATCTGTTTTATAAAGTCGAGCACCACAGAACGGCTCATTAAGCACTTG
This sequence comes from Equus quagga, assembly GCF_021613505.1. Classification (NCBI taxonomy): domain Eukaryota; kingdom Metazoa; phylum Chordata; class Mammalia; order Perissodactyla; family Equidae; genus Equus; species Equus quagga. The sequence continues at coordinate 131,169,909 of NC_060271.1, read as the reverse complement.
GCATGTTTTATGAGGAAGGACAAACCCTAGCACGGCTCATTCAGGCAACGATACACTCCAGTCAGTGTGCTCTCTAGTCCCACAGTTCTTAATGTAATCAACTGTTTCCCAAAACTTTTGGGAAAACTGACTCATATTTTAGTTTAGAAAACCAAAGGATAGTAAATGCAATTTTAAATTGCACAGAAGTCAAAATATCACACCAAGATGTTTATTTTCATGTTCCTACACTCCCTTTTAAATTTTTCCTTTTTCTCCCCAAAGCCCCCCAAGTACATAGCTGTATATTTTTAGTTGTGGCACGTGGGACACCGCCTCAGCATGGCTTGATGAGCAGTGCCATGTCCACACTCAGGATCCAAACAGAAGAAACCCTGGGCCGCTGAAGAGGAGTACGCAAACTTAACCACTTGGCCACGGGGCTGGCCCCATGTACACTCCCTTTAGTATTAGCTAAAACATTTAAGTTTTGAAATATTCCAAAAAGGAACTTGCTAAAATAGCTCTAGGATAGTAGAGTTGTTATGAATTACCTCTTCAAATTTAAGCTTTACATCCTCAGATCCAGGAAAGCCACCACCAATATCAAGCAGATACATGTTGAAACCAATCTCAGCCTGGAATCAAGAAAATTAACAGAACAGTCAGATTCATAACAAATCAGGACAAATGTACGCAGCAGATGGGTCCAAGCCTCTGTAATACAAGATGCTTCTAAAAAGGTTAATTCTAGAACTGAGAATAGCTGCTGTCAGCCCCACCCCCACCTTGCACTTGGGGTTTCCATGAACTCACCCCCATGTCAAAGACACAGCGGGCATCAGAGATGGCCTGCACGAAGGTCTCCGGGTCAGTGCAGCCACTTCCCACATGGAAGCTGGGGCAATAAGAAATGAGAATGTTCTATTTCTTTTTATTTCATTATTTATCAATTATTGAGGTAACATTGTTTACATTATACAAATTTAAGGTGTACATCCTCCTCCGATTTGTGCAGACTACATTGTGTTCACCATCTAAAGTCTAACTGCCATCTATCACCATACACATGCGTCCTTTTACCCTACCCCCACCTCCCCGTTTCTTACTATTTCTGAAAAGATCTACAGTGGGAGAAAATCTGTAAAACTTGCATTACCTAATATTAATATCTTAGCCTCTAACTATGCCACCACTGAGATCTCACCTGACACCAATGACGTCAATATTTAGCTCTTTCGCCCGTTCCAAAAGAAGCCTGCTGGTTTTGAGTGTGGCACCAAATTTAACACTGAGGCGACAGACTGCTTTGGAATCATCGGTAGCAATCCGCAAAACCAACCTGGAAGCGAGAAAAAGTGCACCGTATTTCCCACAACAGAAAATCGCTTACAGACGATTAAAACAAACAGAAAATCTTCGGGTGACAGTCTGATTTGAGTCTCATACGGTTTTATTAATCAAGAGAGTGTATGCTATTTTCTACTTTGTGTGATGCAGCAGAGATAATTATGAGGACAGAACTCTCTCAAACTGCACATCTGAGTCCGAGCGACGGCGCACACTCACAGCCGACCCGCCCCCAGACACGCAGCCACTCACTTTGCCTTTGGATGTGCCCGGGCAACTTTCATCAACTCGACCTCACTATCAAAAGTCATCATCTGGACTCCGTTATTGGCAGCATACTTAATCTGGGACACTTGTTTACAAGGATTTGCGTAGATAATCCTCTCCGGAGGCACCCCGAGACTCTGCACCAGTTGTATTTCAGTCTGGAAAAGAGGAGGTATCACACTATACACATGTAGCTGATAGAAGAAAACAGAAAAACATGGGAAGTCGTCATGGTCCCCCAATTCTTTCACTAGCATCTATTGCCCAAGAAACACAACTTTGGGGGCCGGCTCCGTGGCCAAGTGGTTAAGTTTGCGCACTCCACTGTGGCGGCCCAGGGTTCAGATCCTGGGCGCGGACATGGCACCGCTCATCAGGCCACGTTGAGGCAGCGTCCCACATCCCACAACTAGAAGGACCTGCAACTAGGATATATAACTGTGTACGGGGGGTGGGGGGAAGGGTGGGGGTGGGGTTGGGGAGATAAAGCAGAAAGAAAAAAAAACCAGGAAGATTGGCAACAGTTGTTAGCCCAGGTGCCAATCTTTAACAAGAAAAGAAAAGAAAAAAAAAGAAACACAACTTTGATGTGCCCGCCATTTTATATCATCATTTTCAAGTCCTGCTACTTCGCTTACCTTGCTGGCACAGTCAAACCCGGTCCCGATGGCAGCCAGGGTCTTCACGATGGTTCTGCTGTCATTGCACTTGACTGCATAGAAGGGGGTGACCCGAGGAAGAGCTTTTAACCACCTCAGGTGCTTCTTTAGAATGTCTCCCAGGTCCGCAACATAGAAGGCATCCTTATCATCCTACAGCGAGAGCGGTTACAGGGGGCTCGTGAGCAGTAAGTCCAACAGGAAGCTTTCCTTTTCTTCCCCAGCATTCTCAGGAATCCTAGGCTTTTTCGTCCAGTCACTGATATGAATACCACTACTCTCACTGGACAATTCACAGCCAATTAAATTCTCAATTCCCTAGCAAGACATGCAAGTTCCATCAGATTTCCTTAAGACCCCACTGAAGTTCCCAGTTATCTGCCCAGCAATCTCAACGCTGCACTGACAGCACGGACTTAACATACTTACAGAAGAAGAAACTTCATTAATTTTTTGGTCCAGAATGTCCTTGGCAGTAAAGCCTTCATCGAGAAAATGGCAGTCAAACTCTCCATTACTAAAGTTGTTCATGGTTCCTTGATGCTCCTCTGAAACGCAACTGCAAACAGGGTGGAAAAATTAACTCAGAAGCCATAACACTACTTAGTAAATCTTAACAAGATTAACCTGCAGCAAGGATGAATACTTACGTGGAAAACTAAGAGATGGAATTCAAAGGAAGTATTGCCAGCTTTTCACAAAGGCAATTCTCCAGAAATTCCAAGTCCTGCTGAAGATACGTTGCCCTCGGAGCAGCAGTTGAAATGTTCTGATCAACAAACACAGAATTTGCTGTTCACCCTCAGGAACACATCAAATTGAAAGGTCAGGCACTGACCTCCTCAGCACACACAGGAAAGAGAGCTCCTGGAGCACCCCCACAGACAGCTCACTCGCTGGGAGTGGGAATCCCACTCTTCCGAGGTCTAAGTCACATGACTCCCTAAACCTCGACAGAATCCGAGGACATCACAGATTCAACACTTAAGATCTTTTCAAAGTAGCATACTAAAATTCCATATACGGTACTGTACATCTCAACATACGCATTTCAAACATTCATGCTCAAAAACGAAAATGCAGGTTTCAGAAGCTTTTCTGCAGTAGGTTCACTGACAGGAAAAAAGTTTTATAACGGTCAGCTTACTTTCTTTCAGAACTGTTTCAGCTCTTTAGAAGCCTAAAATAGCACTACAGGAATTACTGAGAATTGCCATATAAACATCCAGCTACTTCCTACTTTCAGTAAGTCTTATACAAACTAATTTTTAATGTCTAATAAGCATCATGGAAATGCCTAGTCCTCTCAACTCAGTGATTGCCCTTAAGTTTTCCTAAATTTTATGAGCTAATTTTATGAGTTAATTTTCATACTAAGCATGTATTTTTAAAAACTCCAATATTCAGATCAACATAAAGTATGACAGTTGCTGAATCTGATGAGGAATCAGCATTCCTGAACCAGTGCTACCTACTAAATTAGCAGTTCTGGGAACCCCAACTGTCCTTACAGGCACTAACATTTGCTTAGCTATGAATGATAATCATATGGAAATAATTTTCGGCTAAGTCTATGAATAATAAAAACAAGCACAATTATGAATAAGCAAAAATAAAGCTTGAAGCCATCAGAGCCTTTGTCCTTAGCCTTCGTGAAATGTGACACTGGTGAGTATCTTCAAATTATTGATTTTAACCCATCTAATTTGAGCCAGATAGGGCTTTCTTCTTTCTCACTGTGCAACCCGCTTCAGTGCCTGCAGCCTACAGGCAAAGGCCAGGCAATGGTTCAGGGCCACAGTTTGCTCTGGCATGGGGCACTATGAGAGGCCCAGGGGGACGAGCCTGCCATAAATCCAAACCCATGCACGTTGGAACTTGATCTAAGGTGACTTTTTGGCATTGTCAACCTCCTACATTGCCTTACTCACCCTTAAGGAAAGGCAAGAGACCAATACCAGGAAACCCATTTTGTCTATTTAAATAGGCTCAACGGTGAGATTGGGTTGTTTAGGGTTTGATAAGTATCTTTAAGGCAACATACAGGCTTAAACTCGGGAAGTTTTTATTTCTTTGAAATATACCCTTATCAAACATTTCATTTTCTTATATCTTTTAAAAGCTTTATTCTAATAACTTGTGACATAGAGAAATTTCACCCAAGAACACCTTTTGGTGTTCTATATAGCTAAGCTACTTAAAATGATGGTTCGGATGAATCTATCAGTACAAAACAGCACTTTTCTGCTAGGAAATTCTTTACTGCCAACTGGGTAATGTTAAGAGATCAGGATTAAACAGAAACCGAAAAACTTTCCTAACTAAGTTATGCCCAATTTTAGGTTTGAATAAAATCAACACAATCTTTGTCCTCCTTAGACACGTCTAAGTGGTTCTGCTCCCCACACTTTAGCAATCTTTTAGGATTCTCAAACGACACAATTCATCCTTTTTTGAAAACCCTGGGGCTGGCTCCTACATGTTGGTCTGTTCGCCTTAACTGGGATCTTAATATACCAGGCTTTTCTAAAATCACTAAGTCATTCAAAGATTCCTTAAATAGACAACTTCGAGCCACGGCTGGCCGAGCGTTTATCATCATAGCTTCTACAAGGCTATCTTAGCTCTAACAACGCCGGCGGGTTTCTATATCGGGTCATTTGCTCTGTACACACAGCGAAAATAAAAACTAAAAAAAAGAAACAAGAAAGAAAATTGTAGGGCAACGGGGCAGAATGATATGTCTCATCCTTATAAAACTGAGATGAGCGATGGGAACCCCGGGACCTGCAGTGGCTTGCTTCATTCCTCTCCTGCACCTGCTACCAGGCTTGCCACATGGCTAAAAAAAAAAAAATAGCGGTTGCAGGAACGACCGGGCCTTCCCAGCGGCTTCCGGCTCCGAAGCCTTCACGGCGCGGTTCGGAGGAGGCGCAACGCGGCCCCTCCGGCCGGGCAGCCCCGAGCCGGGGCAAGCAGGCCGGGAGGGCGGCCGCCGGGAGCGCACAGGGCCGGTGTCGGGCCCCGCTTGTCGGGGGAAACTGGGGCCGGAGGGCAGTGCCTCTCCAAGGTCAGGGCCGGCGGCCGGCTGTGCGACCACGTGTCCCTTGCGGCTCCGGGCGCGGGGTCTGAGCGCGGCCCCGTCCGGACGCGCGGGGACACGTGGCCGTCCCCCCCAGCCCCCCAACCGCCGGGACGCCCCTCTCACCTAGAGCGCGCGGGCGCCGCGGGCCGGCCCCATGGAGACGCCGCGAGCGCGCAGGACCGCCGGCCGCCCCGCCGCTGTCGCCGTCGGCCGCCTGCCCGCCCGCCCGCCGCTCGCTCCCTCCCGCGGAGGACCGCCGGCCCGAGGCGGCGCCGGAGTGCTGGCAGAGGGGCGGCGGCGGCGGAGGCTGAGCCGACTGACAAAGCCGCCGCGCCGCCGCACCGCCTCTTATAGCGCCGCGCGTGTCGTCATGGAGACGCACCAGCTCAAACCAGCCGCGATCGGTTCCGTCCGGGCGTCCTCGGAGGGAGGGGGCGGGGCGCGGCTGCGGCCAACCCGGGGCCGGGCGCAGGCGCGGGGGGCGCGGGCGACTCGACGTCAGCGCCTCCAGCGCCGCGCCCCTCCCGGCCCTGCGGCAGGCACGCGCACGCGCACGACGCCGAAGCCCCGGGCCGTCTCGCGCCGCTCCAGGCCCGCGCACGCGCACGATGCCGAGACTCCGGGGCCCGCGGGCGCTGCGTCCGGCGTCGGGGCTCGCCGCTCGCCCGCCTTCAGCCTTGGGCCAAGAGGTGCCGCCGCAGAATTGCAAAACCTGCTGCTGACCGCCGCCGAATTTCAGCATCCGCGACACGCAGAACTGTTCTTGCACTTGGCATTAGGTGCATCGTGCCCTCGGGCAGAGAAAGGAAATCGCCGGCGCGAGCGGGCCACGTGGACCCGGCCGGGCGGCCTCTGGCCCCTTCTGCCCGCGCCTCCATCCCTACGAAAAGGGACTGGGAAGTGATTCTGGCGCCACTCCACCAAGAAGGGGGCAGAGACGCTGTCAGTGGAAGGGGCGTGCCGAGGGGCACCTGGCAAGTTGGCGGCGGCAGTAAACCGTGTCTGACATATGCAGGTGTCTTCCAGCTAGATGGCAGACAGCAGCGGACCCGCGGAGATACACGTTCCTCTTTGCAAGCCAGAGACTCGGCTGAGGGCGTTAGGGGAAGGGGTGGGAGGTAACGGGTCCCCACTGCCCTTTACCGTATTGGATGGCTCTCATCAATGACTGGACATCTTTAAGGGCAACTGCATTTGGCACGCTTTGAGAGAGTTATGTAAGTCCTAACACACCAACAGTGTCTACGCAATTCAATACAAATGGTCAAAGTCGCGTAGGAACTTGGTTGTCCCTAAGAGGGCGCAGCCAACGCCTACGGTGGAGGACTTGCCTCTGGAGGGGCGGGCCAGGCCACCCTCCACTGCCAGCCCCAAGGAGGGCAGTTTTTTTCTTTCATTCTCACCGTTCGTTCCCTTGAAGACAAAATACAACAGTTATGTCCCATCCTAGCATGTGGGTTTTGTGACCAACCTGAGGCTGCCGGTAGGAGTTAGAGAACATGTGAAACGCCCTGGCCACGCGGTGGGTGCAGGGGACCCTGGAGGAGCTCAGTGCTGGCGCATGTCCCTGGCCCCAACTTGCTGTGTGATCTTGGGTAAATCTCTGGGACTAGATGACGCAAGGATCTTCAGAGCTACAAAACCCTGTGAGGTTTTGGAAAACCTTTGTATTGGCCCTCAGGCCTGGGGCATAGTCAGCGAATACTTTTTTAATGAATGCATGAGTGAATGAATGACCTGACTCTCCCTGGAGCGTGCCTGACTTACACAGAATCAAGAGGGGGAAAACAGCGGTGTCTTCCTACATGAAGGGCAGAGCTCCCTTCTCTCTTGGGCACCCTGATCAGTTTTATTTTTACGTAGTCCTGGAGCAACCACTGGGTGCTAGGTACCATGGACCCGGGGGAAGCGGATGGGCGTTATCTCCATCCTAACAAACTTAATCCCTAAGGAGGAATGAGATTAACAATCCCATCAGGAACATTATAGCCTCAGGCGCTAAATGGGACAGTTTTGATTCCGTGGTGAGCACATGGTATTTGTCCCCCTCTGTGCAGAAACATTTTGTTCCAGTGACACACAGAGTTTTCCTCACACTCCGGAAGTCTCCTGTGTCCAGTGCCGAGACCACAAGGGGAACACTGTCCGCACTGTCCAGCTTTCGGTGGCACATCAATCAACCAGTCATTGCGAGGCGAAGGCTGTCCCAGCTCTGCAGCCTCCTTTCGGCAGAGGGGACGGGATGTCTCAGCGTGTGGGATCCTGGTAGCAGCCTGGCCTGGAGGGAAGGACAGCCAGCCCCTATCCTGCCAGCAACTTGCCGCTGTGCGACCTCAGCCACCTCCCTGACCCTCTGTGAGCCTGTTTCTCCAGCAATCAAGGGAAGGGGGTGGGCCAGATCTAGGGGCCCTTTCAACTCAGTTCTGTGGTTAATATTTTAGATTTAGAAGTATTAGCTGAAGGTAGAGGCGAGTTCTTGATTCCGGAAGCCAGGTGGTCTGTCCCTCTGCTGCACGCTTGTGCCACTTACAGCCTGGTCACCCCCACAACTGCCTTTCCTACTAGCCCACCCCAAACACATAAACTCCTGCCCACACACTTCACTCTCCTCTGGGGAGGCCAGGCCTTGCCCAGATGAGCCATCTGGCCCAGATGGGGTAACAGAAGCAAGGGGAGTGGACAGTACTGCTTCCTGGAGCACTGGCCCTGCAAGCTGCAGGCGAGGCCCTTGGCTTTGGGTCTGGGAGTCAGCGAGGCCTGAGTCATTAAACCGGGCTACTAATCTGGATTTGTGAAGATAAACCAGCCATGACTACACCTGGCCTTATTCAAATGCATGCCTTTAGTGTCTTTCTGCATATTTTCAATCCACTTTGTCCTCTCCCTTACTATTTTTTTTTCCTTAGAGAAAAGCAACACATCCTTGTGAATGTGGGATGCCCGACACCAAGAAGTCACCCTTACGTGGAGATGAGGTTTTTGTGTTTGGTGCAGAGGCAGTAAAGGAAGTGAACAAAAACATCAAAAAAAACACATTGGACATGCCATCAAGGTCTGTGTCCTTAATCATCACTCCTGAGTTCTGGGACCAGCTCCAGTTGTGTATCTTCCCTCGGCCCAGAGCCTGTCTTGAAGCCCGGGGCATCACTTCCACGTTCTGGCTCTCAGACTTTTTCTGTAAAATGCTCCCTGGCTGGATTGGACTGGAGGAAAACTCGGACTCGTATTCTCTGATGTTCTAAGAACCTCTGACTTTTTTTACAAAGAGAGCTCCACATAAATCCGCTCACCACATTTTCTGAAACGAAAATGAGGACACATCTGATGAAAAAGGTGTTGTTTTCTTAATTATTTACATGAAAGGGCTTGTAAAGGTAAACAGTGGTTATAAATCTAAGGAGTCACCTTTACTGGAAAGAATTAAATAACATAAGAGACAATAGTCAGCGAGCATTTATGTATCCATGTGCTCAGTATTGGAATATTCGACATTGAGAACTCTGGAACATGAGTTTGTGTTCTGTCCACATGTTCGTGGTCATATTCTGCACCAGATTTCTTCCCAGAAGTATGGTAAGAATTGACTATGGAATGAGACTCAAGACATCCAGCCACATGAGGACTTTGGGAGGTTAGGACCTGTCCTGCGAGGGTGCCATAATTCAGGACACCTAGGTAATGGGAACCAGTCATGGGACACTAGAAACAAGTCACATGCGGATGTTTGACCAAAAATAGTTGTTCCGAGGCTCACTCACTCACCAACACTGTAGCCTTGCCCTTGAATTGTTTTAGGTGTTTCCACAAACCTAATCCACCCTCCAACACGTGAAGTGTGCCATCTTCGCCGATATCCAGATGATGTGCCCCAGACGCAGAGAGCTTCCGGGGAGGCCCTCCATGCTCTGAGCAACAAAGGTGTCATCGGAGAAGTGGAGCGCCTCCAAAAGTATCTGTTGGAAGCCAAAGACATGCATGTGTAAGTGGAAGTCCCAGGACGTTTGTTTTATAAAGTGTTGTTGCATCACCGCCCCACCCTGCCCCTGCCCTGCTGTGGCTCCCCGGGAAGTTGCTGGGACACGGGCCATCTGGCAGGAGCTGGGCCCCAGCCTCCTAGAGCCCAGCAGGGCCCTGCGGCAGGTCAGGGGTCACACAATACATTGCAGAGAAGAGGTGACGTCTGTCCAGAGGTTGCGAAGCAGGAATTCGTTTAACTTGAGCAATGTATTGCTTCCCATAGACTGCCTTTCCAGTGGACTGAAGGGAGAGTCCCAGTAAATGTGTGCCAAGCCAGCCTTCAGACATGCCAGCTTCCTAACACGTGGGCGGACAGCAGACAGAAAGTTTCAGATCTGACCATTTTTACTCATTCTTTTTTTTTTAGAGTAAAATTTTTTTTTGTTTTAAAGATTGGTTGGTGCCTGAGCTAACATCTGCCGCCAGTCTTCCTGTTTTTACTTTTTTTCTTCTTCTTCTCCCTAAAGCTCCCCAGTACATTGTTGTATATTGTAGCTGCATGTCCTTCTAGTTGTGTTATGTGGGACGCCACCTCATCATGGCTTGATGAGCGGTGCCAAGTCCCTGCCCAGGATCCAAACCGGCAAAAACCTTGGCCGCCGAAGCGGAGCATGTGAACTTAACCACTCAGCCACAGGGCCGGCCCTACTCGTTTATTTAAAACCCTTCACTAGTGGTCCTTGGCCCAAGGTAAAGTCCAAACGCCTTAGCCTGGCACCCGGGACCATCTGAGGTCTGCCCTGATCACCTGCCCAGCCTCATCACCTCCACTTCAGCCCTCCTGAACCACTCTGTCCTGCAGACCCAGCCCACCGGCCATCACAGCATGGATTGCACAGTATGGGCACCTTGGGTCTCATCCCATCCCTCCCCTCCCCTCCCGCTCCCTTTGAATTCAGGACCACAATTTACTTATCTTCAGACATCTGGTTTCTAGCCCAGTGCCTGGCACATAAAAGTCACTCAATATTGTTAAACTGAAACCAGGGCTGTCCTGAAAGATCTGTGATTTGCGGCTGCTGCGTGACTGATTAGCTCATAGGAATCCCTCCCCATGTGCAATCTACAATTTGAGGGAGAAAACATTCTGAATGTTCCTCCTTTGGTTATTTACTCATTTACTCGTTCAATACATGTTTATATTGAGGGCTGCCTATGTGCGAGTGATGTGCGGGGCAAAGGAGGACCCTTTCTGGCTGCAGCTATGGGCTGGGTTCTTGGGGACCAGCAGGGAACTGATGAGGGTGAAAAGAAGCCTCCCCTTCTACCCAAGGCTTAAAGAAAATTGCCTCTTTTGTTTTATTTTCTTCTGAGCTCCTGGCAACTGCCTCTGACCCAACATGTTGCAGCACCTCTGCTGGATTTTCCACTGCTCCATTTTTGCTGGTGCCCCACCTGGTGGGGCCCCACCTCTGGGAAGCCTCAGACCTGCAAGCGTTCTTCCTCTTGTGGCGGGGATCAGTAGTGGAGGCCCTTGCACAACCCAGGCCTTCTGGACGGTGTGTGCTCTGCCGGGGGCCATCTGAGCCCCATATTTCTGCCAAGTCAGAACCCCGGGCTTGCAGCATCACGCTGGACCGCGCCACACGGGCCCTGGCACAAGGCAGACCTGTGTCTGAACCCCCAAGGAGAGGCTGCATGAGCATCTGATGGGGGTGCTTGCTGTCTCCCTTCAAGCAGCCTGTGAGCCCTTATTCTGGGCCCAGGTCCTTCCAGCTGCCAAGGAGAGGGAGATGAGCCAAGGATGACCCTGCACTTGAGGAGCTCACAGTCCTGAGGGGACGTCGACCCCAGGCTTGTGCTCTCTTATGTTCTGGTCACCAGGACAGTGGCCACACAGGGTACCACCATGGGGGCCCTAGGGAAAAGGTGCGAGCTCCGCTCTGGGTATTAGAGACAGCTCATGGAGGGGTCAGCCCAGTGGCACAGAGGTTGAGTTCCCATGTTCCGCTTCAGTGGCCCAGGGTTCGCCGGTTTGGATCCCTGGTGCGGACATGGCACCTCTTGACAAGCCATGCTGTGGTATGCGTCCCACATATAACGTAGAGGAAGATGGGCACGGATGTTAGCTCAGGGCCAGTCTTCCCCAGCAAAAAGAGGAAGATTGGCAGCAGATGTTAGCTCAGGGCTAATCTTCCTCAAAAAAAAAAAAGAAAAGAAAAAAGAAACAGCTCATGGAGAAGCCTGGGTTTGGAAAGGCTCATGGAGGGCTGGCGTGAGCTAGGGAGGGCCCCAGGGCACCCAGGGCAAGAACAAGACTGGTGAGTGCATAGAGAGAGAACCGTCCTTAGGTCCAGCTTCACTGTGAGAGGGCTGACTCTGGGGGCAGCACCCCACCCCCAGGGGCTGCTCCTTTGTCATGCAGACAATTCCGCTCTGCCTCAACCTGCATTTCCCATCAGCCCAACCAAATCCTTGTTGACGACAGCACCTTAGAGGGCAGGTTAGTCACCATACCAGGTACCAACCGTTCTCCTGTGGCATATCATGCCCTGTGTCACTCAGGGCCTGAGCAGGTGGTTCGGTAGAGGGTATTTAATGTGGGAACTAGTTACAGAGATAACAGAGTATCTAGCAGCTGCAGGAAGCCACTACCACCCATGGGGCTGGGCCTAAAAGGGAGTGAAGGCCACCAGCAAAGCACTTGGGGGCCGTCCAGTGGGAACTGGAACCGCAGAAAGGGGTGCTGACTGGAGGGGCTGGAACCACTGAAGGGAAGCAGTCAATGCTGGAGACACTGCTCAAAGCAGAGACCGGAGAACAGGACCCATCTCCCATCCTCCAATCTCCTACCAGGACCTCCCGATTGGAACCTGTTGGCAAGAGAGCTGACAAGTGTGATTTTCAGGGGTCAGCCCCTATCTCCACCCCACTCCAAGAAACAGAGCAGGGCCCTGGTGGGGTGGGGAATGGGAGTGAGATCAAGGAGGCCCATGACAGGCACAGCTCCCTTTGCAAAGACTTGTCAAAATCTTCTTCCTGCCCATTTGCCAGACACTTCCTAAGGAGTGTTCTGGTAAGCACCGTGTTCTGTTTCGTATTGGCTTAAGCAATAGGGAAAATTAATCATCTCATGTAATGAGACGTCTCAAGGAAGGGAGGCTCCAATTTTGTTCATTAGGAGCCTCAAGAACAACACCAAAGACCTGTGTCTTTTCATCTTTCTCTTTTCCATGCCCACGGTGTGGGCCTGCTCCTCTCCTGGTTCCAAGATGGCCCCAGCTCTGGGCATCAGATACAGACAAAATGAAGGCTCATGGACAGGGAGAGGGCATCTCTATTTCTGCGTCTCTTTTTGTCCAAGAAAGAGCTTTTCCCGGCAGACTTCCTTTCCTGTCTCGTTGGGCAGAATGTATCATGTCCCCTTGCCTTCTCCATCTCTAGAAAGGAGAGTGGGACCTCCACGGTTGACCTAAACTGATCACGATTCGCGCCTTAGCACCAGAATGGGCTGAGGCCTCCCATGAAGAGCATGCTACTTGGAAGATGCTATCTGTCACGGGTTGAATTGTCCCCCTCCTAAGCTCACGTGGTGAAGTCCTAGCCCCCAGGACCTCAGAGAGTGGTCTTATTTGGAGAGAGGGTCTTTACAGAGGGCATCGAGTTGGATGAAGTCATTAGGGTTGGACCTGGTCCAACATGACTGGTGTCCTTAGGAAAAGGGGGAATTGGGACAGAGACAGACATGCGCAGAGGGAAGAAGACGTGGAGAGATGGGGGAAGGCCAAGTGACGAAGGGTAAGGCAGACATTAAGATGATACTTCTACATGCCAGGGACCACCAAAGATTGCCAGAAAACCACCGGGAACCGGGCGAGAGGCTGGAACAGATTCTCGTCACAGCCTCAGAAGGAACCAACCCTGATGACCCTTTATCTCAGGCTTCCAGCTTCCAGAATGGTGAGAGAATATTTCTGTTGTTTAAGCCACACAGTCTGTGTTACTTCGTTATGGCAGCCTGAGTTGACTAAGACACTGTCTGAAAGAAGTCAGCGTTTGACTGCCGGAAGAAAGAGGAAGAGAATGGCGCAGGGTAAGGGACCTGGAAACCTCGATTTCTCAGGACTCCCGAGGAGGTTGTGGTGAAGGGTAGAGAGCGTGTGGGTGCAAGGACTCACTGTCGAAACTCAACGCAAGTTCCCATAATGTTTATAAGGCAGGGCTGCCCAGAGCTCAGCCCTTGAGTAGAGTTGCATTTAAAGACAGTGCAAACAGAATGCCACCTGCCCTTGCTTCTCAAACGTCGAAGGAGGGGTCCAGTGCATCATTAAACGCCCTTTCCCCTCTGCCTCCAGCAAGCGAAACTCCCGGGAGCTGCTCGCCCTCATCCCTGGAAGATCTTTCTCTCCCTTCCTCAGCAAGCTGTCGTACCTGTGTTCCCGTGATGACCTCTCCCCTCTGGGCCTCTCACCCCCACAGCCCCTGCTTCCCACATTTCGCTCCTGCCCTCGGTACGTAGCCTCTGGGGGCAGCTGGTCTTCTCAACTCTGCCAGCTTTTTTTGCGCCAGAGCGTGAGGGCTGAGGGGGGGCCGGGGGAGCAAGCAGGCAGTGCCTTCGTGGAGGAAGGGAAAGGGTGGGTATTGGGATGCGATAAAATTGTCCAAAGATAATTCAGCGAATCAGTTAGGTAGGGGCTTACTTAAAAAATGTAAGAGTCTGAAATTTCAGGGTTGAATAAATGTTTTCATCAATAGTCCAGGGGGTGGGTACACCTGGCTGTTTGTGCGTGCCTTCAGAACTCAGCAGACATCCTGTATGCCAAAGGTCTGCTCTTATCTGCTGCCTCTCCCAGGGCCGCACCCAGAAATGTTTTCTGGGTCGGGGCTGCCTGACAGACCTGTGATAGGCCCGGGTGTGGAGGAGGCCGAAATTCCTAGGAAGAGCCCAGCTGCGAGCCAAGGCTGGAGGAGTCAGGACCAGCTGGACAAGGAAACAGAGAAGCAGAACAAATTTGATTTTACTGACAGCTGCCACACCACGTCTGGGCACCCCATCAAGAGGTGAAGTGCAATCGGGGCAGGCTGTGACTCATTTAAACATATAGAACGTGGCTAAGGCGGTCCAGCTTCTACCATCCTGGCTGGGACGCTTGCCTTTGGAGCCTTGAGTCATCCTGTAAGATGGAAAGCTGCCCTGAGGCCATCACGCTGACAGAAACCTCAGGCCACGTGGAGAGCTCGTGTTCAGGGTTTGGCTCACAGGTGAGCACCAGCTCAGGTGGCGAGGACATCCATTAACAGATAAGATCCAGCCCCAAGCCCTGGAGTCAGGGAGCTGCCAGATCTTCCCAGCTGAGGCCCCAGAGGTCATGGAGCAGAGACAAACCTGGCCCCTCTGTTCCTGACCCACAGAATCTGTGCACGTAATAGATGGGGGTTTCACCCCACTGAAGTTTGGGGTAATTTGTTACACAGCCATATAAAACTGGAAGAAGCAGCTACAGTATTCTGACAAAACAATTCTTAGCCTGGGTCCTCACACCCCAGGGAGCAGCCCTCTCTAGGAGAGCCCAAGTTTGGGGTTAAGTATGGCATGGCACAGTGGTCAGGAAAGCAGACCCCGGAGACAGATTGGCATGGATTTGCATCCCGACCCTCTCTGGCAGGTTAGTTTACTTCCTCGAGAGTCTCAGTTTCTTCCTCTCTAAATGGGGAAAGTAACAGAAGCTGTCTCACAGATTACCATGGGGATTAAATGAGATAATTTATGCACAACGCCAGTGTCAGATCGACTGTATTTAACACCTGAAACACCAAACTTTTGAACACTCCCTCCTCAATACAAGATTGTTTTCTGTAATAACATATGTAAAAACCAGCAGTAATCATTATTTTCTTGATTTGCTTTTTAGTTTTAGAACAAAAAATAATTTTAAAAGAAGAAACTTCAATTTTAAAGATATTATTCAAATTAAGTTAAACATTTCAGGGGCTGGCCTGGTGGCGCAGCGATTAAGTTCGCATGTTCCGATTCTCGGTGGCCCGGGGTTCGCCGGTTCGGATCCCAGGTGCGGACACGGCACCACTTGTTAAACCATGCTGTGGCAGGCGTCCCACGTATAAAGTAGAGGAAGATGGGCACAGATGTTAGCTCAGGGCCAGTCTTCCTCAGCAAAAAGAGGAGGATTAGCAGCAGATGTCAGCTCAGGGCTAATATTCCTAAAAAAAAAACCCCAAAAAATCAAAAAAAAAAAACCCTAACATTTCACGTATGAACTAAAATTTGTATTTACCAAAGATTTTACATCTTGCAGGTAGCGCTTTCATTGTTTAAATTGTCACCATCGAAACTGCACATGGAGTGAGAGAACTGAAATAATTCAAGCCCCACTCCTTTGCTTTTGCAACCCCTGTGATAGTGTTCTTTATTTCAAATCTGTCAGGAGGGTTGAAGACATGAATTGTTCCGGGCGGAGCTCAGAGCCAAGGTGGCCAACCGTCTGGGACTTTCAGTGCTAAAAACAGAAAAGTCCTAGGTGAACCGAGACAAGCTGGTCAGCCTACCGAACGATAGCGGATCATGAGAAACTTACTCTCAAAACGAGCACATGTGGCCACGTCCGTGTGAATCAACGACCAACTGTGGAACTGGGAGTTCTCTGAATTAATTTAGGTGCAGAATACAACGTTTATGAAAGGACCAGTAATGAAAATGTGAAGTTCACATATATGTTATTAAAACACAATCATCACCACAGCAATTGTTAGAACAAAGGAATCTTTTTCGGGAAGGAGTATTTTATCAGTGACACTGCTTAGAATTGATGGGCACAGTGATAATAACAAGCAGAGCAGCTTTTAGTCAGTTTTATTATCGTTTTTAAAATTATCTACAGACAATGCATGTCCTCACCACCTGCACCTGGGGCAGACGCTCCTCTGTCCCGCCCTTCTTGAACCACAGCACCCAGTGAGCACAAATATCAGCTCTCATCACAGTAGCATGGGCTCTCAGAAAGTCTGTCCGCCTCTGTGAGTCTGGGCATCTTACTGTTATCTCGTAGGGTTGTGGGATGTAGGATTTTGTAGGGCTGCTGGCTGTAGGATTATTCAGTAAACTATAAGGTGCCTAGCTCAGGCCCTGCCATTTGAATGGCCCTCAACGATCATCAGTTCTCATATCTACTTCTATATCCCCCCAGGCAGCCTGGGTCCCTCACCTGGAATACCTTACCCTTAGGTCTTTGCTGATTGACAGGTGCCTCATCTCAAATCAGTGGAGCCTCAGTGACTGCATTCCTACAGATCCTGGGCTTCTGGCGTCTCCAGGATATCTTGATCATATCTGGTCTTGTCTGGTCTCTGCTTCCTTGACAAAGTGGAGTACTAGCTTTCAGGCGTGTGCTGTCTTGTCA
Source organism: Equus quagga (assembly GCF_021613505.1). Taxonomy (NCBI): domain Eukaryota; kingdom Metazoa; phylum Chordata; class Mammalia; order Perissodactyla; family Equidae; genus Equus; species Equus quagga. The sequence continues at coordinate 131,153,197 of NC_060271.1, read as the reverse complement.
CCTCATGAGAGGGCGCAGTCCTTGGTTGAGGGGCCCGTGCTTTCCCTTCTCTGCACCCTCATAGAGACTAAACATCTGCAGTCTCCAATAAGGCCCGCATTTTGGATATTTGGGGTCCCATTCCATACAGTCTCGTGGTGCTGACTTTAGACGTGTGGGTGTAAATCCTGGTTTGCCTGGTACGGTCACCCTAGTTTATGCTGTGTTCTAGTGTCATGATTAATAGTGTCACTTTCCCTCCCAACATGTCCTGGTTTGGCTGAGAGCTTTCATGGTCCCATCGCTCTGGGGGACACTCGCCTTTTGTCTCCCAGCCCTCTCGTGGCCTCATCTACACTCACCTCCTCTCACAGCCTCTCTCGGGAACGCACCTGCCTGACCCATAGGGCCGTGCCGCCCACCCGCCTCTGTGGTTCTGGGAGGCCTGCCGCCGGCCTTCCTTCAGAGGCGATGAGCTGATGGCCGTGCACAGATACTGGACTTTCCAGCAAAAGCAGCACTTTGAGAGCTGTGAGGATAGACACCTAGCAGGAAGAAGGGGAGAAACTTGGGGAGAAAAGTTACCTAAGACTTTTGAGAAGGTACATGTTGAGGCTGTGGGGTTGTGACAATGGCTGTCTCCCGTGTAGCAAGGAGAAGTATAAATCAGTACAATATTTACTGAATGCAATCTGGCAATAAGTATCAGAAGCCTTAAAAATGCCATGCCCTTTAAGCTGCTAATCCCGCGTTTAGGGCTCTATCCTAAGGATGTACTCAAAAAAGCACATGAAATTTTATGCACAAAAGTGTTCACGAAAATATCATTTATAATAACCAAAAATTGGAAGCACTCCAAATATCCAACATACCGAAATGGTAATAAATTATGCTGCAGCCACTGGATGAAACAGTGTCAGTCTTTACAATTATATTTAGGAATGTTTTCTAATGATAATGGAGAAATGTGCTATATTGTAAAAGGAACACTTAGATTTATAAAATGGTGTATCCAGTGTGAATTTTTTTGTGGTAAAATAAACGTATCATAAAATAAACCATTGTAACCATTCTTAAGTGTACAATTCAGTGGCATTGAGTGCATTCACAATGCTGTGCAGCCATTACTATCATCTGTTTCCAAAGCTTTTTCATCATCTCAAACAGTGTGCCTTCATATAAACGCATGTGAATAGATGGAATTTTTATTCTCTTTTTAATGCTGTTCTGTATTGTCTAACTTTTAATCAACCAGGAAATTACTTTGTTGGTTTAAAACACTTAATATGCTGTCTGATGGGAGAAACACCTTCTTTATCTTCAAAAATAACATTGTTCAGTGATGCCTACACTCTCCTGGAATGATGTTAGATACTTGTACTTGCTACGGTGACATTTATCAAGTGAGTAAAGAAGGGTAAATTCGGTTTTCCTGCCTCATCTTCATCCTCTAACATACCGCGGTTACTTGTGTCTTCCCCCCGTGACCGAGCTCGGAGACTGAGCTCCGAGAGGGCTGTGTGCCTGTCTCTTTCGCTGCTCTGTTCCCAGCATGGCGTGCAGGCCCAGGTTTTCAGTAAATGCTGACAGAAAGGTATTGGAAACTTGGTGTCCATTTTGGGCACAGAAGGAAGGGTTTTTTTCCTTTTGAATCAAGTATGTGATGTGAAAGCCCCTCACTCTGGGACCCTCCTGGAGTTCAGTGGGTCATTTCGTTCCTTCCTTACGCAAATACACACTGAGCCCTTCACGTTGCAGGTCCTCTTCTGGACACTTGGACGCTGAAAACGTAGGTTTGCATCTTGAATTTCCAGCTGAATTTGATCTCTGGAAGTGACCAGAGAGATTTTCATTGTCGTGTTTTCTCTTTCCTGACCACGCTGCTGAGGACATTCTGATGTATTCGTGCCAAGTTGTACCAGACAGACAGCCCTTCTCTCCTCTGGTGTCCCTTCTAGAGGACCTGTGCTCTCCAGAGTCTGCAAATAACTCGACCCTCAGGCACAAGTGACTGGATGTGGCGGAGAGACTGGACTCAAACCTGCCAGGCCGGATTCCGTCTGCCCGCATTGCTGACATGAGTGCTGGCGCACTGGAGCGATAAGGCCTGGAACCTGCTCAGCCGGGATCATCCTGTGCAGGCAGCTTGGGAACCACATAAGCCCGTGTGCATGGAGAAGCACCACACCCGTGGCCAAGAAAGCAGTGAAACGGGATCCTGGGAGGCAGAGGGGGACCACCCGGGCTTGTGAGGGGCCTCTTCCATCTCTGTCAGGGCAGAACCAGCTCCCTCACGTTTCATACGACTTCCCCAGCTCCTTAGAAGAAATCTCCCTCTGCCTAATCCTGGCCTAACCTTTCAAGGTCACTTTGCTTCCTTGGAAATGAACGTGGCCTAGGAATAATAAACAGGAACACTTTCCTGGAAGAATGTGATTTGATTTATAATAATCTCTTCATGATGGGATTTCCAGGATCAAAAATACATGCAAAGTACAAAATAAGAGACTGCCTGTAATTCCTCTGTGTCTCCGGCATGTCCCACTAAGCAAGGTTTATACTAGGACTCGTTCTGGGCACAGCTGATGTGACACGAGGGTGCAGCTAGTGAATTCCTCCCCATAGGACGGGGCTCATTGTCCCCACGTCTGGGTTTCCTGACCACTTCTAGACTTACAGACGTACTCCGGGGCTCAAGTGGCATGGGCCTTCTGATTGCTTCCTGGGTCTCTATGAAATACCCCTTTCACCCGCTCCTGCCATGGGGCTCACTTCTAGGCCAGCGCCTCCTGACTCTGCAATGATGGAAGTGTTCTATATTGTCGCTAGCCACAAGTGGCTCCTGAGCGCTTGAAACACAGCTTGAGTGACTGAGAAACCGAATTTGTAATTGTATTTAATTTGAATTAGTTCAAACTTAAACGTCAGTAGCTGCCTGGCTGCTGGTTTCCGTGTTGGAGGCTGCCTCTCTGGGCCTCTAAATGTTGATGTTAAATGCACAAATAGCAACACACACATCCATACCCACACCTGCGTTTTGAAGATAACCTGAACTTACCAGGACCATGGTCCCCTTCAACCTGGCCCTGCAAGGACCGTGCCCTCAGGGCAGGACTCTGGCCTGGGACAGCACATTCTGGGACAGTCAAACTCAGTGGTTCAGAAGCAAGTGGGAACGGCTCCCTGAGCCACAGACCGTGCGTGCGTGCTCAGCTGGCCTCCTTTGGAAGAAAGCACCTCTGTAACTCTCTAGTGAGCTGTCATACCTTGCCAGAGTCGGAGAGCCATCCCATGACATAGTTTTAACTTTAAATTCACTTTTTCATGCTACTGGACAAAGGCAATTCTTCCTGCTCATAAAACCAAACCCGTTATTACACTAAATGGACTCTCATCTACCATTTCCTTTTGTGAAGCACACACTGGCCTGTATGAAGGTTCTGGAAAGATGCTGAGCTGCAGATTTGAAGCACTGGGGGAGGTGAGTGCGACACTATCACACCTCCGTGAAGTCACACGTAGACAACTCCCAGTGACATCACCAAACCCAGCTCACAGAGCGGCCTTGTGGCCCGCTGACCGCAGCGGGAGACGGCTCCTGACAGCTCGATTGCATGTGTGCACTTGGCCAAGGGAGTGTGAGCTGCCTGCCCCGAGCTGGCCCTGCCAGGAGCAGCAGGGTGAGCCCCCGCCCCGCCGCCCTCGGGGGAGCAGCACGGCGGCCGGGGGTTGGAAAGCCTGGTGTCCAGCCTTGGCTCTGCCGTGTTCTGGCTGTGTGCCTTTGGCTGGGTGGTTTCCCTATTCTGAGCCTCCCTTTTCCCATCTGTAAAGCAGGAGGGCGGAAGACTGAGCCGATGAGCTCTCAGGGTCCGTACAGCGCGGACCTCCTCCAGATCCAACACTGAGCGGAGGAGGGAGAAGACCAGCCTGGCAAGGTGAGTGGCCGGCGGGAGCTCTAGTCAGTGTGTGAGCAGAGCTGCCCTCTGGGCTCTTTGCAAATGCCAGCGTCAGGACCCACCAGCAGGGAGAAGTCAACTGCACGGTCAGCTGGTCACAGGCACTCTCAGCCGGAAGAGCTTCCTCCTCTGAGAGGAGCCTGGGTTTTGAGGCTGGCACGCTGGGGTTCAGGCCCCAGCTACTCCGTTGAACAGCTGTGGGACTTCGGGCAAATCACAACTTCTCTGAGCCTCAGTTTCTTCGTGTGTAAGGCGGGGATGACAACATCTATCTTATAGGTTATCAGTTCTCCGCTGCCTTCAGTTCTGCCTTAAACTCAGTGACAACATGAGTATTAGAGCTGATAGTGGGGGGCCACGCCAGTTGTTTACACATTGAAATAATTCCACAGCCCTGGGCTCCGACCGCTGCCCCCTCCTCTCTGGGGCCTCTTCCTCCAGCACGAGTCGGCCAAGAAAGAGCTGCTGCCGGTGCCTCCAGGGCCCGTGGGCTCTGCTCCCGTCTGCTTGGCCAGAGTCTGTATGTTACCAGTTATTCATTTTGTTAAGTTAAAAGACTTTGTTTTTTAAATCTTTAAATTTTTTTTTATCTTATTGAGGTCATATTTGTTTATAACATTGTGTATAAGTTAAGAGACTTCATTTTTCAGCACAGTTTTTGGTTTACCGAAAAATCGAGCAGAAAATACAGAGCTCTGGTACAACTGCCCTCCACCGCCCGCTGGCCCCTCTTATGACTGCCCTCCGTGAGTGTGGTCCGTTTGTTGGAATGGATGAACCAGTGCTGGAATCTGAGTACGCTATTGTTAACTAAAGTCTGCTGCCTACACTGGGGCTCACTTTCTGTGCGGTGCAGTTGCTAACCACCTTCAGTTTCTCCCTTGGTGCTACTCGTGGCCAACGCTTCCCGAGTGGCCGTGTGCCAGACACCCACTGTCCTGGGTGCTCTCGCACCTCCTCATTTAATCCTCATGTGGTCTATTTTAGTCAAAAAGAGAATCTGAAAATTTTGGGGGCCGGCCTGGTGGTACAGTGGTTAATTTCACACGTTCCGCTTTGGCAGCCCGGGGTTCGCCGTTTAGGATCCCAGGTGTGGACCTACGCACTGCTTATCAAGCCATGCTGTGGCAGGCGTCCCACATATAAAGTAAAGGAGTATGGGCAGGGATGTTAGCTCAGGGCCACTTTTCTTCAGCAAAAAGAAGAGGATTGGCGACAGATGCTAGCGAGGGGCCAAAATTCCTCAAAAAAAAAAAAAAAGAGAGAATCTGAAAATTGACAAGTCTGCTGCGCTGGAATGGAACGTTGTAGTTGAACGTTAGGATCATCTGTGAAACTTTTTAAAATACGCCAACGCCCAGGCCCCAAGCATTGTCTGCTCCCGGCCCTGCCCTTCGAATGGAGGCCTAGGGTCCAGCAGTAGCGCTGGGGGCTTGGTAGAAATGCAGACTCTCAGGCCCCACCCCAGACCCCGTGAACTAGAACCTGCGTTTTAATAGGTGATGTGGGTGCGTGTGGACGTTGGAGAAGTGAGCATCTGGAGCAGAATTCTCGCTCTCCTGAGGTTAGGGCTCCCGTGCGAATGTGACGAGGGCTGCCATGTGGACTCTTCCTGCAAGCTCCGGGCCTTCCCACCCCTCGGCGTCCGCCCATATGACGAGTGACGGGCCCTGCTCTAGGTCTAGATTTTGGACATCAAAGAGTTTGTCCAGGGTCTAAATGAAAAAAAAAAAGTCACACGTGCCGTGTAGCGTCTCTGTATGCCCCGCATGTCTATGTTCACAGAAGGGGTTTTCTTTTTACATTTCTGAATTTAAAAAAATCACGAGACGTTTGTCTTACTTTTCTTTTTTGGGGCTCTTCTTTTTGAGTTCACCTCGTATGGGTGGGGAGGGTTCTATTCTGAGCTGGTAGTGGGTCTAAGTATATGCATGATTATTAATTTTGTTGTAAAGAAAACAACAATAAAACCCCAGAAGAACCTTTGCCCAAGGCCATCTGGCTGCACTCTCCATGTTTACTTCCTTGCTTGGCATTTACCGCGTACTTCCAGTTCCCAGCTGCCTTGATGAGCTTGAGCTTCTTCAACTCTTGCCACAGCTTGGTGAAGCAAGAACTGTGTCAGGGGTAAGGAAATCGAAGCTCAGAGAGATTTCATGTGTCAAGTTAAATGTAGGAGGCGAATCCAGACCTGATGATTCTAGATAACAGCCAACAGGTACACTTCTTTAGATCCACAACCGAAGGGCAAACACATAGTTGATACGCGATAAATATCTACAGGCTGAAGGAACAAATTTAGGATAGGGAAAGTTGCTCTCTGGTTCACCACACCCTGACTTCTGGAAAGTTCTTGGGATGGCATCAGCAGAAATGACCAGGCACCAAGGTATCATCTGCCTCCAGTGATGCTCAACTCTATCTACTCCTTTCCGGAAGCAGGCCAACTTTCCGATCTGACTCAAGTCTGCTGTGGTGAGTTCCGAATGGGCTTCATCGCACTTGCCTCCCCCCCACCCTCACCCCTTAAGGCCAAGAGTGCGGGTGGGCCCAGAAGGCTGAGGGGCCACGAGGTTCAAGATGGTGGCGCCAGGGGAAGGCTGCTTGAGGACCCTCAGCCGTCTTGCAGGTAAGAACAATGGAGTGGGTCTCCCAGGGAGAGATGTGGGCACGAGTCGCTCTCGGGGGCCTGAGGTCCTGTGTGAACAGATGGGGTAAGAGCTATTGAGGTCTAGAAGGCACTTGTCATTCTAGACCCACCTGGACCACAGTGGGGAGGTTAGGAAAAACCAAGATGTCATTAGCATTCTAGAGCCATTGTTTTCTATTCTTTTTATAGACAAGTGTGTAGTATTTCAAACATATGAACTGACTTGGTTTTGTGGGCTGTGTTGGGCAACTGGTTACCTTTCACAGCGGAGTTTCTACAGCAAAGTACTCCCCAAATTCCCAGTAACTAGCTTCCCAGTAACCAGCTCCCCAAGTTCCCAGTAACTAGCTTCCCAGTAACTAACTCCCCAAGTTCCCAGTAACTAGCTTCCAAATAAAATCTTAGAACACAGCCCACTCTCTTAGTTCCAGAGGTGGGGAGCTGCAGGGTGCTGCATGGGAGGGAAATGCAACAGACGGGCTGCCCTAGCTGCAAATAACACCGGCTGTCCTCTGAAAATAGCGGTAGGGACCCCATTTCCAACCAACCAATATCAACGATGTATCTCCTTAGCAGGGGTCTGCTGGTCTCTCCTGGCGGCGGACTAACCACACAGCGCTGAAGTCGTCTGCACAGCCAACTGGAAGGAACCTTCCTCTCTGTGGGGAGGAGCCGGTCCGCTGCCGTGTCCTCAGCACCAGGCAGGTATTTCCCCATCACGTGAAAAGGGACGAGGCCTGCGCAGGAGTTGAGGGGTGGGGCAAGAGTAGGGGTGTCCAAGTGAACAGTAAATGTTTCTGCTTCGAAAGTGTGTGCCATCTGGTAGGGGGATCAGCTCCGCACACAAATAATTGCAACCTGTGGTAGAAAGGGAAGAGGATGGAAATGGAAGGACAGAGGGCTCTGTGGCTTTGGCTGCAGTGGCAGGTGTCCAGAAGTCTTTATGAAGGAGGAGGCACCTGGGCTGGGATGTGGACCAAAGTCCCTTGATAACAACAACAATAAATAACACACCTTATTATGTGCCAAGATGTCACCGCTGACCTGGCAACAGGGGTTTTGTTTTCAGAAATCACTGGTTACCAGCTGGGGAATGCCAAGACGGGAGGGGTGTGAGGCGGGCAGAGTCCCAGTGTCGGGTGTGCTGTGGATGAGACACCGCCATCAGATGGAGGCGGGGCTCTGAATTCGCCGAACATTGACAGTTCTAGTTTGAGAGTTTCTCATAAAAATGGTGGTAAAATACACATAACATAAAATTCCTATTTTGAAGTATGCAATCCAGCGGCGTTCAGTGCGTTCGCAGTGCTGGGCAGCCGGCACCACTGTCTGCCTCCAGAGCCCTTCGGTCTCCCCAGAGAGAAAGGTCATAACCACTGGGCAGCCTGGCGTTTTAATGAGGAGAATTCTCTTTGATGAGAAGGAACAGGGGAGTCCTGGACTCGTGGCTGAACACTCCATCCAGCCAGTCACAGCCTGTGCTCTGTCTTACCAGCCAGAGGCACGAAACCCGGCTCAGGCCCCCGGAAGGGGTAGCCTGTGCAGGTCAGTTTCTCATGAGGCACAGAACCCTCCATCTTTTATGTGGCCTGCCCCAAAAGTCTAACAGATGGGACGATTAAATAGATTATGGGAGAGGTTTTCATAGGCTGGAATCATACACAGTGTCTGAAACGATGTTTGCAAAGAATGCTTTGTGGCCAGGGACAATGTTTACAATACAGGGTTTAAAGGCAGAAGGCAGAATACAAGCGAATGCAATTTGGGCCCTATTTTGTTGAAGAGAGGAGCAGGGGAGAAGGTTCCATTGGAAGGAAGAACATACAACGTAAACCGTGCTGGAGGTGTCTCTGCGCCCGCCTGGGTTGGTGGCTGCCTCACTGAAGCCGCCACGTAACCCCCGAGTGTTCTAGTTCCTCCGCTCTAAACTGCCGGGCGTCTGCTCACAGGGACGTGTGTCCACCAGCCCTGAGAGCTCAGTCAACGTTACTCCTCATTATTATTACCCCGGGATGGTGAGATTTCAGACGACCTTAATTTTTCTCTTCAATTTGTCACCAGACCAAACGTGAGTCCCCTTCTTGGCAAGTTAAATCAAACGACACCAGAAGTAGTTATTACACAAAGCAGAGATTTTATTTGCGGCATGCAGCAAAGCAAAGGGAGGCCATGGGGAATAGTTTCACAGAGCCCTGGCTCCCCAAGCACGGGGAGCAGGTGCCTTCTATTAGGGGTGGGGTGTGAATATGCAAGAAGGAAGTTGCGTCCTCCCTTGTAGAGGAGGATAGAGGCTGGCACACGCACAGTTCAGATACACGCCTCCACATACATCACATGTGATGTTAACAGGCCTTTATCTCCTCCCGGGGAGGCGTTTTGCATATTATAACGAAGTCCCAGTTACTTTTACACTTTTCCATCCTTCTGCGCAGGCATCCTTACTACAGCGTGGTTTGGACTGGTCTGAGCTGGTTCAAGCCAGTGGGCAGCTGCTCATTCTCCTGAAAAACAACTTTGGGGAGCTATTGGACGCTGATGGACCCGTGAAGCAGCTCTTTAAGCTGCTAAGCAACAAGCAACTCTTTAAGCCTAAGTAACTCCTTAAGCAACTCGAGGCAGGTGGCTGGTGACAAAATTTCTCTGTATTTTCCAAATTTTCTGGAACAAGCAAGTTTTAACTTTTATAATCGTAAATAATAAATGTGTTTTTTTTAAAATGAGAGGGAACAGCATTGTTTTTCAGTCTGCCCTTCTAAGCTGGATCAAGGATGAGCCCATCTCTCAGCTGACTCCCTTCATCGGAGAGGAGAGACCTGGCAGCTGGGCTGAGCTGTGGTCTTTCGGGGTTATTTCTATAATCTGGCTTGAATGTGATACCTCACATTGCATCCCAGGGGCCACACATAGGTGTGCACACACACAAACACACACGCACATGCACAATCACCATCATCATTCTTTTACAGTTGTGCTCTTTGTGATGGTCCAGAAACTTCTAAAAGGAGCCATTGCAGTGAGGAAGTCTGGTTCCCTTGAGTGGAAGGATATGTGACGTGAGTGTGGGCAGTCTTGTGGCCATCTAGGCACATGACTTAGCAAATATTCATTTGGTTTTGCTAGTGTTTAAATAAGAAAGGCAGTCTCAGAGGGCTGCCAGCCCAGAGAACAGGGGAAGACAGGGCCCTCAGGGGTGGCCTTGGGTGGGGTTGGCCAAGGCCAGTCCCTTGACTTTGCAGGCCCCAAAACTCCCCTCTGGTCAAGGCTGGAGTGACTGGCTCAGGCCAACCCAGGTTGGGAGGCTGAGAGGACAGCAGACTCACTGGGGAGCTGAAGACCAGAGGCAGCTGTGGGTGTGCTGGGGTGCCGGGTGGGTGGCCAGCCCTAGCTCTTGGGCTGGGGGCATTGCCCTGTCAGAAGCTGCCCAGGGAACCCATGGGCAAAGCTGGAGGTCGGCATGAGAGCTGTATGTGCCTTTTTCCTCTGAGGGGTAGGTCATCAGGAGACCCGATGGTTCTGTTGCTGGACTGGCCACCCGTGGGCAAGGTTGGGTGCACAAGGACACGCCCTCCACGTCCCTGACCTTGTCGCACCCACCGTCTGCTGAGGGGGAGACAGGGCCCCAGGACTCCCAGTCTGAGAGGCTCCAACGCCCCTGGCTAATGTTGTTTCAAGGCAGTGTTTGGTGGCCTGCTCTCCGGCCTCAATGTTGGGGGGCTTTCTTGGGGCGCCTCTGGCTGTGCTGGCCCAGAACAGGAACCAGGGGCCTCCCAGGACTCTCTCATCTCCTCACAGGCCTCCTTGCTGTTGCTGCCAGACCCTCCTCCCCAGCCCACCAACCCCTCCGCCTCCTTGACACACCTCACAGGCTCAATGCTGCCTCGCCCGCTCCGGCTGCTGGGGACCTGGGCTGGAGGCTCTGGATACAGACTGGCTTTGCTCTGCGTGGTGGCAGGCAGGCCAGGCCACGCAGCCTGCTTGTGGCTGGAGCAGAAAAGAGCAAGTCTCTCAGACTTGCCATGTTGTTCAGAAGCCTGAGGGGTCAGGATACATTACCATACACACGTGCCTGCCCCTCACTTGGTGGTACGGGGGAGGGGACTCCTCGTTTCCCAAGGCTGAGCTTGCAGCCCTAACACAGTCAGGGCAGAATGCAACCCTGGGACTCAGGGCTCAAAGGCTGAAGGCCTGGAGCACGTTAAGTCCACCACTCCTCTTTAGTGAGGAGGGGTCTGCGTCTCAAGATCTGACAAAGACAAGAGTGACATCCACGCTTGGTGAGAGGCAGGGCTGGGTGACCCCAAGCTAGTCCTCTGGCCTTGCAAGTGGTCACACAGGCCTGAGGAGATCAGCTGTGGTGACCACTCCTGGGTGCTACAATGACCTGGGTGAGGTGTGGTAGGGCCTCAAGAGGCTGAGCCATGATGTCAGCAAAAGCAACAAAGAAAGGAACTGCAGGGGCCGGCCCCGGGGCCGATTCATTAAGTTCACACGCTCTGCTTCAGTGGCCCAGGGTTCACTGGTTCAGATCCTGAGTGCGGACCTAAGCACCGTTCATCAGGCCATGCTGTGGTGGTGTCCCACATAGAAGAACTAGAATGACCTACAACTAGGATATACAACTATGTACTGGGGCTTTGGGGAGGAAAAAAAAACAAAAAGAGGAAGACTGGCAACAGATGTTAGCTCAGGGCCAATCTTCCTCACCAAAAAACCCCGACAAAAACGCAAAACCCTTTTTTTTTAAAAAAAAAAAAAAAAAAAAGAAGGAACAGCACACACTGGTGTGAGCCATTCAGCTCTGCGTGGATAGCATGTGGACAATGATCAGGCCAGAAGAGGAGGCAGAATATTGACATTTACTGAGCACTTACTGTATGCCAGACCCTGTGCCATGGGCGTTTGTATCCATTAACTCATTTAATCCTTGCAAGAACTCCTTCTACAAATGAGGAAACTGAGGCATGGAGAGGTTGGGACTTGCCCAAGATTAACCATCCGTGAGTACAGAACCGGAATCAAATCCAGGCTTGTCCGACTTCAACAGTCAGTTGGAGGAAGGACAATGAAGCATCCTGAGCCATTCCAAGGTCTCATGCCCGAGGGAAGGAATTTTGCTGCCCGTGATGAGAGGCTGTTGAGTAAGGAAAGATGGGGTGGGGTGGCAGACAATGCTGGGAAAGATTTCTGGAGGAACTATGCCCCTTTCTGAAAACTTGCCTTCAATCAGACCTTCCCAGGAGAGTTCCTGATTAATTCATGCAGTCAAGAACAGAAGCAATTAGCTTGGCCTGGCTCACGATAACAATAAAAACTCTGTAGTCACCTACCGTGGAAATGCCACTGTAGGATCAATAACCCTGCCGGTGATGTAATTGGACACCAGGTGTCAGCTGGTTGAGTGACCAGATTGCCCATCTTTGAGCCAGAACTTGGTTGGAATCCTGGTTCTGTTGGATGACTCGGACACACCACTTCACTTTCTGAGCCTCAGTTGTCCTCCTCTGTAAAATGGGATAACGTAGTCGCACATAGGGTTGCCATAAGAATTAATTTAGAGGGGATGACACAGGCAAAAAGTTGCCAACAGTGCTTGGCACAGAGTGGAGGCTTGATTGAGCCCCAGTAGGAGGGAAATGGGAGCCCACTGGCTGAGACAGTCCTGTGGCAGGAGCATCCTGATCTGAGAAGTGGGTTGGCAGACTCTGCCCGGCTCACCTGAAGATAGGCCAGTAACCAGGGGCAAAGCATCTGAGTCAGCCTAATAATTCCCCACAACGCCTGTAACCCATGCAACATGTACTTAACACGGGTGCTGCCATTGATTGAGGTGCCCCTCAGTGGTGCCCTGGGGCTGGGGAGACCAGAAGGGCAGCCCCAGTGGGCCAAGTGAGGCTGGGACCGGCGTTCTGCGGTCTTGTTCAGACTTAGCTGCTAACTGCTTTGGGGCCTTCGGCAAATTACTTAACTTCTCAGTGTCTCGGTCTCCTTATCTGTGAAGTGGGGATAATAACACTTACCTACCTCACGGGGCTTCTTGCAAGAATTAATTAAAGTTTATGAAGTGCTTTGAGATTCCCGGATAAAAGGCCCTGCTAAAGTACAAAGTATTATTACCATAATCCAGGAGGCTATAAAAGATAATTTTGCAGGAAAAGGCAAAAGTTAATTTCCATACAAGCAGAAACAAAGGCAGATATAGTCATAGAAAGTTAAAAAAAAAAAGTCTAGAAGATAATTTATATAATTTTTAAAAATTATAACGTTTTCTCCCTACCAATAATCAATGCAGCATGATAATTATAGATTTTAGTCATAGACCAGCAAATAATAATAATGTGTCCCTAAACGGTGTGCCAGGCCCCTGGGTTAGGGACTCTCCGTGAGTTATCTCCTGGAATCCCACGACAGCCCCACGAGGGGAATGTCATCGCCCTGGCGTGACACACGAGGAGAGGACTCCAGGATCCTCTCTGGGTCTCAGCCATTGCTGTGGTGTTTGAGCTCTGAGGAGGGCTTGGTGACATTCTAATTCCTCTCGACAGGTGGCCTTTAAGCAGGTGTGAGATGTAACCACAAGGGGAAACTGAGGCATAGGCCAGGATCAGGTTGTTTGCAGGAAAAAGGAGCTGTTGCCATCCTGCCTTCTAGTTCGAGTTCAAACACCCATCCCCCAAGAAAGCTCGCCAGCCCACACCCCTATGCTTCTTTCTTCCTAAGAAAAAAGGAGCGACTGTCTCCGCTTGCCTCTGAGCTGTGTTGGGAGAGTCAATTACTTTCTTTAAAAAAACCTGAAAGATGATAGATAGATAGATAGAGCTTTCAGACGAGAGGCCTGTGTGTGGAAAAGTTCCGTATTGCTAATCCCTTTCATCTCTCCTTGAAGCCTTTCCACACGTGTAATTAAATCCCAGGCTGGGGGGCCCTGGGAGGGGGCTGGGCAGGGCAAACTCAGGCCTTTGGGACGGTTCTTTCCTGGGGGAGCAGCGGCAGAGTGGAATAACCGTGGGCTTGGAGTCCCGGGGAGACCTGGATGGGTTCTGGCACTGCCCCCATTAGCTGTGAGAGTTGGTGTGAATGCTGTAAACCCTGGGCCCCTTAGTCCATGAGTGCAAAGCACCTGACACTGAAAAAAAAAAGGCTTTTTATTGTTCTTTTGTATATTAGATGCACAGAGAAATGGGAGAATGCAGCGCAGGCAGAACAGTCATATAATGTCACAACTTATCTGGCAAATTAAAAAAATATATTTAGACTTGAAAATCATAACATGAAATGAAGGGACATCCATGGAAAAGAGAAGGGGGGATCTGCCCTGTTCGTTCCAGGATCCTGTGCATCTGGGGAGGGGTCCCTGCTTGAGGGGAGCTGTCTGGTGGAGGAGAAGGGGGACCTGCAAAAGCAACCCTGAAGGTGGGGCCTGGGCAAGTGGGCCCCTGAAGCAGGCACTGGGGTCCCCATCTACCCAAGCTGCTTCCTCTGGGCCATAGACGGTGAAGGGCCAACAATTTCTAGTCCATTCTTTCAAGTCTCAGCTTTGCCACTCGCTGTCTGTACTCCAGGAGCATTTTAATTTCCTTAGGTGGTTCATTTGGAAAAAGAGGACCCTCCCCAACAGTGTTTCGTGTACACTCAAGGGGTGGGCGTGTGGCTAAGTCCCATGGGGAGGTCCCTGGCCCTGGGAGGGCCTGCCATGCCCTGGTCTGGCCACCTCCTTGCTAAATGCACATTTCCTTTTTTCATAAGGAATCTAGGAGGTGAAGTTGAGGATCTTAATTTTACCTTCAAGAATAATTTCCCACTAAATTCCCTTCTTATGAAAAAGGAGAGAACGAGAAAATCTGTGACACCATAGAACACGGAGAGGAAATCCCTCATGCAGTGTCTGAAGTGCACGGAGCAGCCCCTGGCAAGGATTTGGGCAGGAAGCACGAGCTTCGAGAACACCTGGGAGGCTCTTGTCAGCTCCCACGAGCGCCAGCATTCCTGGGCGGGTGACTAAGAACTAGGGAGGGGTGAGCACCTGGAGACCCGGCCCCTGGGGCCTCGATCCCACCAAATATGGGCCCCGGGAGTCAGCCCACAATTCTCTGCAGGGACAGACTCCCCCTGACCCCCCAACCCAGAGTGTGATTCTTGGAATTTGAGGTGTTGACTGAGCACTGGAAGGGACTTCTGAGAGGGTCTAATTTTACGGATAAGAAAAGCTGAGACTCTGAGAGGCCTGGGGACTTTCCTAAGGTCGTACCAAAGCGGGGGAACACGCTCTCCCTGGAGAGGGAAGGTCAAGGTCCTCCTTCAGCATCTCCCACCGACTCCCTGATTGTGATGGCCTCTCCAGCCGGGTTTTCCCATCAGCAAAGCCGGGGTAACAGCAGCTCCCTTGCCTGTCCCACAGGATCGTTGAGAGGCTGAAGTGACCAGAAGAATAGAAATTGCGTCCGGGGAAGCTGCAAGGGCCACTGGGAATTATCTATCAATAGGATGAGGGGGCTGGGGGGCAGGGCCTCCAGGGCTCCAGCACTTCTGGGCCTGCTGTTGGAGAAACAACCAGAGAAGGGCTGCTGGGGCCCTGGCAGGCCTTGTGCTGGTCACCCAGATCTGACAGGTCCCCGGAGCCTCTGTCACCTGTCTTCCACCTCCTCCACTGGAGGGTCTGGGCGGAATCGGGGTGGGCTCCCAGCCCTGAGCAGAGGCAGGCCCTGTTCAGGGATGAGGAAGCAGGCTGGAGGGGTAGCGCCTGCTCCCTGACGCGCACTCACACCCCCCACCCCTACACTGGCTGTCAATTGCCTGGTGTTGCACCTTTGTGTGGCTGCATCCCAAATGTGTCATGTTGGAAGACAGCGTGGCTGCCATTTATAGCGCATCCACTGTGGGCGGGAAATGCTCGTCTCCGATTCTCACACTACCTCCCCTGGTCCTGCAATGAAATCTGCAGAATGGGATCCTTGCTTGACAGATGAGGCACAGAGGCTCAGCGCTGTTATGTGGCTTGCCTAAGGCCACACAGCAAGGGGTGGTAAGCCACAATTTCCAGCCGGTTCTCCTGGGCTCCACGCCACTCCCCTCTGGGAAAAGATTCTGCTGCCTGCCCACTGAAGGCAGAGGCTGAGACGGGATTTGTGCCTGCTTCGGGAGGCTGGGGCCACAACTCTGCACTTCCCTCTCCCTGCCTCAGGCTGCTTGTCTGGGCAGGGGACTGTCAGATTTACAGATTGCCTAAGCTACTTCCAGCTCCCATTCTGGTGCCCTGTGGCTGGGCCACGGGGCTGTGGTCTGGATGAGGTCCCCAGGGCCTCTGACCCTCTGCCTGGGGCAGGGGAGAGGGCTGCACAGACGCGACCCCAGGCTGCAACCTTGGAGAGACGGCTCATCTCTGTGGGCCCTGGAGACTCGGGACCACTGTGACGAGTAGAAAGAGGCCTGGGCTGGACCGGTGGCCTCTCAGATCCCCACGTACTGGGCACAGCGGCCACACAACATTCTCTGTGTCTCAGTGTCCTTACGTGTCCCAATGAAAGGGCTGTAGGTGCTGATTTTAGGGATGAGGGCAATCCCCATATCCTGCCATGGAAGCCATCTCCAAGACTCATCGAGAGAAAAGCACAGTGCACACACAGTGTGCCACCTTAAAAAGTGTATACACGCGTTATGTGTATATTATACATGTACATATTACATAATATGGATATGTACACATATATGATACACACACACATTCAATATATAAATAGACCCAAAAGATACATTTGCTTATTTTTCACAAAGAAGTAATGCAAGAGTAAAGCACACTTTCGTTTTAAAAGGGTTGCCTGCCGGAGGGCGAGGGCAGGGCTGGGAGGGCCCAGGCCTGGGGGCCGCCTCTAAAGGAGCCTGCTTTCCTGTGCTAATTTGGGAACTATGGACTTATTTTTAAAAAAATAAAGGTAAGTAAAAAAGAACAACAAATCCATCCATAAAAAATGAAAACACACTGATTATCTAAATGTTTGTACGTCAACTTGGCGACATAAACGCCCGGGGAAAATGGTTTCCATCGGTGGTGTATAGATGCTACAAGCCCCAGTGACACCAGCGTCCTAGGGACACGCCCAGGAGTTTTGAAAGCACCCCGTGGCCATCCTCGTGGTGTTCACGTGGATCTCGCTGTTCCGAAACGATTACATAGGTGAGCATGAACAGAAGGGTGAGTGTTGATGTTGAGAACCAGAGTTCTCAGAGCAAGAGAAGGGAGAAGAGAATTGGATGCCAATCTAAGATGGCGAAGTAAATGCTCCTGGACTCGTGTGTCTCTCTGAGCCCGAGGGTCCCCTGGGGAGACTCCAGGAGGTTCGACCAAACTCTGCTCCCCACCTGCCCCTAGCTCTTTGCCACCACCTTTGCTAGTTTCATAGTCTCAGGGGAACCAATGGCTTGGTTCGGAAGAGCGTCTTCTCGCTTGATGGAAGCCAACAGCCTGGAATGCCTCAAGGAGATGATCCTTGACCGTCCCTTCAGCGCTGACATTTCATGGTTCTGGAAGCTGAGGGTGCTCGGCTGGCAGACTCACACCGAGTTTGTGCCTAGTTTAATGCTGCAGAGATGCCGCATCTGAGGCGAAACTTCTGGCTCATTCCAGCAAAGCTCTGCCTGGTCGCCTCTCCCTGGGGAAGGACTTGTACTCGTGGTCTGAGCTCTGCTTCTGGGGCTTGGGCTTGTCCCTCCGACGGAACCAGACATGATCACTTACCACGTCCGTGACCCTGCTGTGTTGGGGACTTTGACATATGTCACCCCACTTCATTCTCGCCAAGACCTTGTGAAGTGGGGATTATTAACCCCGTTTCCTCAGGGGAGGAGAGGGAAGTGTGGGCACACTAATTGACTCAGCTTGGGACCGAGCTGGGCAAGGTGGGGCCAACGGTTGAGTCTGGCCCGACTGACTCCAAGACCCACGCTCTGCCCCGAGCCCTGTGTTCCTGTCACGGAGGGAACGGCCTCCCAGTTCTTTCCACATGTGTGAGACAGGCTGTGAATGAGGTAAGCCAACGGCAAAGGCTTTCGTAGCAGGTTGGACTCTCATGGCCTGAGAACGGCCCCATCCTGCCTGGGTGAGGAGAGAAGTGTAGGCACAGTAAGACGGGCTCCTGTTTGTGCAGCCCTACTGAGTGCTGGGCACCAAGCACGTTAGCTCGGTGAGGCTCCATCATCCTAAAGGGAGAGGTGTTCTCTGTACCTCCCGGGACAGGAGACCAAGAGTCTGAGGGATGCAACAGCTTTCCTAAGGTCACAGGAAAGAGGAACATAGCTCCGAATTAGGCTGCAATACTGCCAATTAGTCACTGAGAATTGCGCTTTAAATCTCCGTCTCGACACTACAGGGTAGGAAGAGGACAGCAATCAGCTAGCAGAGGAAACATCCTCCGACAAAGGAAGTGTCTGAGTTGATGCTACAGGTACCAAATGTTGTTGAGAGCCAAAGAACAGATTTTAATGCTCCAACTCAGTGATTCTCAACCGGGGGTGGTTTGCGCCTCCCAGGGGACATTCAGCAATGTCTGGAGACATTCTTAGCTGTCATGATGGGGAGGGGGTATGTGTTCCCGGGATCTTGTGGGTAGAGGCCAGGGATGCTGCCACACATCTCACAATGGAAAGGGCAGCCCCCGTGACAGAGAATGATCTGGCCCCAAAAGGCAATAGTCCTGCGGCTGAGAACCCTGCAGGGGTCCAGACCCGGGAGAAGGCCTCCTCCTCCAAACGCATTTCTCGTGCTCCTCCTCGAACGCTTGGTTTTCAAGGGAAGGTCTAAGCCACGTGTTCTTAAAGGTTTCCAGAGTGTCTCCGTTGGCAGTGGAGCCGGAGGAGTTATAGGAAAAGCGTCTCTTTCATCTCTCCAGGAGGGTCGGATGTCGGGAGACGGTGTTTGGGAACACCACACGGTGCCAATTATTCAAATGGGCTTCTCTGAGAATCCGCTCTCCTCTGAACTTCAAACATCTTGATGAATACTAACTGAGCAGCCGAGCATCCCGGGGAGATTCCATCTGCTCCCAAACCAATTAGTTTAACTCCGGGCGAGTTTACCAAATATTCTTCTTTGATCAAAGAATTTACTTTTTTCAAAGGGTGTGGTGTTCTATCCATATGTCTTCCTTTGACATTAATTTATAGACCAAAAGGAGAAGCGCATCCTATTTTTGGAGATGGCATTGGTGTTTCGGGGTCAGGTTTAAAATACTCCATTTTTTGCTGTTGTTTCTGTATCTTGGTTCAGAGAGAGGAAGAATCTTGGGATTTCAAGGGACCCAGCAAGCACTCAGAGACCAGAATCCCGAGTCCCAGGCTCTGCCAAAGGAGGAAGGATGCCAAGTCCCTCTGGGCCAGGACAAAATGGCGCCCATGGCTGGATCAGTTGAGTGACGGCCTTTGTTTGAATCACTCTCCAGTCACTGAGTGGCCCCACCTGTATCAAGCCCGTTGTGAGATGCTGGGGCAGCCAAGGAGGAATGAAATGCCAACTGTGCCCTGAAGTTCACAGTCCAGTGGGCAAGATACACAACCCACCAAACATTATGGTGTTTTTGTGTGCCATGTGCTGCAGGCCTGCCCCACTGCTGGAATGGTCAGAACCTGCTGCCTTCTCCGCGCTTCTGAATGGTTGCACCTGCTGAGTGATTCTTTTCCTGCTGAGGTCTACTCATCCTTCCAGATCCAATGGCAGTATCAACTCACCCGGGAAGCCTCCCCAGTCCCAAGCTGAGCTGGTGGCCTGTCTGTCCACTGAGTTGCCAGGGCTCCCTGAACTCTCCTCCAAGGATGGGGCACCGGCCCTTTTACTTGTTCTCTCCGCACTTCCCGCCCCCAAATGTGAGTTCCTTAAGGTGGAACCCTGGGTCCTTTGTCCGTGTATCCCCAGCACATGGAAGATGTTGGCTAAGTATCGAATGAACAGATGAAATTTGCGTGTACACACATGAGGGCAACAGGAAGCCATGGCGAGGCACGCCAAGGCAGATAAAGGAGCCCCGTGCAGCTGATGCTTTGTCCTGACGCTGTTTGCTGGTGCAGTTCTGGCATTTTTCCCCCTAGAACAATGCTGACAGGCATCCAATCAAACAAATTAATATTCCCTTCCCGCCATGAAAGACTCATTTCGTGGGAACAACAAGTCCACACAGCGGTGTGTGGGTGTGTGCCCCACACATCAACCCCACCGGGAACCACAATGTGTTTGCCCTTGTCTTCCTGTCAGCAGAGATGAGGATCGCTCAGCTTCCCCTTCTCATCATAGCCGTTGACCCCCATCTGACCCTCTGGCTTTGTAATGGCGGAAAAATGAAGAGGTGAGAGCGCAGAGAGTGGAGATAGAGGGAAAATGCTTATCAAACGTGAATACAGGCACTCCTATTATAAGGGAAAAAAAACTAGTTGCCACTAGTTAAAGGTCATAAGCTTCGTGTCTGTGGAACATTCCCTTGGAAGTTTCAATGAAAAGAAATCACTAAAATTTTTACAAACAGAAAAATGGAGATTCTCTTCTGCTCAAGATGGTAGAAATAAATTTCTCTGGTTTTAGGCAAGATGGATTTAGAGCTAATAGCAATCATCACATAAACTCTTTCCTATAGAGTTTAAGCCACCTCTTGGTCAAAGTTGATATTTGAATTTTTGAATAAATACAACAATAATTCAGTAATTCTGGGGCCTCTAACCCCACTCAACTCAGCCTCGTTAGATACTCATTGAAAACATTTATCAAGATGGCAGATGACCCACAAATTCACCCTGTGGCATACCCGTTAGTAGCATAGAGTGATCCAGTCTGTCACCTCCTCTGCAGGTTCCTGGGGAGCAGAGAAAGAGCGTGAAACACAAACATGTGGCGTTGCTGAACCCACTTCATCGCCCTGTTTGGTTAACCATGAGCACTGCCTTGGTCTTCTACAACAAGAATGTCTATCCAGCACCTGCTAAGTGCCAGACCCAGTGCCAAGTACCAGAGACACCTCCTCCGCTGGGCCCCACGAGGGGTGGATTGGCATCACCAGCTCACACAGGAGAAAGTGAAAGCAAGCACTGCCCGGGGCTCAGAGCTCGTAAGCCACAAAGCTAAGGTGGGGACCCGGTGGCCCACGTCCCTAAGTGCTGCCCTCCAGGAAAAGCACCTGGAGCAGTGCCTGGCACAGAGGGAGCTCCGTCCAGGCGTCTGTGTCCTCATGGCTGTGATTCAACCCCAGGAGGAATCTGTGCGTGCACCAGGTGCTCTTCGAAGATGGAGACGCAGAGGTAGGTGGCTCTTGCTCTTCCAGAACCCACAGGGGGCTGGAGTCAGGTTCTTGCTCATTAGCCCAAACAGGAAGGGGGCCAAGAGATCTCAGGGCGCACGGCACTCCTCATACACCGTCCTCCGCAGCCTCGGCTAGGGAAGAGCTGCTGCCCAGGCCTTTCGCTCGCCCACGCGCGTTGGCCCCTGATGGTGCGATTCCCTCGCACGCACTCCTGGCCCCTCGTTTCAGCTGGGAGGACTCCTGCCTGTCCTTCCAGGCCCTGCCCAATCACTACGCAGCCTTCTGAGAGTCTCCTCGCTGTCACTGCCTGCTCCCTCCTGTGACCGACAAATGGGAACTATCATCATTTTTCTGTGTTCAAGATGTAGAGAGAGGAAGGACTTGATCTCCAAGTGCTCTGTGTCTGTATCCACATTTTAGCCAAACCTGTGTGGCTTCAGGGGTCAGAAATTTATTCACATAATGGGGTGAAGGTAGACGCTTAAATGATCCAGGGTTTGCAGAAAGGGCCGCAGCTCTTCGCAGCTCTTCGCAGCTCCTTCTGTGCAGAGGGGGAGCTTCTTCCCCACGTCTTGAATCTGGGCTGGCCGGGGCAGAAGTGACGTTGTGAGTTCTGTGCCTACACATTAAGAGGCTTTGCAGCTTCGCTCTTGGGCTGAGAAGCCCTCTGCCACCAAGTCTGAGCTAGCCTGCTGAAGGACGAGAGACGTGTGGACAGAGGCGCAGACATGTGAGGGACCCCAAGCCTAGAACAGCCAACCTCAGCTCAGCCCAGAAGGACAACCTCACTGAGCCCAGCTCAAATCACGGACATGCAGAGTCGTGAGCTAAATAAAATGGTTGTTTTAAGCCACTACACCTTGGGGCCATTTGTTATACAGCAACAGATAATTGGTGCACGAGGGGGCTCGTAGAAACAAAGCCCGGTTCATGGGAACTGAAGCTGGGGGCCGGGAAGCCTCTGAGGGCTTGGCAGTCATTCCCTCGATTTCTCTCTGGGCTGTGTGGTGGGGATTCTGCACATCTGCCTGCTCTGCTCCATCCCTCTCGGTGATCCTGCTTCCTCAGCCCCTGGTGGTCACCCCAGCCCCAACTCAACATGATCTTTCAGTTGAAGAGCTCACAGTCACCGAATGACTGGTCCTGGTGTCTTCTCGACTCACACATACCCTGAATCCAGTCGACCCAGCTCAGCTGCCAATGGATGAGGTACCTGAGTCAGGTGGTCCCTGTGGGTAGCGGGCATTGTGGGAAGGGAGGTTGTCCAAGAAAGGGCTTGTGGTGGGGCGGGCAGTACAATACTGCATTTCACCCCCCATATGAGAGAGGGACAAGTGAGATTTTTTTTTATTACCATATTATTGCTAAAGATGCTACAGTAGGAATAGTTTTACTGTCTAGCTCTGAGTCATATTAAGCGCAGCTGATAAGTTTTTGTCTCTGAGCTCCCACTTCTAAATATTAGAGAAAAAGCATCTGCACTGCATCTTTATTACCAGATACAGCAAATCTCACTGGACTTCCCCTGGGTCTGGGCCACGGGAAGAGGTCCAGAACACCCCCTCGCCCCCTGCCCCCTGCCCTCCCCTTTGGTCTAGTTCTCTTTTGCGGGTGGTAATATTGTTTTCCTTTTCTTGTTTCCTGCTGGTGCTTCACACCCCTTCCCACTCCACCTGTAGCAACTCCCAGGACACCTATGCTGACGACCTAATACATGTTCTCCATGCTCATATAAGAACTACAAACGTTACGAGGTTTTAGTAACATTGTTCACAAAAACAAGGTCATACTTCATACAAGTTTTTGCATCCTAGTTTTCTCAGCAAAGTCAACAATCATAGCTCTAATTTGTTCTTATTAATGGGTACATAATATTCTAAGGTGAATATTACTATACTTTATTCAACCCTCTCCTACTGATAGGTATTTGCTTTGTTCTCACAGTTTTCCAGGGCTGCAGTTCTTGAACACAAAGCCTGGTGTTCTGATGCTTTGGTTTCTATGCGTTAGATTCCCAGGTGTGGGGTTATGGCTGGGCTGAAGGACACACATATATTACTTGAATGGATGTTGCCAGATTGCCTCTCAATTAAGCTGTAGCCAGCAATTGAGCTCATATCCCCAAGAGCAAAAGGTGTCATTGCTGTTTTGTAAATTTTGTTAGTTTTATAGTCATGAAGAGTTATCTCCCTGTTAATATGAATTACATTTCCTGTATTACTAGAGTTTTGAGAATCTTAAAAAAAATTGTCGATTGGATTTGAATTCTGTGAATTGTTTCCCAATATCCCTGGTCCATTTTTATTGGGTGATTTTCTCTCGTCAATCTGTAAGAACTCTTTGTCTATAGTAGATACTAAGCCACTGTCCTCTGAGTTGTAAATATATATAACTGGCACCTTGTCTGAGGTGTCTCTTGCCATAAACAATTTTAAATGGTTTAATATTGACAAATGTGTCTTTATAGTAACAGCTTCTGAGTTTCCATTTTTGGGTAAAAGGATTTTCCTACTGTTAAATTATTACGTAGCCTCCTAAAAAAAAAAAGAAAGAAAAAATATTTCTTGTGAGATTCTCATTGTCTTGCTTTTTATATTTAAGTCTTTATCTGGAATCGATTATTGTATAAGTTGTAAGATTGAAGACCAATTAATCTATCTTTTCTCATTAGCGAAAGAAATGTTTCATGTCTTAGATTTTTAAATACACCGGGATCTATTTCTACGTTCTCTGTTTGTTTCCAGATCTAGTTTTCTTTTCCTATGCCAATACCATATTTATTTGAATAGAGTGGCTTTTCGGTATGTCTTGATTTGGTAATGCAAATTCCTTTAACTATTCTTTTCCAAAAAGTTGGTATTCTTGGGAATTTATTTTTCCAAATAAGCTTTATAATTATTTTATCCAATTATCTGTCCCTTAAAAAAAACTCTGTGATTTTAGGAGGGGTGAGTTTAAATAAATATTATATCTTCCCATCCAAGAGTAGCCTATGGCTTGCCCTTTATTCAGGTCTTGGTTTATGTCATTTGATAAGATTTTATTGTTTTTTGGCAAGACCTTTTTCTTTCTTGTTACATTTTATTCCTAAATATTCAACATTTTTAGTTGCTATTGTGAATTATTTTTTTCCATTTCTAGTTACACAAGGCTGGAGAGAAGCTGTCAATATTTGTATATTTATCTTGTATCCAGCTGTGTCACCAAATACTCCTTAATTCTAGTCAGTTTCACTCATTTCTTGCGTTTTTAAGTATATAGTCACATCATCAACAAAAACAGACAAATTTATCTCTCATTTTCTGAGGTTCAAACCAGTTTTATAGTTTTTTGATCTTATCGCATTAACTGAAACCTCCAAGACCATGTCCAATCATAATAATGGTGATAGTCATCGTTGGTTAGTTCCTGATTTAAGTGAATATGGTTCTAGAGATTCCCTAGTTAGAAAAACATTCTCTGTTGGTTCTTGGTGAATAGTCTTTATTTCTAAAGTTTCCATGGTCTGTTGCTTAGAATTTTTTAGGAAAGGATGCTAAATTTTTGTCAAATGCCTTTTAGGCTCAATTGATGTATTTGTGTGTTCGTGTGTGTATAATTTTTCTTTGAATTGCCCTAACTTTGTTTTTCAAGAAGAGACTTTCATGCCTGGATATTTACACAGGTATATGGTCTGTCCCTCATTCTTTCTTATTTTAATTCATTTCTACAGTTTTTCAAAGACAAAAATCAAGCAAAAAGTTGTTTGCATGTAATGAAATACTGTATCATTTAAAAGATCATATTTTCAAAGACTAATGTCATGGGAAGAGAATCGTGAATAAGTTAAAGTGGAAAAAAAACTAGGATGCAAAATCATATATAATGTGATTCTAATTCTTTAAAAAATACCCATCTATACATGAGGAACCTCAGGAAGGAAATACGTGATGTTAATAGAGACACAGGTGATTTTTATATTGTTCCTCAGAGTTCTCTATATTTTCAAGGTTTTCTACAATAAATTGTCATGCTGTTATAATCAGTAGAAAAATCACATTTTAATTTTGAAATATTAATGACGAGAATCTCGTGCCTCTTCCAGATGTGAACAGCACCCGGGGCGCTCGCAGCATAGCTGGTTGGAGCTCAGCTCACAGGTTTTGCATGGCTCAGCGGCCCTGCTACCACCCACCATTATGGTGTTTTACTTTATCCAAAGTCTCTGCTCTTTCCAGCACCCATTGCCCCTCTAACCCAGGGCAGTGCCACCTGATAGGAGCGTCTCTGCAACCCAGCCGGGGGTGGTGGAGCAAAGTCTGAAACGGGGACCAAGAGACCAGCCCAGCCCTGACTCTGTCCTTTTCCTGCTGTGTGACCTTGGGAAAGTCACTTGGCCTCTCTGAGCCATAAAATACCTCCCTGCTCATAAAATGGGGGAAATCATGACTGTCTTCTTCATACAGTTGGTTGTATGGATCAACATCTAAGAGACCGTACAGGTGCGGCTGCTTTAGGAACCACCCAGTGTGGTACAAAGCTGAGGGATTGTTCTTGCCTCCAGAGAGAGAGCTCTTGGCCACCATCTGAATAACCCAATTGCAAAACGATTCTTATTTAATTGGACTCTTCTGAGTAGGTAATAATAATAATAATTACTGAGAGTGGCAATCATATCAAGGACAGCTCACCGTGCTTCTCTTACATAACCTGAGCTTCCGTCCAACGCCTGGATTTGAAAGCCTCTCCCATTCGCCTGCTTGTGACTCAGGGATCACGGATCAATCCTGAGCTTGGAGAAAGGCCCCTGGCTCCTCCTCCCATGAGGCAAGCAAGCAGCCTGGATGTCATCCTCGCCTTGCTCTCTTCACGCCCAACCACAGAGTAAACACGAAAGGATTGCTCAACCTGCCTTGAGACACACACTGTCACTACTCCACCTGCCGGCATGCCATCGGACCAGGCTTTCAGAAAGGCCGGGGGGAACCATGCGGGGGCATCTGCTGTTGTCTCAGCCAACATGCTTTTAAAGCACCTCTCCCCACCAACACAGATTCACCCTGTGGCAGCCATCAAAGGTCCCTTTCTGCCATCAGGCCCTGATGTCCCTGTTCTTGAAACTGGTTCTTTTTTCCAGCTCCCAGGGAGAGTCAGTGGGGGGCCTGGACCCTAACTGCTTTCCTGCCCTCAGGCTGGGCCTCACTCCCCATCAGGAGCCTCTCCACTGGTCACACACCCCCTCGGTCCCACGTTTCATCCCATGAAATCTGGTTCCGAGGAAAACCTCAGAGGGTCCCCAAGGGGGTAAGGAGGGAGCATGCTTCAAGGAGTGTTGGGGGCCAACAGAGTGAAGACCCTGATGCTGCGGTGGGCGGGAGGCCGGGCATGCTAACCACCTTGTAGTTCCTTCTGCAAAGCCTTCTCACCCGCCAGAACCCGGAACGAGCCTTAGAGGCCCCTCTTCTCCCACATTTCAGGGGAAAACTGCCTGCTTATGACTTTTCAGAGAAATAAAATCAAGCCACCTGCCAGGATGGCCTTGTCACTGGTCCATCTTCATCTGTTGTTCTGGAACTCAGGGGCCCTGTCATTCTGGACACTCAGGCCCTCAGTTTGGGGAACTTTTCTTGAATTATTTTGTTGATTATTTCGTCTCCTGTTTTCTCCGCTCCTCTTCCTGGAATGCTTTTTTTTACTGGGCCTCCTGCACCAGACCTTCAGTTTTCTTGTCTTTCTTCTCCTATTCCTTCACTTCCCCTTTTTGCTTTGCCTCCTGGGGGGGTTCTTCAGCTTCATCTTCCAGTCCTTCTATTGAGTACGTCATCAATGCTATCAGTATATTTTGTGTGTGTGTGAGTAAGATTGGCCTTAAGCTATCATCTGTTGCCAATCTTCCTCTTTTTTTTTTCTCCCCAAAGCCCCAGTACGTAGCTGTATATCCTAGTTATAGGCCATTCTGGTTCTGCCATGTGGGACACTGCCACAGCATGGCCTGATGAGCGGTGCCATGTCAGCACCTGGGATCCGAACCATCGAATCCCGGGCTGCTGAAGTGGAGCACTCGAACTTAACCACTTGGCCATGGGGCCAGCCCTCTGCTATCAAATTTTTAATTCTCCAGAAGTGTTTGTTGTTTTCTGCACATTCCTTTTGTCTACCATCTGTTTCTTGTTTCATGGGTGGAATTAATATGCCTTTCAGGATTTCAATAAGAATGATTTTTTTCTTGCCCCTGCATAGACTGTTCCTCCGGCTTGTTTGTTTGGGTCTCTGTATTTCAAGATCCTGGCTCCTTGACCGCCTGCTCCTATTGAAGAGTGAGGAGGTGCTGAAATGGGGGTTGGAAGTCCTGGGCATGTAGGCAGGGCTATAGGGTCATTTCCTGAGGCTCTTTTTTGGGGGGAGCCGCCTACCACATCTGTATCTTTTGGTCTTTATTTTGGAGCTAGTGGGAATTCCAAAAGGCAGCTTGGTATGAAGATACAATGGGGATTTTTCACTGACTTCTTCTGCTTCAGAGCCTGGCCGCAGACCCAAATACTGTTGATAACATTCGAAAGCAGATGCACACGGAACATGATCAGGGTATAAAAATCAGATTTCTATAGTGCCCTCTCTAAGAAGGAAAGATGCCCCAGCACGTAGGACCGGACCAGAAAGTTCCAGTTGCACCTACTTCGGAATTTCTGGTGGGTGAGCACCATCACTCCAGCCGCGCAGGGTGAGGATCTCAGTCAGGAGAGAAGTGTGGTACCCACCTGCTATCTGGACACCAGTGGCGTGTCGGCGGCTCGGCCCACGGGGTTTCCCTAGACCTCCTGACTCAGTGAGCGCCTCCCGAGGGAGGAGCACGGGCAGAGCCTCAGGGGTTCATGGCTTTCTTCCCGAGGAAGCTCTCATTCCCTTCAGGCTCTGGCTCTAGTTTACAACCCAGGGTCTTCTGTTCTAACTGGTCTTGTCTCGGCCCTACTGGGAAACTCCTGATTCCTCCGTCCCCTGAGATGCTGCATCTCAGAAACAGCACCCTTAACGTTCTCCGGAGTCTCTCCTGTGACTGAGTCACGGCCTCGCCGTTTGCAGTTCCTATCTGAAATTGTGGCAAGCTGCCTGCGGGTGTTGGAAGGCGCCACCCAAACCAAGCATTTAATTTAAAGGCTCAGCCCCCAGGAGAAGAGAGTATTATTATTATTATTATTTATCACATTTAAAGTGTTCCATCTCTCAGCCTCTGGGTACTCATAAAGTGAACAATGCTCCCATTTAAAGCTAAAAGTCCCTAGCTGTCAGTTTGAAGCAGGCTGTGGAACTCGAGAGGAGAGATGGGAATCTCCAGGAATGCCCAGAATGCTTGGTTTACAAAGAGAGAGGGATTTAAGTCACAGGAGGTGCCAGGGGGTCACTGAGTCCTGGGGCATCCCCAAGGATACTCTTCTGAGGAGTGAATAGTTGCCTAGACCCAGGACAGGAGAGCCACCTTGTTATGCAAACATTTACAGGAGCCCTGGAGTCAGACCCTGGAGACACACAGCTGGCCGAGCCTGGGTGACACTGCTGTGAACGAGTTCACAGTGTCCTGGGGAAGGCCGACAAGTCAACACAGGATCAGCGCGCTGGGGTCGAGGGGCAAGCAGGTTCCTGGAGGTCAGTGTGGTGTCCTAGGTGCTGTGGGGCCACCAAAGGGACAATCCTCCTCCTTTGCCATACAGGCCAGACTGGGATCACTGTGCTCAGGGGTTCTTGGGCCCACACTGTCAGAGGGACCCGGACAAACAAGAGATATTCAGAGGGCCAGCCGGGAGGCTGAGGGGCTTGTAACCATGTCTTATGTGTAACCTCGGGGCACTGCGTTTATTTTGGCTGGAAGGAAAAGGTCGGGAGGGGCAAAAAGGAGAGGGAGAATGTCATTGAAAGAAATGAAAGAAAACCTAAGTAAATCAAAAGACACGCCCAGTTTATGGCTTGGAAGACTTAACATTGTTAAGATGGCAATACTTCCCACAGTGAGGTGCAGATTCAGTGTGATCCCTATCAAAGTTCCAGATGGCTATTTTGCAGAAATTGACAAGCTGATCCTTAAATTCATATGGAAATTCAAGGGACCCAGAATAGTCAGAACGACACTGATAAAGAAGGACAAAGTTGGAGGACTCACACTTCCCAGTTGCAAAACTTACTACGAAGCAACTATAATCAAGGCGTGTGTGGTACTAGTGTAAGGACAGACATATAGATCAATGGAATAGAATTGAGAACCTAGAAATAAACCCATACACATACGGATGATTGATTTCAACTGTGGTGCCAAGACAATTCAGGGGGAAAGAATAGTTTTTTCAACAAATGGTGCCGGGACAGCTGGCTAGCTCCACATGAAAGAATGAAGTTAGGCCCCTACCTCACACCATATACAAAAAATAATTCAAAATGGATCAAAGATTTCTAAATGTAAAAGCTAAAACTATAAAACTCTTAGAAGAAAACTTTTAGACATAAATCTCCATGACCTTGGATTTGGCAATGATTTCTTAAATGTGACACCAAAAGCACAAGAGGCAAAAGAAAAAAGAGATAAATTAAACTTCATCAAAATTAAAAATTTTTTAAATCATCATGTGATACACTTTAAATATCTTACAATTTTATTTGTCAGTTATACCTCAATAGAGCTGGGGAAAAAATTAAAATTTTTGTGTGTCAAAGGACACTATCAAGAAAGTGAAAAGACAGCCCGCAGAATTAGAGAAAATGTTTGCAAATCCTATAGTTTATGAATCTAGTATCCAGAATATATAAAGAGCTCTTATAACTCAATAATAAAAGACAGCCCAATTTAAAAAATTGGCCAAGTCTTTGAGTAGACATTTCTCCCAAGAAGATATACAAATGGCTAGTAAGCACATGAAAAGATGTTTAACATCATTAGCCACTGGGTAAATGGAATTGAAACAACAATGAGATACCACTTCACTCTTTTTGATTATGGATGGCCATAACAACAAGTATTGAAGTGAACGTGGGAAAATTGGAACCCTCACGCATTGCTATTAGGAAGATAAAATGGTGTGGCCACTTTGGAAAACAGTTTGGCAGGACTTCAAAACTTAAAAACAGAGTTACCATGTGACTCAGCAATCCCATTCTTAGGTATATACCCCAAATAATTGAAACGTGTATTCATATAAGAACTTGTTCACAAATGTTCATAGCAGTGTTATTCATAACAGTCAAAAAGAGGAAACAGCCCAAATGTCCACCAACTGATGAATGGACAAACAAAATGTGGTCTATCTGTCTAATGGAATATTATTTAGCAAATAAAAAGGAATGAACTACTGAGACATGCTTCAACATGGATGAACGTTGTGCTAAGTGAAAGAAGCCAGACACAAAAGGCCACATATTGTGTAATTCCATTTGTATGAAATGTCCAAAATAGGTAAATCAATAGAAATAGAACGTAGATTAGTGGTTGTCAGAAGCTGGGGGTGGGGGAATGGAGAGTGACTGCTAACGGATATGGAGTTTCTATTTGGGGTGATGAAAATACTCTGGAATTAGATGGTAGCAATGATTACACAGTCTTGTGAATATACTAAAACCACTGAATTGTACACATTAAAAGGCCAATTTCATGATGTGTGTATTCTATCTCAATTAACAAAACAATAAAATGTGAGAGGGAGGAGCTGCAGCCATGGGGGTTTGTGTTTCGATACCTGGAGGGCTGGCAGGTGGATGAGGGCCCTGGGGCTCTGCAGAGACCAATCAGACCTCCCGCGGGACAGAAAATCCTCATAGTAAGAAAACCTATCAGGTGAGTTGCTACAAGACAGTGCTGACCACGTTGTATGGCAGTGAGTTCTGTGGCTCTGGAAGTATTTAACAAAGCAGGGGTTGAACCACTGTCTGGCAGATTTGCTAGAGAGATTGTTCACACATAGGGTTGGGAAGGCAGGGTTGGACTAGATGACCATAAAAGTTCTTTCTGACCCTAAAATCCTATACTTTTATGATAGGTTAAGAGAACCTCTCACAAGCATATAGTAGGTGTTTGGTGGAATGTTGGCTGGATCCAGCTGATCCTGAATTCCCCTCCTAGGCCCTAAGTTTGGTGCTGCCTTCAAGGTACTAAATCTTTAACTGCAACGAAGCAGGTGTCTCCTCCTGGAATGATCTGATTTTGTAGGTTAGAAGACAGGGTCTGTTGTTCCCCTGGGCTGACCCTTTGATACCCAAATAACAATAAAATCATGAGAATCGGCCCTTGGAGAACGTGGACCTGGGTGAGAACCAGCAGGGGTGGTTTCAGGAGCCTGGATCCTACTTGCCCCGGGCCTATGTCACTTTTCCCTGGCAGCACCCACCTCGGCAGGCTGGCCTTTGTTCCCACTCCTCACACGCAGGCTGATGATTTGCGCAACCCTGGCAATGATGCTGGCCGGGGAGCATCTCGAGGCGGCAGGCTTTCCGCAGATCACTTCCTGGAAAGCAGGGAATCCCCAGGAGAGAGGATGATTACCTAACAGGATGTGTGAACTGTCCCATTGATTCACCCAGAAACCATGCAGGGAACCAGCGATGCTGAGCGGTGTTTACCTTTGCAGAACCTGGGAGGGTGCTGGGGACGCGACCGAGCTCTGGAAACACCCCCACGGCAAATGCAGCCCCTGGAGTTGGAGATGTGCTACAACCGAGAGCCCGCCGCAGCTTTTCACAAACCTCAGGCTGCCACAGTCGGAACAGTGGAGACTGACCCTTGACACACTAAGGTTTACCCGAGGGTGGCAGCACACGGAACAGCCTATGGACCGCGGCCAGCGCCGTCTAGTGAGAATTGCCCTCCCCTTACGCATGTGTGCGTTTCACCATGTGCCAAGAAGTTCCACGTGCATGACCTTGCCCGAGCTTGGTAATAACCTGACACGTTTGTGCCCGTTTCATCGATGAGGAAACTGAGGGCTCGTGGGCTGGCATCAGAACCCACGTCTTCAGGTACTTGGCCCAGAACTCCTCCTGGGACCTGTGACACTTCATTTGAGTCATGCAGTGTCCACGGCGTGAACGGCCCGATGCTGTGGGATTGGGTCCGGGCTGGCTTCATCCTTTCCTCTCACCGGGTTCTTTCCCCTCTACCTGGAAATTCGGCCCACCAGAAATAGACCCTGCCTTGGTCTCACCCCCTCCAGCTCCCTCCCCTTTGGCCTTCTTTGAAGGATTCGTCACACTTGTTCCATCTGGGCATCCATGACCCGGCCTCTCGCTTGTTTCTCACCTGTGGTGTTTCGGCTGCAGCCCTTACCCAGCTCCAGCAGGTCTCCAGTGATGGACGTGTCGCCAAATCCAATGAGCGATGTCACCCCTTTATCCATCCCCGTCCTACATCGATGCTGCTTCTGACCCTCTCTTCTGTCTTGGTTTCCACGACGTTGCTCTCTCCTTTCTGCCCCTCTCATCCTTTATGTTGAGGATGACTGCTGCCCTTCTCACTCTCCAGGTTCCTCTTGAGTGACCCACCCGCTCTCCCGCTGTCACCTCCAAGCTCACGACACCAACCTGAATTTCCAGCCACGGCTGAACGTTAAGCATCTTCCTCCTGGAACGTTCCAACAGCTTCACTTTTAGCAAAAGACCCCACATGACTTCCTTCCCAATATTCACATACCACAAATCACCCCAGCCAGGAATCGGGGGCCGCCCATGTCCGGCTCCCACCTCCTCTGATTAAATCCTAGTCCTGCTGATTCTAAATTTCACCAGCCGCGGTTCGGGTCTTAATGCCCCTCGAGGGAGCTTCCGGGCTGGTCTTAGGCTGTCTCAGATCTTCTCCCCACAGCTGTGAAACGAACTTTCTAGAACATATGTCTTACTGCGGCCATTCTTTCACCTGGTGAGGCCCCGGGCTCTTCCTCAGTCTCCAGATGAATGCCTCGCTACGCAGCCTGGCCGCAGCTGCCACTTGCCACCTGCCCAGCTTCATCCCCTGCCACCTCTGGCCTCACAAGTCACCCTGGTCCGGAAGAGCTTGGGGCTCTGCACATTTTCTCACACTGTTCTCGCTGCTGAAAGGCCGTTGGGTGCCTTGAGCCTGGCTTCAGATGTAGGGCCGGCCTCACCTCCTTTGAGGCCCCCTCTGTGCTCGTCTCTCAAAGGATCTGTTCACATGTCTTTCTCCTATTCAACCAGAAGCACTGAGAACCCATCCCGTTTTCATCAGTAAATTAATGCAAGTGTCCTCAATCAGCCAAGGTTGGCCTGGCTTACAGACTACGATTTCTATTTCTCTGTTTTATTATGAAAGATTTCAAACATACACAAAGTAAACAGAATAGTATAATGAACCCCGTCACCGAGCTTTAATAATTATCAACATTTTGCCATTTTTGTCTCATTCCTCTCGCTGCCCATTGCCTCCTAAGTCAATTATTATTTTTTTATAATTCAAAGTTGCTGGGTTTTTTTCTTTCTATTCTCCACACCACCATATATCATAGAAAAGAGCATTTGCATTTGGCTATTTGACTTGAATAAGGATAAAGCCAGCCCTGGTGCCCCAGTGGGTAAGATTCAGAGCTCTCATCACCCCAGCCTGGGTTCATGTCCCTGTCGGGGAACCACACCACCCACCGGTGGCTTGTCATACCGTGGTGGCCGTGTATTGCCGTAATGCTGGAGGCCATGCCATCAGGATTTCAAATACCAGCAGGTCTCCCCTGGCGGACAGGTTTCAGCAGTTTCCAGACTAAGACAGACAAGGGAGAAGGACCTGGACACCCACTTCCGAAAAAATTGCCCACAAAAACCCCGTGAACAGCAGCGGAGCATTGTCTAATCCAGCGCCGGAAGGTGAGAGGATGGCGCGAAAGACGGGGCAGGGTTCCGTTCTGCTGTGCACAGGGGCACTGGGAGTCAGCGTTGACTTGACAACATGAACGACAACAGTAAAGGAAAAGAACAGTCAAGCATCATTACGGCAATGAGTGGTAGTCACTTTGTGATTAAGTCCTGACTCTGCATCAAGCACATGGTGCTTACGGCTTCATAAGCATTATCTCATTTAACCTAAAATGCTGTGTACAGCAGGTGCCATTATTATCCTCCCTTTACAGCTGATGAAACTGAGGCTCAGAGATGCTAGAAACATCCCCAGAGTCACAGCTAGTCAGTGGCAGAGCTAACGCCCAAACCGACACCCAACCCCTCACAGTCTATTTGCATAATTTAAACCAAGAACCATCTGAAGTTGTCCCCTGGGCCTCTGGTGGCTGGTCCCAGAGGCCAGTTGGGAGGGAACCCCAGACCCCACGGAGCCCTGTGCAAGCACTCGGAGCCACCGCCCCTCAGGAGACAGAGAGGCTGCTCACGCCTCCCTGCCCATAATGGTCTCGGGGAGTACAGGAGCCCATGGTGTCCAGGCAAGACGGGGCCCGCCAGCTGTTTGGGGAGGCAGCGGGGAATTACAGTCACGATGCATCACTGCCCGGGCTGGGCCCGGCCGGGCCGGGGCGTCGTCCAGTGTGTTTGGTGGGTGACAGGCAGCCGGGTGTGTGGGCTGTGATGCAACAGGGCTGCTGCAGCTGCTGGGTGGCAGGGCGACTGCCTAACTTTCCTCCTCTGTCAACAGCCAATAATCACCTCCACTGCAGGAGAGGGCGGGGGTGGCAGCGCCCATCGCCAAGACAGCCAGCCTGGTGCAAAGTCAACCATGCTGCCATCAGTGATCACATGCAGCTGCTGTTCGCCTTAGCCACGGACCCAAGGGACTACTGGGTCGGTCCTGGCACAGAGCAGGGTGCGGAAAGAGAAAGAAATGCAAGGGGAACCCACGTGGCAGATGTCTGTGCGTGAAGAGGGATTGACAGCAGGTTTTCCTCCTTTGACTTGGAGAAGGAGGTGAAGAAAGGAAGTGATCATTTATTGAGTACCTGTGGGGTGCCAGGTGCAGGGGAAGCACCTGTATTATCTCACTGAGTCCGCACAACAGCCCAGTAAGATAGGTACGATTCATTCGTTCATTCATTCATTCAAATATCTCCAAGCACCTCCTCGGTGCCACCACTCATATCATTGTTTACAGATAAGGAAACGGAGGCTCAGAGATGCCCTGACACCCCCAGGAGGCTGGAGCCAGGCCTCACAGCCGCCTTCATGTGGATTAGAAGAGGGGGGGCCCCTGGGAAGACGCAGCCTCCCACCAGGACACACGGCTTGGCCAGTGGCGTGCCCGTGGCCAGGCACCCCTCGCTCTGCCCTCAAGAACACATGGCAGTGGGGGATACAGCTGGGCTCATGGGATCCATGCCACTTCACTCCCTCCACCAGCACAGGTCTCATTGGCTGCGGTCACCTCGCTGGACTCTTCGGCAAACTCTGTGAACTAAAATAGATGTTTCTGGTCTTAGAAAGGAGACCAGAAGAGCTCTTACGGAACAGGGAGCAAGCTGAGAGCCCAGGAGGCTGAAGGCAGGAGCCTGATCACACCGGCCTGAAGGCACAGGCTAGACCTGGTCCAGCACCGGTGAGGTGTGGACGTGTGAGCGGCACTCAACGTAGAAGTGACTGCAGCTTTGGTTGGCCCACGTGAGTCCTGTTTGCTAGCATTTGAAATGTTCTATGGAAAAGGATAAAGGTTGTTCTGGGCTGCCCTAAGGATGTACGGGCGTAAACCACTAGGGAAAAAATTTAAGAGAAAGTTTCCAAGAAGAACCATTGAGAAGTGGAAGAGACCGCCTTCAATGTAGTGAGGTCCCATTCACGGGAGGCATTCAAGCAAGGACTGGCTAGCCACCTGCTCAGGTCACATTAGTGTGGATTTCAGGGGACTTTCCAATGGTGATACTCAAGGATTCAGGTATGTCTGACAAACCCACTTAGATGACAGTATGAAGGCATTGTATCAGAATTCCTTGACATGCAAATGAGAACCACCGCATTGAGGTGTCGAGCAAAGCCCAGAGAGCAGGGCCCGGTGAAGGACGGCTGGAGGGAGGCGTGTCTGCAGGTGCACCTGGGGAAGCTAGCGTTCCAGGAGCTGCTGCCGGCTGTCACCCCAAGCTGGCTGGTTTGCACGCTGCTCCGGGAGCCTGGGCAGGTCCTTGGTGTGGCTGGACTGTCTCTCAGCAGCTTCCCAGCCACCTGGGGGCCCCAGGGAAGTGGGGGGGCAGAGCCTAAGATAGAAGTAGAAGAGCAGGGGGGCCTAAGCCCTTCTGCACCAGCTGGCAGAGCTTCTGCCTCCCTAGCTCCCCAAGATTCTGAGCTCACAGCACAGGGCTGGCGCAGAAAGCGCCCAGTGCATGCGGGTTGAATTCATACACATAAATACCACGGATGAAAAAAAAGTATGTACAGCACTGCTATGCCACGGGGCTCCTCAGGGCTCCTCAATCCTGAAGGCGCTCAAAGTCGCCAGGCCCACCCCTGACGTCTCCTGCCACAGGCGCTGGGAGCTGGGCCCCCCGACTTCATGGGGGAACCACTGGATTAAATATTTGTCAGAAATCCTGCTGGGGTTTTTTTCGACGAAGCGGCTTCAGTTTCAATTCACGTTTTGGGAGAGGCTGCAAAATGATAAGGAAAAAACTCACTGTCTTATGATTATTTAACTTGTATGTCTTTATATTGCAAATAAAGTTAACTTTCTGTGCTGGGGCTATTTCTATGTAGTTTGCGGGTGTGTGACCTGCATACACACAACTCTATACCGCACTGCTTTTTCTTTCTGACTTGTAAGCCTTCTTTCTGTTTAAAGATGGCAACCCTTAGTCCCAGACGGCACTTATTTCTCAGCAGTAGCCGGGGGCTTGGAGTCAAAGACAGGTAGCGTGCAGGGGCCCTTTGCAGCCCTCGGCCCCTTCCTGGGTGTCTAAGGTCATCTGGGGGCCCAGAGAAGAAGTCCCGTCAACTCTGGCCCGACCTGGAGCACTCCTTTTTTATCTGCTTTATATCTTGGGGATTCCAGGTAAGATTTCCACTAAGAGTTTGTGGTTAAAAGGGTTAGACCAGTCACTTCCGGTCCAAAGTGCTCACTTTGCTAGGGAGGAAGCCCACGACTGGGTGAGGAGTAAGTTGTTCTGGACTCACAAACACACACATCACACAACCACACGTACACACATACACACAACCACACACACTCACCATACAACCACAGACATACACATAACCACACACGCACATACACACAACCACACACACACTCCATACAACCACACACTTACACACAACCACACACACACTCTATACAACCACACACTTACACACAACCACACACACACTCTATACAACCACACACCTACACACAACCACACACACACTCCATACAACCACACACCTACACACAACCACACACACACTCTATACAACCACACACCTACACACAACCACACACACACTCCGTACAACCACACACACACCACACACACTCTCCATACAACCACACACATACACACAACCACACACACACACTCCACCACCCCTACAGCCCCCCCGCATGCCCCAAGTGTTCTGAGTCTTGGCGCCCATCAGCACGGGGATGACAGCATCCACAGTGCAGCACTGGTGAGAGGGCCACGCAGCACTGTGCTCGGTGCTGGCCTCAGTCCTGGTGCCGTGGCTTTGGACATTGCTGACCTTCAGCCTGCCTCAGTTTCCCCATCTGTGGAGTGGGAACGGCACTATTGGCACCTCTCTCCTAGGGCTGTGGTGAACCTTAAATGAGATAATTCATGCGCAGAGCTCAGGGGAGTGCCAAGCACAGTGCTCCATAAAAGTTCATTAGTATTATTTGGCTTGGGGCCTGTCACCGATTAGCTGTTCAATTAACTTTCCTCTCCTTCCCAGCCCCGGGGACTCCCGAGCTGGCAGGCTGCTGGGCCTGGGCGCTGAGCAGCCCCTTAGTCAGAGCCTCGAGTGGAGCCTGAGAACCAGCGTGCTCCTCCCTCCCTCGGGGGCAGCAACGTCTCCCGGTCCCGCAGACCTGGCAGCGCCCCAGCCCACAGGAGTCAGTGCCTCCTTCCCTGACCCACTTTGTTGTCGTCCAGGACAATCAGACAGGGCCCTGCCTCTGCCCCTTCTCCTCCAGGCGCCTTCCTCTCCTCCCCCTCTGATCCTTTATCCTTCCCACATCCTCAGTGTCCCCTGGTTGCAAGGTGGAGTGGCTGGCACTGCCAGTGTCCTGGCCAGGGCAGAGCTGCAGGGGATCCAGCCTCTGGCTCCTGGGCCCTGCTGTTCCACCTGCCCTCATGCTTCTCTGCTGTCCCCTCCAGTCTCCCCAGACCAGAGGCATGATATGGCTTCAGGTTGGGGTGTATCCAGCTGTGGGTGCATCTGGTCAGTGGGAAGAGGGATCTGATGGCCTGCACCCCTCTGGGCCCACAGACTTGGGTTTCAAGCCTAGTCTGAACCCTTTCACTGGAGGTTGGGTGGGGTAATCAGGAATTAGGGCAGGCTACCTGACCCCTGTCGCTCGTCCCACTCAAAGGGTTGACTGGGAGGAGGGCTGAGTCTGCATTCCTCAAGGACCCTTTGTTCAGTCTGGGATGGAATAGGAGCAAACGGCTGAGTCCCATCTTCGTGGGAGCCTCTGGGAGGGCAGGGAGCCCCAGCTGGACCAACAGGGCCCCCAAGAGGAGGTGAGAAGAACATCAGAGGGCTCTGCTGTCCCTGAGATGCAGACCACGAGCCTCTGCTCCGCAGCAAACCTGCTCTCCACCCACGGCCCCTGAGTTCTCCAGGCTCTGCGGGAGGAGGACCTGGGTGGGCCCAGGGCAGGCTCACAGCCTCCCATGCCAGGCCGGGTCCTTCTGCCACACCGGACTCACTTATTCCTCCCCAGAGACAACCCTCATCCACAGGCAGGAGCTCCCTGCGTTCCAGCCAGCCCGCCTGCTCGCTGTGCGGCCTCATGCAGCCCAGCAGGGAAGACGCTTGCTGGGCTCTTCGGCATCCCCCTCCAGTCAGCCTGCTTCCTCTTCTCTGCTTACCTCCGTTCTCTCTTCTGGACACAGTCATGCGCGAGTTTCTCTTGATTTCTGAAACCTCCCTTTGCCTGCTCCTCTACCAGCCACTGCCCGACTGCCTCTCCCATTACCGGCCCCAGGTGCACCCCAGCTGGCCCTTCCTCGCCCGTGCGCTCTGCCCTCCAACACTGGTCTCCCAATTCCCTGGACTCCAGGAGGCCAGAGGCAGCAGACGCTTCCCAGGCCTCCTTTCCTGGCCTTACCGCACTGTTCCTGTCCTGAAATTCTCCTCCTTCGGCTTCAGTGACACCATCCTGCGGAGATGACGTTGCCCTGACCTCACCCCACTCTGCCCACCTCAGCTCAGCCGCCTACACCAGCCCCTTTCCCTGACCCACCCCTTAAATACTGCTATTCCCAGCACGCCCAGACACTCCCAGGTCTCAGACGCGACATGGACCCTGTGACTTCCAAGTCCAGATCTCTCCGGACCTCCGCCCAGAACCTCCTCCAGGCTCTGGACCCACAGATCCATCCACAGTCATTCAGTGGCTGTCTCTCTGCGGCTCCCCTGGACGTCCACCAGTGCCACCATCCCAGCGTCCCCTTAATGACTTGGGGAGCTCCGGCTGCCCCACTGCGACACTCCCCTCCATTCCCACCTGCCAGGTTGCTGAGTCCTGTTCCTCTCCACACATGTCACGCTTGGGTCTGTCCTTCTCTCCACCTGCCCCAGTTCAGGCCTTCCCATTTTGCTCCTGCCCTCAGCTCAGCCTGGACACTGCCTGCAGAATAACATTGAATGAGCGGAACCACACCGAGAGCCCCATTATCTATGCATAAGACCACGGCTCCTGAGGGGCCTCTCAGCCCACTGCAGCCTGGCCCCGGCCTCTGTCCCCGTCACTCCTCCCCTCCTCATTTCAGTGCTGAACTCCTGCTTCTCAGTGCCACCACTCTGCATAAGCCGTTCCCTCTGCCTCGCCTGCCCGGAAAGCTCCTCTTCACTCCTCAAATCCCCTCCTCCAGGGAGCCCGCTCTGGGCTGCCCAGAGGATCCCCACGTCCTTTGTGCATTCCCCCTCCCACATCCCCTGGCTTTTTTCCCCCATGGCGTCCACGCCAGCACTAGGGTCATCTGCACGTGGTCTGTCTCCCTCACAGCTCAGAGGGCTCCCAGATGTGGCAGCCTGTCTGGCCCAGCTCCGTGTCCCCAGCCCTGGGCATGGCTCAGCATACGGGGCCAAGCCATGACCGATGGCCCAGAGTCTCCGCTGCGGACAGAAACAGGGGTCCAGAGCGGGAACCGGGGGTCGGGCAACAGGAAGACTCACATCCCTCACTATTAGGAGCCTGAGAACTTGGTCAAGCCTGCCCAGGGAGGCAGTTAGGGCTCCGACTAATTAGTGAACTCTGTCCAGCACTTTGAACATGAAATGCACTATATAAATCCAAGTATTATTATTAAAAAGCAAGAAGTTCTCTAATACTCCAGGCTGGAGGGCCCCCCGGCTAGTCTAAATGAACGAATGCAGAAAATTAAGTAATTAAAAGGTGATATTTCAGGATTTGCAAAAAGCTGAAAGTACCAAATGGCGGTGTTCTGCGGGGTGCTTGTGGACACCCCCTTCCCGTCTCTGCTGGGCCTGCTTCCCACGGCTGGCAGGGGGACCTGAGGTGGCCTCGCATCGTGCGTGTCAGCGAGGGGGTCTGGAAATGCTGGACGAAGGTTGAGAACGGGATTGGAAGGGGGCAGGGTCTGGGAAAAACTGCTGGGCTTGTGTGACAGGCTGGCTGGAGCCTTTGTGCCATCTGTGTGACCTTCAGCAAGTCAGTCGGCCCCTCGGAGCCTCAGTTTCCCCGCATGTGAAGTGGAAAGGCACATGCAGCTCCAGCACCGGAACCGCTCTCACCCCCACTTACTCGCCAGGGGCTCTGAATGGAGCCAGAGAAAGGGGGTGTCAGACGGCACCAGGCTTCAATTCTGCCTCCATCCTTATTAGCCAGGTGACCCCAAGCAGGACACGTGCTGCTCCGAGCCTCAGTTTCCTCGTCTGCAAATGGGGATAGTAACATCCCCCCCCCCCCCCAGATTGTTGTGGTTAGGAAACAAAAGTCAGGCACAGAAACACATGGAGAACGGTCAGCTACAACGTGCCTACTAGGTGTGCTTGACATTTCGTCCTCCCAGCCAGAGGGGCTGAAGCCATCCTGGACTTCTCTCTCCCCTTTCCAGAGCTCTCTCCTGGACTTGAAGGGACCGGGTTCAAATCCCAGACCTCGAGGGGCAGGCTGTGTGACTTCGGGCTCTTCCTGCCTTTGTGAAAAGGAGATAAAAATTCCCACCTCCAAGCCTTGCTGTCCCCGAGGGAGAAGACCTCAGTCCAAAATCAGCCTCACGGTAAATACATCACTCTCCTTCCCTCGAGGCTGGCAGGGCTGAACCAGGGTGCTCACGCAGTTGCTCCCGGCCAAGCTGGGGGGTGGGAGAGAAGAGAAACCCCTCTCACAGCCCCTCGCCCAGAACCCCCTTCCAGGCGTCGAGTCTCAAGGTAAACACCCAGGAGGATCCAGGCACGGGCCGGCCTAAGCGGCATGAAAGCCACTGGGCGTCAGGGCTCCTGGGCCTCGATGATAGCTGAGTAGGAACCCGGATTTCATGCCCAGTGGGTTCGCCTGTTTGCTCATCTGTAAGACGAACACTTCCGTCTAGATGATGCTCAGGGTCACCTAGTGCTCTGACCTCACTTGCAGTTTACATGTCTCCAGCCCAGACAGATGGAGCTGGCCAGAGTCCTGGGTCAGCCTTGTTGGTTTTGGCCTCCGTTTCTGGCCACAGTGGGTTTCCTGAGGTGAGGCAGCCACAGCCTCGCCCCCAGGTTCTCCATCTCTGCGGAAGAGGGAAGAAACCTGGTCTGGAGCAGCACCCACCCGGGGTCGGCCTCGGGCCTCTAACAGGGGGTGTTGTGTTCACCCAGGGCCGGTGTCAGCGAGGGGCACCGGGGGCCCGCTGCTCCCAGCCCAATTCCTGCACGCCTGCCACTCAGCCTTTGCCTCACGGCTATCTGGGGGTCCAGCTTCTGCTTGGCTCCCACCTGAGTCGTGTCCTTTCTTCTCTTGCCTTCCCCCCTGGAGGCTCAGCACCAGACTGATGTGGGGCCAGGCCTGGGCATTGCTCCCACAGGGAGTGGCTCAGACCCTCACATCAGCACCACCTGTGAGGCGGGCCAGCAGGGGTCCCCCATGGAACAGATGAGGAAACTGAGGCTCAGGGAGGGAGCAGACCCTCCCCAGTTAGTGCACCTGCCCCTTGTTGCCCCGCTGGGCCTGGCAGCTCCTCATCACCCACTCCTGCAGGATTCCTGTGGCTGGTAGGCCTCCTGGGAGAGCAGAGGGGGCCACCTCTGAAGGGACTCCCAGGCTGGGACTTGGGGCATGACTGGGCGTCGTGGGACAATGGTCATACACATGGCCACAAAGCCTCGCAGCTTAGTGCTCATTGAAAAGACAGATCAGACCCTCCTGGGCCAGGACCAGGAGTCTGACTTGTAATGAAATCCCTGGAGGTGGACTGTTTGGGTCACTGGTTTCTAGGGACTCAATCTAGTCTGAGCCCTTTGTCATGCAGAGCAGCATCCCAAAGCCCAAGAGGGTGCACAGCCTGCCAGGGGCACCCAGCTGGTGTCCAGCGAGGCTTCTGCCATCCCACACTGGCCCACTGTGACACATCCCCTTGCACCCCCGTCCGCCTGCACCCCTCCTGCTGGCTATCTTCAGATGGTAGGGAGGGAACCAGGAGGGGGCGGGACCGAAGCAGCCCTGTGTGTGGGAGATCCAGGCATCGCCGGGAGCTGGCCCTCGGCCCAGCACACTTCAATCCAACCAGCACTGCTGATGGCCTGCTGTGAGCAGGGCCTGTACCCTGGCCCGATGGGGCATGGGGAGCTTCTTTAAGAGGTAACCTCTGAAGGGTCCTGTTGGCCGGGCAGAAGTTTACAACCAGCCGGCAGCGGCAGATGTTCCAGGAAGGTGGGGCCAAACTGCTGAGAGAGAAAGATGCTTCTCGATGCTCTGTGTTCGCAGGAGGCTGGCACGGTTACAGCACAGGTGTGTGTGGGAGAGCAGGGTGCTGGGAGGGCTGGGTGCCCTGGAAGCTTCCTGAAGGCGAGGATTCCTGTCTTCACCATTGCTGTATCCCAGTACCTAGAAAGTGCCTGGCACATAGTGGGTCCTCATATTTGTTGCATCAGTGAAAGAACGAACAAAGCTGGAAGGTTGCGGGACACCAAGCTAAAGAGCTTGCCCTTCCTTCCTTGCAGACGATGGAGCGCTTTGAGTATGGGGTGAGCCAAACTCATCTGTGCTTTGGAAAGATCACTCTGGTGGCCGATGTGTGGCGCTTTAACAAGTGTGTGAGGAACTGAATGAGTGACACAGACCCTTGACCCTGAGGGAAGCAGGCGGCTCCCAGGAGCCCGTGAACCAGCCACCAGGTTCCCACTTGCAGAGGCCGAGGGAGGTAATCACGGGCCTCAAAGCTGCGAATTACCAAGGCCAGCAAGCACTGGTCCCCAGCCTTGTGACCGACCTGGGAGAGAGCATCGTCCACCTTCTCCCCACCTGCCCTCAACCAAAGGCAGCTCGAGGGGCCATGTTCACGGTCAGCCTGACTGCAGCCCTCAGGGGCCCCACTGTCACTGAGCCCCAGAAAACCTGGGCCAGCACTTCTACTTAAACATCTGTAACGGGAGTGCCATCAAATGAACACTCTCACACCAACCAGCGAGGGCGTAACTCGGGACACCCTTCAGGGAGGCATTAATGTTCTCACCTTTGACCCAGGAAGCCTGCTTTTAAGGAACTACCCTAAAGAAATAATTAGATGTAAGTAGAAGGATGTTCATCTAGGCATTGTTCATGACACGAGAAATGAGGAAACCATTCAAATGTTTACCAACAGGGCAATGGCTAAGTGATGCAATGGAATATTTTTAAAAAGCCACAAAAACTGGGTGTTAAGGAATATTTAGTGATGGGAAAAGATTTATGAGAATTTTAAGGAAAAGAACAGCATATAAAGCTATATGAATCGTTACATTTAAAATATATACATTGAATAAAGATTAAATGGGAATCAATAAAATAGGAAAAGGAGAAACAAAAGAGGAAATCAATGAAACTAACATTTGCCCAACAACGACTACCTTTAGGGAGACTGACCGAGCGAAAAAGAGAGAAGTCACCAGTTACCAAAATCGGGAATGAAAGAGGGGACATCACTGCTAATCTATCAAAATTAAAGGATCATAAGGGAATACTACGAAAAATTTATGCCAACAAATAGATGACTAAGATGAAAAGGATAAATTTCTAGACACAAGTGACCAAAACTGATTCAGGAAGAAACAGATAATCTGAATATACTTGGAGCATGTAAAGAAACTGAACTAGTAATTTTAAAACTTCCCACAAAGAAAAGTCCAGGCCCAGCTGGCTTCACTGGTGAATTCCATCAAATATTTAAAGAAGAAATAACACCCATCCTTCACGACCTCTTCCAGAAAATAGAAGAAGGGGGAATATTTACCAACTCATTCTATGAGGTCAGAATTACCCTGATACCAAAACCAGATAAGGACATCTCAAGAAAATAAAACTACAGACCAATGCTTCTTGTGAGCATAGATACAAAAATTCTCAAAAGAAAAAAAATACTAGCAAGCCAAATCCAACAAAGAATTATATACCATGACTTAGTGGGATTGATCCCAAGAATGCAAGGAAACAAATTAATATGATACATCATATGAATGGAATAAAGATAAAAAACCACATGATCAAGAGACGCAGAAAAATGCATTTGACAAAATCTAACACTCATTCATGATAAACTCTCAACAAATTAGTAATAGAAGGAAACTTCCTCAACCTAATAAAACGCATTTAACAAAAATCTACAGCTAAAATCATAACGCATGGTAAAAGACAATGATTTCTAAGACTGGTAACAAAGAAAG
Organism: Equus quagga; assembly: GCF_021613505.1. Taxonomy (NCBI): domain Eukaryota; kingdom Metazoa; phylum Chordata; class Mammalia; order Perissodactyla; family Equidae; genus Equus; species Equus quagga. The sequence goes on along the minus strand of NC_060271.1, from coordinate 131,108,393 downwards.
GATGCTCACTCTCCCTCTCTCTTCAGTATCCTACTGGAGGTGCTGGCCAGTGCAATTGGGCAAGAAAAGAAATAAAAGGCACCCAGATAGGAAAGAGAGAGGCAAAACTGTCTTTACTGGCAGACGGCATGATCCTGTAGACAGGACATCCTGAGGAACACACACACACACTACTAGAAGTAATGAACAAGTTCAGTAAGGTCACAGTTTAAAGATCAATGTAAAAAATAAGCTGACAATCCAACATTGAAATTAAGAGAGCAATTCCACTCACAATGGCACCAAAGAGAATAAAATACTTAGAAATAAATTCGACAAAAGATGTACAGGTCTTGCACACCGAAAACTACGAAACATCCCTGACAGAAACGAAGATTTAAATAAATGGGACAATGTTCCATGTTCATATCTTGGAAGACTCAGTACTGGTAAGAGGGTAATTCTCTTTAAAGTGAACTAGAGATTCAGTGCTATATTCAGAACTAGGGATTCAATCTATATGAAAACCTCAGCAGGCGTTTTTGCAGAAATTGGGAAGCTAATCCTCAAATTTAGATGGAAATACAAAGATCTGAGAATAGTGAAAACAATTTTGAATAAGAATAAGAGGATCCAGCCTGGTGGCCTAGTGGTTAAGTTCACACGCTCCGATTCGACAGCTCAGAGTGTGCAAGTTCAGATCTTGGTTACGGACCTACACACCGTCATCAAGGTGTGTGTGGCAGCGTCCCACATGCAAAAAATAGAGGAAGATTGGCACATATGTTAGCTCAGGGACAATCTTCCTCAAGCAAAAAGAAGAAGATTGGCAACAGATGTTAGCTCAGTGCCAATCTTCTTCACCAAAAAAAAAAAAAAGAGGAAGAACAAAGTTGGAGGACTCATGCTTCCTGATGTCAAAACTTGTAAAGCTACAATATAGTATAGTATTGGCATAAAGTTATTTATATCTATAGACAGATCAATGAAACAGAAGCGAAAGTCTAGAAATAAACCCTTACATTTATAGTCAACTGATTTTCAACAAAGGTGGCAAGGCAAATCAATGATGGGAAATAACATTTTTTCAACAAACGGTGCTGGAATAATTATATATCTACATGCAAAAAGATGAATTTAGACCCTTAACTCATGCTTAAACAAAAGTTAACTCAAAACAGATCCTAGACATAAGCAAAAGACTTAAGCTATAAGATTTTTAGGGAAACACATAGGGCAAAATCTTTGTGACCTTGGGCTAGGCAAAGAGTTCTCAGATACAACACCAAGAATACAAGTGATAAAAGAAAAAAATTGATAAAGTGGACTTCATCAAAATTAAAAGCTTTTGTGCTACAAAAGACACCACTAGGAAAATGAAAAGACAAGCCATCCACTGGTAGAAAATATTTGTTAATCATATATTCAATAAAGGACTTGGATCCAGAACTGTTACAACCCAATAAAAAGACAAACGACCCAATTTTAAAAATAGGGAAAATATTGGAATAGACACGTCATCAAAAGTGATATACAAATGGCTATAAACATATAGTAGATGCTCAGTTCATTAGTCATTAGGGAACTGCAAATTAAACTGCAAATTAAAACCACAGTCAGATACCACTTCCCACTGACTAGAATGGCTATAATTTTAAAAATTTGCAACACTAAGTGTCAACTTGGCTGATGGGAATGAAAAATGATAGAGCCGCCCCCAAAAAACAGTTTGTTAGTTCTTAAAAAGTTAACCCTAATTTTACCATACAACCCAGGAATTCCCCCATGGGAACCCACCCGAGAGAAAGGAAAAGAAATGGCCATACAAAAAGTTACACACAAATTTTCACAGCAGCGTTACTCATAATAGCCCCAAAGGGAAAAAAATCCAAATGTTCATCAACTGATAAATGGATAAACAAAATGTGGTATAGCTGTCCCTTAGAATAATATTCAAGAATAAAAAGGAATAAATTACACATGCTGTAACATGGATGAACCTCAGAAGCATTATGGTAAGTGCAGTAAGCCAGATACAGAAGACGTCATGTTGTGTGATTCCATTTATATGAAATGTCCAGAAAGGACAAATTTATAGAGGCAGCAAGCAGATCAGTGGCTGCCTGGCGCTGGGCTGGGAGTGGGGACCGGCGGCAGATGGGCGTAAGGGGTCCTTTGAGAGAGATGGAAATGTTCTAAAACTGGATTGTGGCGATGGCTGCACAGCCGTGGAAATTTACTAAAAGTCTTTGAGTCGTACTCTTAAAACAGGTGACTTTTATTGTATTTAAATTAGACCTCAATGAAGCAGTTAAAAAATGTATTCATGCAATACACGTTTAAAAAAAAGACTGGACGAAAACATGCCAAAAAGGTAACTTCTTTTGTCTTTGGGCAATAGGGTCGTGGAGGATTTCTATGTTCTCCTTTATTGTTTTTTGTATTTTCTCAGCGTTCTACAATGGGCCCGCAGTTCTCAGATAATCAGAAAAACAGCAAGTGTGTGTGTTCTGGCCAGAGGCCCCCAGCCAGCCTCACAGTTAGGCACGCGGGAGAGTCACAGGTGTGCACTGTCTCAACAAAGGCCGCTCCTGGAGATAATCCTTGAAACACGGAGTTCAAGGGGCCCAGCAGGGGTGAGGGGTGGACAAATTCATAAACAGTGACAGAAGCCTCCTGGAAGGAAAGGCATAGAGACCCTGACCCCTTCCCTTTACATTTTCTAAAGAAAACCTTTGTTGACTATAGCCCACAGCAGGAAAGCACGCACGTTATTAGTGAACAACTTGATGAAAGGTGAAACTAGCACCCAGAGCAAGAAACGGAATATTCCGGAAGCCACCTTGGGCCCCCTCCGGGTCACTAACTCCCCCAAGGGTAGCCTCGTCTCACTTCTTGGGATCCAGTCCTTCCCAGCCCTTCGCAGCCTCCATCCCACTTGGCAGCTGCCGGGTCAACAGTGTGCAGTGTGTTCCTGTTGGAGGCTCTCTCCAAGTCTCGTCTGACTTCTTACACTGCCGAGCCCTGTTCACTGTTTCAAATTTCACAGACTGTATTTGAAGCATGCAGCCTGTTCTCTCTTGCGTCTGCTGCTTTGCTAAGCTTCACGTGTGTCGCACACGCCGTTACGAGAATCAGCAGTTTGTTCTCACTGCTGTGTCCAGTTCCCTCACGTGACTCTATCTTGATTTATTGATAGACATTTGGGTGACTGTCAGTTTTGACTCCCGTGAGTCACACGCCTCTGTGCACATGTGCGTACATTGTTGTCGGGCACGTCCTGGGCGTGGAATTGCCGGGCTAGAGGTCAGCTTCTGTTTAGCCTCAGTAGATCCTTCTGAACAGCTTCCCAAAATGACCGTACCCACTTCACTCCCACTAGCAGGCTGACAGTCGCCCTGCACTCTCGCCAACACTAGATATTGTCTTTTCCGTTTTAGCCACTATGGCGGTGTGTTGTAGAACCACATGCTGATTTTAACTTCCTGTCCCCGATGGTTGAGGAAGTCGAGCACATTTTCACTTGCAATGAGTAAATGGCCATTGGATTTATTCTTTTGGACAGGGCCGGCCTGTTCAAGTTTTTTTGCCTATTTTTCTATTGGGTTGTCTGACTATTCTTGATCTGTGGGAATTTTTAAGTATATATTCTGAAGACACATCCTGTGTCAGAAATATGTATCACAGAGAACGTTGACTCTGCGGCTGGCCTTTTCACCCTCTTAATGGTGCCATTTGATGAATGGTGATTCTTAATTTTTTTTTTAAAGATTTTATTTTTTTCCTTTTTATCCCCAAAGTCTCCCGGTACATAGTTGTATATTCTTTGTTGTGGGTCCTTCTAGTTGTGGCATGTGGGACGCCGCCCCAGCGTGGTTTGACGAGCAGTGCCGTGTCCGCGCCCAGCATTCGAACCAACGAAACACTGAGCCGCCTGCAGCAGAGCGCATGAACTTAACCACTGGGCCTCGGGGCCAGCCCCGATTCTTAATTTTATTAGGTCCAATTTATTAGTTTTTTCCCTTATGGTTAACACTTTTTGTGTTTTCTTTAAGAAATCTTCACTAATCCCAAGACCATGAGGATGTTCTCCTATTTTTCCTTCTGAAGACGTTGTTGTGTCACCTTTCACACAGAGATCTCCAGTCCATCTGGAACTGATTTCTGTACGTGTATGGAGTGAGGCAGGTGAAGTTCAACATCATCAGAACCTCCGAGGGTGGGAGAGACAAGGCGCCACATGAGCGAGGGGACTTGGCCTGGGGTGGCCAGGCAGGGAGAGCCTCCGACAGGAACACACTGCACACTGTTGACCCGGCAGCTGCCAAGTGGGATGGAGGCTGCGAAGGGCTGGGAAGGACTGGATCCCAAGGAGCCCAGGTGAGCATTGGCACAGGCACCCTTGGTCTTGACACACTGCAGAGGGAGGGGCTCGTCCTCCTAGAACTGTGGTGCCCGTGTTGGTAGAGAGTTGAGGGGTGGTCACAGCTGGGTGGATGCAGGGAGAGACCCCTCCTCCTCTTTGGTACTCTGAGGAACCACCTCCAGGTCAAGTGGGGCATCCTCGCTACAGGAAAAGCATTGGGCTGCATGAGACCTGTGCTTGGCAATGACCCTTCAATGCTGTGAGGAAACCACTGTGGAGAAACCAGGTCAGCTTCTCACTTCTCCAGCTGGAGGCAGAGGGTCTGACCCTGATGCACTGGGTCCCTGAGGCTCTCAGGCAATTGGATATATGTATGCCCAGTTTTCCAATTTGAAGATTAAAAAGAGATGTGGCCGAGGAAGTGGATCATACCATAACGTATGTAAATAAGTGAATTAGTCCTCAGGCCATCAAAATAGTGCCTTTTCATGTGGCTCAGCTGGAACTGCCTGAGAAAGAGGCAATCCTCCCCACGTAGCCCACCAAGTAAACAGCTGCTTTGAAAAATATTATTCTGGGTGAGTTTTCACTACTGTGGCTGGTATAGGCCAGAGCAGGGGATTGGGGAGACCTCCCTCAAAGCGCTCCACGTCAGTGTTGAGTAAAAGGTTGCCTTCCAGAACTTTCCACATGGTCTTGGATGGTTAAGTCAGAATGCAGTCTACCAAAGGAGTCACAGATGCTCTCCACTGAACAAAAAGTCCTCTTCAGAGAGCTGTGCTGGGTTTTCTTCCCCCACCTCAACTCTTCCAATCTACTAAAAGGGGGAACCACACCTACGGCACAGTCACCCGGAGAGTAGGGCCCTCTCCTCTTCCATGTGACAGGCACCACCTCGGGTAGGCCTTTCTCTTAGGTCACCGAGGCAGTCCTCAGACTCTCAGACTGCCTGGTAGAGAGGGTAGGCCTTTCCATGGATTTGCCTGGGGTGAATCCTGCCTCTGTCATTCCCTACTAACTGTGAGACTCAGGCATGTTCTTAATCCTTCTTAACCTCAGTTCTCTCATCTGACAAATGGGGACAATGCCTATCTCATCAAGTTGTCATAAGGACTCATCTGTATAATGAATCTCAAGGGTCCAAGTGTCCTTTTGGAATACAGAAGGCGCTCGGCACTATTAGTTATTATTATCACTCATTTGGGTGTGGGTGTGGAGCCCACCCACTGGAACACTCCAGACACAGAGTGTGAGGCTTTGGCCCAGCCTTCTGTCGACATTTACATCACTTGTGAAGTTGCATTGTGAAATATTGAAACGTCGATGTGGAAGAAAGGAAGACAAAGCTCAGACTCTGAATCAACCGGTAGGTGCAGGCTTCACAGGAGGGTGGGCCCAGTGACTCAACACCGTGATCCTTTTACTTTTCCTAGTGACCAATATGATTTTCCCATTACACCGCAATGAGTCACAATTTGCTGTCACGTTTATGTAACTGGGGCTGTTTTGACCTATTGGGGTGTCTATCTCTGTGTTCCCGTGTCACCTGCTGGGGAAGCTTTGGGGAGTCGTCTTTTGCACACACCCTGGGACATGCTATAACGAACAATCGTGGAAATGCCATCCCTGAGACTGAAGTAACCTGCTGCCTGGTTCTCTCAGAAGTCAGCAGCTGGACGACGGATCGCACCCCAGACTAGGAATCAGGAGACCCCAGCCTAGGCTGGCCTTGCCACAGACTCTCCCTGTGTTCCTTACTTTCTCTGGCCTCAGTTTCTCCATCTTAAAATGAGATGGTGGACTGCATCAAACCTAAGCTTTGACATTCAAAGAATTTACACGATTGAACTTTCCTCCATGAGTCCTTTTGCTAGGTAAGAGTTCCCAGAGTGTTTGCTATCCAATCCTAAGTGCACGGCACTACAGGGTGGACGTGGCGACTAAGTTAAAGGGTGGGGTGGGCGAAACATTGGAGTTATGCTAGATTTCTTAATAATAAATTAACCTTGCCTTGGAGGAAGGGGGTTTCCATCATTTCCTCCATCTCTCTTGTGCTATGAACAATAAACAGAAGGAGGATATGATGTCCTAGCACCTCGGCGGTCATGCTGATCATGGCCCTCAGCAGACCTAGGCCAGGAAAGAAGGAGTGGGCTTCGCAGAGGCAGTTATCGCACTTGCTCTTGCTTTGCTCATCCCCTGACAGGAGCTCCATATCCCAGGATTGACCAAGTAATATCAGCCCCTTGGACACATTGTTGGGTTACCCCACCAGTAAGAGACAGTGTGGTGACAGGCAAATGTCTTTTTCACTTTTTATTTTTCATCTCTGGTACTTCTTGGTCTTCTTAAATCTATGGATTGACATTTTTCATCCATTCTGAAAATTTTTCAGATATTATCTCTTCAAATAATAGCCTTGCCCCCTTCTCTCTTGTTTCTCCCTCTGGAACTCCAATTAAATGTATTTAGACCTTCTTACTCTATCCTTTCTGTCCGGAACCTCTTTTTCATGATTTTCATCTTTTTGTCTCTCTGGGCTGTCAGTTGGGAAATTTCTCTGGACCCATCTTCCACTTCACTGATTCTCTCTTTGTCTGTGTCTAATCTATTAAACCTATCTGTTGAATTTTAAATTTCAGTTATTGTATTTTTCATTTCTATAAAAAAAGATCTATTTGATTCTTTAAAAAAATCTTCCTGGTCAGGTTTTTATAGTCCTCTGTTTCCTACAGATATTTCTAAGCTTGTATTTTATTTAACATAATAAACAGTTTTATCATTTGTTTCCTATTGTTCTACTATATGAAGTATTTGTGGATCAGCTTAAATCTCTGTTTTTTTTTTTTTTTTTTTTTTGCTTATTCTTGCTCTTGTTGCCTTATTTCCCTGCATGCTTCTTGATATTTTACTGATTGCTGCTTACTGTTCTTGAAAAATTACCTAGTGGGAATTTTTTGAGTCCTGGGATGAACGTGACTTCCAGAAAGGATTTGCACTTTCTCCTGCCACGCGTCTAGGAGCATCCCCACTCCAGGATCGCCTTAATCTAAACTTACTTCTTGAAGTTTTTTGGACCCTTTAGGTGATGTGAATTTGGGCTACCAGTCAACAGAAGGGTTAGCATGGGGGTACAACTTCCCAGAGATGAGCTTTTCCCCTAATCTCCTCAGTGCCAAGAAACTGTTGCTTGTAGTCTCTAAAGTGGAGGAGGAAGGGAAGATTTGCTTCTGGTCACACTAGTCCTGAGTGTGTGGCCCTTTAGAGTTCTGGTATAATGAGGTGAAGATCTTCTAGTAGATTCCCCACCTTGCATGGGTTCTGGGCTTTTGAATTTTGATAGGTTAATTTTCTTCTTCTAAGCATAGTGGTGAATCTACTGGTAGTGCACTAAATCTCGGAAAACTATGGAAGGAGAAAAGTCTCCTCGAAATGAAACATGTGACCTTCTTTCTGCCACATCACATATGATACTTGCTTAGATTAAACACCTGGAAACTATAAAAGCAACAAAACCAACTTTAGAGAATTTTAGGGGTTTCAAAGATGAATCAGTTAGGAATGCTTTCAACTACAAATGATAGAAACCTGACAAACAGGGGTTTATTTTTCTTATATAATAAAAAGTCTAGAGGTAGACAGTTGGTGGTATTGGGTCATCTGCTCAAGAATGCCTTAGGGGTGGGGAGATGGTCCAGGGTCTTTCTGTATTTCCCTTCTTGTATGTTGGCTTTGTGCTGATCATCTCATCATTATAAAATGGCCACCATAACTCTAGACATCACATCTGTCTTTAAGGCAGGAAAAAAGGAAAGAGACACCACCAGTCACATGTCTATTTTACCAGGGAGCCAAAGCTTTCCCAACAGACTTCCAGCAGACTCCCACTGCTGTCTCATTGTCCAAGACGTGGTCACATGACTAGCCCTAGCTATGAGGAACCTTAAGAAACCAAGTATATAGCAAGTGGAATCAGAGTGTCGTGATTACTTAGACCAATCTTGGTTCTCCCCTTGGACTGAGCACATTCCTTCTCTGAATACAACCAGGATCGTGTTGGAGAGGAAGAAGAGGTGACTGGCAGGGGAAGGCAATCCAGTGTTTGTCACACTGGCAGCCCATTATGCCCACCTTCCAGGAAAGCAGCACAAAGTCAACCCACTGAGCTGAGAGACTGCCTTGTTGGGGAGAAGTTGGCTTTCAAGCTGGAGGACTGTTTTCCTAACAATAGTTAAAAAATAAATCCACAAAATGCCTGGGAGAGATGACTGCCCTGGAAAAATTTCCGCTTGGATGGAGACGAAGGCGGGCGAGTCTAGATGTTGTCAAGGTAGAGAAAGCATGCAGTTTCCAGACAAGGCCTCTCAGTGACGAAACCCATCAGGGTTTGCTCTTTCGGTGCCAGAAAGAGATGTAGATAGTGATACTGGAACCAGATGAGCTTCCTCCCTGTTCATGCTCCCTTTGGCAAGTCACACCCAAGTATTTTCTTAACATAAGCATCAGATAGGGCAACGGTCCAAGAGGGCACACCTGCCTCAATGGGACGGGGAAGTCTGAGAGCCATGGGAGGCTGTCTTCCCCTTCAGGGTAGATGGGGCACTTGGCCTGTCTTTTATAGGATTTATAGCTGGGCCCATCCTTGGAGACCTAAATCTGGGAGCCCAATGGCAAATGCATGACAATTCACCCCCCCCCCCCCCCCGTTTCCATATTCCCAACACGGGCAAGACATCTTTGGTTTTCAGTCCTATAGGGCTGGTGAGTGACAGGGCTTCCCTGAGTGGGTGAGTTGGGGGTGGTGGTGAGGAAGAGCAGAAATCCGTCCCCGCAGGAATATTCTTGGGGGGAGGAGGCAGCCTTTTTCTGTGCTAGCCCTAATGGTTTTCTTTTCATGTCTCTCATGTGCCATGCACTTCCCAGACCTGGGCCTGTGCATACGCCCCTCTGCCTAAAATGTTACCTCCCAGCCACAACCTGGTTTAGATGCTGCCACAAAGTCTTCAGATCTCAGTTTCCACACCAGTTCCTTGCAGAATCTGCTGACCAGGTGGGTGCTCCTATTGTTTGCACCCAGAGTGTAGCCCGCACTTCTCCTCCGAATGACTGTTGACCACCCAGCTTTCCCATTGGGTGGGAACCTGTTCAAGGGCTGGAACGACATCCGTTTCATTTTCTGCTGCTCTCTCAGTACCTGGCATGCCGTACATTTGTTGAAGGAAGGAATGAAAAATCAAAATCCACCAATGAAAGAATAGTTAATGACAAGTGAGAATCTTAAGCTAACAAACAAACAAACAAACAAATGAATGAAGGGCCGTGAAGTTACATATACAACAATACAGTTTTAGGAGAAATGCCCACAGGAAAATACTGGAAGAAAAATGGGGAGAAATACAACAGAACATTAACCATGATTAATTCTAAAATCTATAAGTGATTTTAATATTTTTGTATCTTATAATTTCCAAAGTCTCTGTCAGGTATTTTTTTCACCTTCAAAACAAAAAAGAGGTTGTAAGCCCTTCAGTAGACAGAAGTGGGGTAGGATACAAGGAGACGTGTTAAACTTGGAGAGCATCTGCTCATGGTCGAAGCTGCTCTGGGCAGGGGGAGCATCTGGTCAGTGAGGATATGGAAGCAGAGCTGGGAGCCCGTGTGACAGCTGCCGTGAAGGGCACAGAGCCTTGAAAGGTCACTGGCTATGGTTACCTCTGTCATCCCCAGGGCACGGAGAATCTTCTCCACAGCAGAGCCCTGGGCATCCATAGTGGATGGACGCATGGACAAAGGCATGCTCCATGTAGGGTCATCCGTTAGCGGGAGAATTCACCGTGGGTGTGAGCTTGGTATTTCACTCGTATATTAGCTTGTCCGGCTGTTACAACAAAACACCACAGATGGATGGCGTAAGCAGCAGACATTTATCTCCCACAGTTCTGGAGGCTGGAGGTCAGAGATCAAGGCGTCAGCAGATTCAGTTTCTGGTAGGGCCCACTGCCTGGCTTGCAGACGGCTGCCTTCTTCCTGTCCTCACACGGTGGAGAGAGAACTATGGTCTTTCTGCCTCTTCTTATAAGGACACTAATCCCATCATGAGGGGCCCACCCTCATGACCTCAGTTAAGCCTAATTACTCCCAAAGTCTCCTAATACCATCACATTAGGGGTTAGAGTTTCAATGTATGAATTTGGGGGGACACAACCTTCCGTCCATAACAACCCACATTTGCACCTTCCCTCTGGGAGAAATCACATGGTTGCCCCCCTTCCCCTCCGCCACGGGAAGGCCTCTGAGTGCACTGATGTCTTCCTCCCGCTGTCTCAGGGCACTTTCTTTGGATTCAGCCATCCACTTGCCTCATTCACTGACTCACTCATTTGTTCATTGAATAAACGCAGACAATATAACCAGGAACCGCGTGGTCCCGAACTGTGGGCCCCCAGGGCAGGGCCACGTCTTGGTCATCATTTTATCCCCACCACCTCCCTCAGGGCCTTGGTGACAGTGTAAGAATTCCACAGTGGACAGGGGAGCGGGCAGGGAACTCGTGGCGTCAGCGGTGGGGAGGGAGGAGCGAAGGCCAGGACGCAGGACCGGAGCCAGCCAATGAGGAGTGCTGAGAACCCAGCCGTGGGCGGACCTGGAGAGCAGTGGACCGTTCATCTGAGAGGGGAAGTTGCACAGTCCGAATGACTTTGGAAGAACCCCTCTGGGAGCCCAGGGGAGGAAGGGCTGAAGGTGACGGAGACCGGAGGCAAGGAGACTCATTTGCTGTCCCAGAATTTTCAGGGTTATCCCAGCCTTTTTATTTGTTATGGGATGCCTGTCTCCTCATGAGCTCTCAAACCCAGCACCACAAAACGCCTGGCCGGGAATGGGTGCTCAGTGGGGCCGAGGAGAGCAAGGCCCATCCAGGCCCCTTCCGGGTAGAGCCACGAATCCTGCTGCAGGAGGCTCCCCAGACTCTGCTTCTTGTTAAAAGAGCACACGCTGGCAGCACCTGGAAGGGAGAGAGTAGGTCTGGCCCTGACGGAGGGGCACTCCTGGTCCAAGTCTTAGAAGCTGTGCAGGTGTCGGCCAAGGAAGGAGAAGAGGGAAGGACACATTGCCAAGCGACTGCTCCAACAAAGGCACAGTGCAAGAACAGTGTGCTGGAGTGGGCGGCCAGGAGCACTGCTCTTGTTGGAGGGAGGCCAGCGGGGGCCAGAGGGGAGGCTGAGGGAGTGGAGAGGGCCCCATTAGGCAGTTGCGCACACCCCACAGAGAAGCAGGGGCTTCATCTCAGTGGCACTGGGGCACTGGGGCTGAAGGAAGCATCCCAGCAGGGTCCCCGGTGATGGATTTGTGACGTGGATAGGCCAGCTGGGCAGTGGTGGCAGAAGGGAAGCAGGAAGCCAGAGTGAACACTGTTTTAACTACCTAGGTAAGCGGAGCCCAGGACGAGAAGGGAGAAGGAAAAGATCCCTCCAAAACTGAGGAGGCACAAGAGGGAGAAGCAGGTGATGGCCTGGGTGTTGCATGTGAGAGAGACAGGGCAAGGAGACCCCCGGTCCCCGGCTCAGCAGGAGGAAAGGTCAGGAGCTCAGTCCTGGACGTGGTGAGTTTGAGGTGCATGGGATGTCCATAGGGAGGCACCTGCTGCCAGGTGGACAGACATCACCATGGGGTTTTGATGATGCTGGAGTGGGGCCCCTGCAAACCGCCTTGCCCACGTTCCCTGTGGCTGGTCCTGCCGATGGGGGGTGGGAAGATGGCAGGAGGGGAGAAGGGACCTCCTGCTTGTTGTCCACTCGGGTCAGTGTCACTCCAGCAACAGCCAGTCAGCAGCCGGAGACCCTCACAGCCAGCCCCTGAGATCCCCGATTCTGCACCTCTTCCCTTTGGTTCCCCCACCCCTTGGGGTGGTGGCTGCTTCTGTGGGTCATTCATCTCCCACGTTCAATATTGTCTGCAATTCCCGGGGAGTTCTGTTTCCTCCTGGCCCTGACCAGTGTTAGGAGGGGTCTTTGCAGCACTCGTTCTGGGGGCGGGGAGGTGGGGAAGGTAGGAGGTGAGAACTGTGAATGCAGCTGGGTCTTTTGAGAGGTTTGGAAAAGAAAGGAAAGCACGAGATTGGATGGGAGCAGGTGGAGTAGGATCAAGGCGGATGTTTTTGGTCTTTTAGTCTTACATTTGTTTTGAGGCAGGAAAGCAAGAGCAAGTTGACTGGGGGGGGGGGGAGGGAGGCATGGTGGGGGGACTCACTTGTGCAGATCTGGCCTCACTGGTCCCCTTCTGTCCTCCACACATGTGTGCATACCCCCCAATACACACGTGAAAGCATGCATGCACACACGCACACACACGCGCACACAGGGTCAGTGCTCGGGCCTTTGCACTGCGGTCCCTCTGCCAGGGGCAAACCCCCAGATGCCCCCTTGGCTCACTCCCCCACCTCACACCTGTGCTCAGCCCGGACCCCTATTTATTAATGCTGCTCCCTGCCCCCGCCCCTCCCTGCGGTCCCCAGCACCCGCACCCTGCTCCGCCCCTTCCCTCTTCCAGTACTTACCACCTAGTGCTTTTGTGTGGGTCTGTGCCCACTGGAATGGCTCCAGCTGGGGAACTTCTCTGTTTTGTTCATGCTGTATCCCCAGCACCAAGACGCTACCCGGCACCTGTGGGTGCCTGATTGATGTTTGTTGAATGAAGACCCAGTGAACAAATGAATGATGAGTGAGCGAGCAGGGCCTCTACCCCACGGAGCAGTCGGAGTCAGTGCTCTGGAGGTGCTGACGGTGGAGGAGGAATGAGGCATAGGGGGTGTGGGGGGGCAGCCTCCATCGGAATGGAGGGGGCTTCCAGCCACCGAGGCCGGCAGGTGGAGAGCAGAGGGGAGGGAGAGTTTCGGGGAGGAGAGGTGGGGATCCTGGATGACGGCTCTCCACACAGCGTCTGACCTGGCCTCGGGGCTGGCGGGACAGGCTTCGAGGAGGCGCAGAGGGAGGGAGGCCCCGCAACGCAACGCTGAGTCCTGGGAGGAGAAGCTGAGGCCGGCAAGGCACCAAGCTGGAAGCACCGCGAGGGGTCTGGTCCTACCCCCGAGACTGGCTCTGTGGTCCTAGGTGAGGCAACGTCACCTCCGGATTAATTTGCTTGTTGCTGCTATAAGAAATACCACAAACTTAGTGGCTCTTCACAACCAAATTTATTCTCTTATGGTTCTGGAGGCCAGAGATCCACCATGAGTCTCCTGGGGCTAAAATCAAAGTGTCAGCAGGGCTGGTTCCTTCCAGAGGCTCCAGGGGAGAAGCCCTTCTTTGTGGATTCCATCTCTAGAAGCAGCCGGCGCCGGCTGAGGGCGTGTCTCTCCATTCCCGCTTCCTCCGTCACCTCCTGTCTCTTCTGCGGTCAAGTCTCCCTCGGCCTCCCTCCACAAGGACACTGTGATCACATTCAGGACCCAGCGCGTAATCCAGGATAACCTCATCTCCAGATGCTTAACGTCATCACATCCGCAAAGTCCTTTTTGCCATGTAAGGAAACACTCACATTCTGGAAAACCTCATGTCTGGAAATGGGGGAAGTAAATCTCTGGGGTCGTTGTGAGGTTCCAGCGAATCACAAATGAGACATTTAGAGGGAGCGGCACAGCCCGCCGTCCATGTGAGGAAAGACAGCCGGCCCTGGAGTGGACTCAGCGACCCCAGGAGGGACCCAGCGACCACATTTCTGCTCTCACGCTGCCCCCGGCTTCCTGACCCTGGGCCTTCATCAGGAACCCCGCCCGGACGAAGGCCTCTCGCGGCGTCGAGTCTGCGGCTCATCACTGCTCTCTGGGATTCAGAGAAAGGCCAGTCTACTGGGTCAGCCTGAGGGTCTCACTAGGTGGGTGTGGGGACCACAGGGAGCCGGGGGAGCCGGGTGCTGGGTGCTTCTCCCCAGAAAGCTGCCCCCAGCCGGGCTTGTCAGAGAGCCTGAGGCGGCCTTAGCTGTGTCCCAGCCCGGGGCAGGGGGCGCCCTGTGGGCTGTGCAGGGGATCTGTGTTGGGCAGATGGGCAACAAGGCCGGAGGCAAAGTCCATCCTCACAGGGCCTTAAATGCCAAACTGGGGAGTTGAAACTGAGGGGCTTTAGAACCATGGAGGGTTTTAAAAAAAATTAATAGATTTCATTATTTTTTTGGAGCCCTCTTAGGTAGATAGAAAAAATAGTGCAAAAAGCACAGAGGGTTCCCGTATACACGACACCTCTGTCCGATTTCTCCTGATATCAGTACGGTGCGTTAGGGTGGTACATTTGTCATGATGGATGAGCCAATGTTGATCCCTGTTAACTAAAGCCTGCAGCGCACATCAGGGCTCACTCTTGGTGGCGTGCGTTCTGTGGGTCTGGACACATGTGTTACGTCCTGTATCTACCATGACAGCATCCTACAGAGTATTTCACTGCGCTGAAGGTCCTCGGCGCTCCAACTGCTCATACCTCGCTGCCACCCCTGGAGCCTTTTCCTGCCTCCATGGCTTTGCCTTTTCCAGAACATCATATACTTGGAATCATACAGTGTACCACTGAGGTTTTCACCATGAAGAGACATTAGGAGGGCAGTGTCGGCAGTGGGCCATAGAGGGGACAAGGAGGGAGAGGCTGGAGGCAGGGACACTGAGAGGAGGCTGCTGGGTGATGCAGGCGAGAGGAGCGGTGATGGCGGGGAGCTGGACAGAAAGGGTGGCTGCGGCAGCCTGGCGGGAAGACACAGCGACACGAGGAGGAGGGCGGCAAGGGGATGAGTTGTGGGGCTCCAGCCCTCGCCCTGATGCCTGGACCACACATCTATTAGACGGTGGGGCCAGACTGGGTGGTCACCAAGCTCCTGCAAAGCTCCAGACTTGTTGCTTCTGCCCCGTTTCCTGAAAACCTACTGCCTGCCAGGCCCTGCGGCCCCACAACCCCATTTGAGAGATGGGGAGACTGAGGCCCAGAGAGGGCCAGTGAGTTGCTCCAGCTAGGGAGTGAGTGGAGCCAGGATTCAGCGTGTCTGAGCCCAGGGCCCACCCTCCATGCACTACATCACAGTCTGCTTGTGGTCGGGTCTCAGAATGCGGGAGAGCCGGTCACAGAGAGAGACACCCCGGGGAAGGGGTGGGGGCCAAAAGGGGAGTGGAGAGTGAGTTCAAGCTTCCCGGTCCCATGGCCACTCTGTGCCTTGGCCACATGGAAGGAGCCCTTCCTAGAAGTTTGCCTGGCCCTCCTGCCAGGGCCACCCTCTCTCCGTCTCTCTGCAAACCCCATGGGTCAAGGCCAGCTCTGTCTTGCTCCAGAAGGTGAAGCCACACTGCCCCTCGGATGCTAGTGGGGATGAGCAACAGGAATGCAACAGGTGGGCCGAGGGACCCAGTGGAGAATCCCTAGGCGGGGTGCCAGGTGAGCTCCCCAAAAGCCTTGGATGGGCTTGTCCCCATGAGGGACAGCTTTTCTTCCCTCACGAGCAGTCACCACGGCTGCCAAAATGTTGCACAAGAAGGCTGCCAGCCACTCTCTGGTTTCTCTGAATCTTGCATGTTACCCACTGCTAATAACAATAGGTCTGCTGTGTTGAGGCCAACCTGTGCCAGCCTGCAGCTCACACAATTATTATCTACATTTATACAAATGAAACCTGGGCTCAGGGAAGCTGAGTGCCTTGCCCAGGGTCCCATGGAGAGTAAGTGGAGACGCGAGGATTGGAACCCAGGGCATTCCAAGGAAAGTGCCTGCCCCTGGGCCCCACAGGAGCCCCCGGGCCCCCAAGAGCCCGGGAACCGAGGGCCATGCTCCCGCTCTCGATAGCCTGACATGCGCTGGCAGAACGGACGGAGTTTGAGTCTCCTTGGGCCCAGAAACCCAGCCTGTCCTAGCTTCCCACTTAGAGAGAGACCGATGTCCTGGGAGGCTCCACAGAGGTTCACCTTCATAGAGACTCTTCCATTTACGTGCTCTCCACCTTTGATCTCATTCGAGCCTCACGACAACTGTCATCCCTCTGAAGACGGGGAAACAGAGGCAATCCAAAGGCCAAGCACCAAGCCCATGACAGAGGACAGCGAGGACTACGGCCCCGGTCTTCTGATTTCTCGTCCTGGCCTCCCTCCATCACACCCCATGGTCCCTGGGTGGGTCCCCTGAGGGGCTGTTTCCCAGTGAGCTGAGCCACCAGAACCAGCTGGAACCTGGCCTTGGCCATAGCCACACTGCTGTCCAACAAGCCCAGGGGCTGCCCCAAGAAGACCCGGATCGACGAGGAGACAGCTGTGCAGAGGGACTGGCTGTCCAGACAGGCCTGCTAGCACGTCCAGGGCACGGAGGGGCAGCTGGGCCCGGCTTTCTTCCTTCGGTGGCAGCACCTCAGGCACCTGAGTTCCTAATCTGGCCGTTAGAGCCGGATTTCAGCTCCCAGTAAAAGTTCGTCTGAGTTATAGACCTTTGAAGATACGGTTCTTAATGAAAACGCCGAGAGAAGCCAATTAGAGTGGCATGAACGGTAATGACTGTAATAAGGGTAATTGAGTTGGATGTATTACAGCTGACGACGGGCTTTTTTTCTTCCTTAAGCAGAAAAAGAAAATAATTTACTGATATTAAAACTGATTTACTGATATAAAAAGTCTTCCTTCAGACCCTTGGGAAACAGCTCGGTTTCTGGAACTTCCTCTCAAATGTGAGGCTGGCAGGAAACAAGAAGATGAAGCCACCTCCAGCAAGCTAGAGCTCTTCCTGCCAGACGCAAAATCAAAGGAACAAGAAGAGTCTGGGAGGCAGCGAGGGAGAGCGGAAAGGCCGGGACCTGGGAGGCAGATGCTGTCATTTCCTAACTGTGTGACTTAGACAAGTTCCTCAGCCTCTCTGAGCCTTAGTTTCTTCATCTGTAGAATAGAGGTAATAGTACTAACCCTGCAGGGCTGTTGGGGAAATTAAATTAAGCTAAATTGCATTAAGTTAATTAAATGTTACCAACCTTCCCTCTGCAGTGACCTCTCTATGGAGAGAACCCAGGGCTCTAAAACTCCTGCCATGGCTTTTTTTATATATATACAAGATAAAAATTGATTTCTCTCATGTAAAATTCCACAGCGAAGCAGTCCCAAGCTGGCACGGTGATTTCAGTCTTCAGGGACCCTGGCCCCTTCTCTTGCTGTTCTGCCACCCTCGGTAGGAAGCTTTCACCTCATGGCCCAATATAGCCGCCAAGCTCCAGCCACCATGTCCTATTTCCAACTAGCAGTGGGGTTACTGACTCTCTTTAAAGGACACTTTCTGGACGTCACACACAACACTTTGGCTTACAGACCTTTGGATAGAGTTTGTCACATGGGCCCCCAAGGAATTCTAAGGAATGTAGACTTTATTCCAGTAGCCATGTGTCCAGATAAAATTGGGGTCCTTGTGACCGGCCTGGTGGTGCAGCAGTTAAGTTCGAACACTCCCCTTCTGCGGTCCCGGGTTTCACCAGTTCAGATCCCAGGTGTGGACCTATGCACCGCTTATCAAGCCATGCTGTGGCAGGCATCCCACATATAAAGTAGAGGAAGATGGGCACGGATGTTAGCTCAGGGACAGTCTTCCTCAGCAAAGAAGAGGAACATTGGCAGCAGATGTTAGCTCAGGGCTAATCTTCCTCAAAAAAAAAAAAAAAAAAAAGATTGGGGTCCTTGTGCTAATGAAGAAGGGGGAGGAACACTGAGGGAAAATGGGCCATCCCTGCCCCATTCCCCCATTCGACAGGTTGCCGTGTGGGTTGTGGGATAACGCACATAAAACTCCTCGCAGGATCTGATCCACGAAAGGGCAGAGCCAGGCTCCCTGCCTCCACTGGAAAACAGGCCTGTCTCCTGGAGGGCGCATTCCCCATCGCACACGGGCACCCCCAAATCCCTTGGGTCTAACCTGCTTGGCCCACTCAGACCCTGAGACCAGCTCAGTGGCAGAAGTTGTGCTGCGCAGGGAGAAAGCGGCATTTTGATCCAGCTGTGTGTTTGGCGGTGGGGATGGACCATGGGCCAGGTACCACGGGTGTCTTCACCTCTCTCAAAACTTAGGCTTAAAAAAAGTGAAAGAATAATTTTGCTTTTAGATAATGTTGATCGATGTGGGAAAATTCACAGCATATTACATTCAGTTAAACAACAACCCAGCCTAGGGAACAGCGGGCAGTGATCCTGTTACGACTATTTTCAAAGTTACAGACACACTGAGCAAAGCCTAGAAGAGAATGGGCCACAAAACATCCCCGATGATTGCTCAGCTGTGTGATCTGAGTGATTGCTGTCTTCATCCACGGATTACTGGCATTCAAAGCACCTTGGGTCATAAACCCACATTCGCGTTCAGGGAGGCTGTGCAGGTGACGCTGGGGGGGGCACGTGAGGCAGGGGGAGGAGGGGAGCCCCGCACTTCTTCACCCCGGGCTGACTTTCAGTTTTGGGACAAACCCCGGGGGACGTGACTCCCCCTCGTGCCAGCTGGAAAGTGAGCGGAGGGTGGTGGGTCAAAGGAGGCCACAAGCAGGGAGGGTGTCCCAGGGAGCCCTGCGCTTCCGGCCGGGCCTCTGCGCCCCGCTGAAATCTCTAACGAAGCTGACGCCTTGGGATGGCTCCATGTTTCCAGACCACTCTGGCTGGAGCACTGCCTTCCCAGGGCTTTGTTTCGCCCTCCCCATGGGTGGGGCTTCTCATTGAGTCCTTGCCCCTCGGGGTCTGGGGGCAGAGCTGCAGGGAAGGACACAGGTGGCTGTGCCAGGCAGCCTGGGCCCCCGGGGGGAGGGGTGGGTGGACGGTGCCCAGAGAGGCCAGGGAGGCTGAACTGGTCCAGCTGCGGGCCTCAGTCTTCCCACCTGCTCTGCTCTGCTTCCCGGGTCTTGCTGCTGGGACAGCGAGGACTCAGGCTGGCCTGTCACTAGACTCAGAAACATCCACTGGCTGGGTTTGCCCCTTTCCTGTCTGCTCCAGCATTTCCCCGAAAGCCCCTGACCTTTCTCCAGCGGCTAAGAGCATGCTGCCTTCCCCATGGCGAATTCTCTGGGCCTTTCGGAGTCTCCTCACACTCTCTCCCAGCGTGCGAGTGGGTCTGGCTCTCCCTTGGGGCCCCCTGGGAATCAGAGAAGCTGGGCACCTGGTGGCTCAGGTGGTCTGGTTGGAGTAGAGTGGGGGTGGGAGGAGAGATCCCAGAGGACCTCAGTGGGGGCTGGGGCAGGGCCACGGAGTTTGTGCCAAACGGGAAAAGCACCTCCTGGGCGGCGAACGCCCTCTGACCTGCTTAGTGAGTGAGGACTCCTTTGCATCCAGCTTCTCTGGCAGGGACACAACTAGGGGGCACTCGCAGCCCCCCTCGGGTGAGCAGCGAGCCCCAGGCCCCCAGGAACCGCTTGTCGGCTCTGGGACTCTAAGCTGTGATGCAGGCTTTGGAAAGGGGTGACGTGGGCCTGGTGTGGGGTCAGGAGGAGACAGGCCGCGTGATTGCTGTCCGTTCCTGAGTAAGTTTGTGCGGCTCTTGGAGCTTCGGCGCAATGGAGAGAGAATGCCAGGCCCTTACAGGTCTGCAGGTTGCGGATAATGCCCGTGAGGGCCTGGTTAGGGCCTGGTCCGGCCCAGGGCTTCTCCACAAACTGCAGCCTGCTGTGTGCTCTCTCTCCCTGTCTGTCTGTCTGTCCTTCCCTGCTCCCATCTCTCTCCAACCTCACTCCTCTCTCTCTCCCCCTTCCCTCTCTCCTCTCCCTCTTTCTCTGTCTCTCCTCTCTCTCTCTCAGCCCCTCCCTCCACCATCTCTCTAACGGCAGATCCTCTCCTCCTGCGGATTCCCTGACCCCCTATGTCCCTGAGGGTCGAATTCCCTTCTCTCCTTCCAGCCCAGAGCTGTGGGCCCCACCAGGCTCTGCCCTCCTCCGTAGAGAATACCTGCATTATGTGGCCTCTTCCTGAGTTCCTCTTTTCAGCATGCCCTGTGCAGCCAGGAACCGTGCCTCCTGACTCCCTGCCTCACCGTGTCTCTCTCCCTTTAATTTACTCACCGTGTTCCTGCCAGAATCATTTTCTCTGTAATCACCCCAGCTGGCTGGCTCCCTCAGACCCGGGGGGCCCCCAGATCCGGCCCTTTCTGGCACTCTCCTTTGTCAGTTCCTCGAGGGGGCTCAGCACCTCCTGGCGGTGCTACCTAATGTCCTCAGCCCCTTCTGCACGCTCTCCGGCCCCCTATCTAGGTCCCTTGTGGGGCTGCCCCACTCGCCAGCCCTCGGGCCTCACTGGCCTCCGGTGGCTCAGAGCCTGCTAGCTGGACCTGACTTTCCCCCAAGCACCTCCTTCTAGCTGCGTTTCCCCTGGGGCTTTCCCAACTTTCGAGAACAGCCCTGACCCCATCGTATTCCAGGAAGCCAACGAAGCCAGCAATTTTGTACTCTAATTGTGTGTTCTTTTTCTTAAATAGGACTCCCCAAATTGAGTAAGCTTCAGGCCTCACAAAACCCAGACCCGCCCCGTCTCCCGTGTGTGCAGCGTTCCGGAAGCTTTGCCTGGAGAGGGTTCCACTGAGAGGGATCTCAATTGGATTTGCCTGCCCCCTGCTACAGCTCAGCCATGAAGGCGCAGAACCAGGCCAGCTCTGACACCTCTGTTTTTTCCTCTCTCTCTCTCTCCTCTCCCTACAAACAGAGGGCTTGGGTGAAAAGGAGGGAGCCAAGGCACAACCAGCCCACAGATGTTGTCCCCATGGCCCATCACCTTTACCTCCCCCATGACCCCACGGAAGTCCCTGCTCTCTGGCATCATCTTCCCCTAGGAAGCTTTTTGTCTGCATATTTATTTATTTGTTTATTTTCTTAAGGTATGCTTTTTGGTGAGGAAGGTTGGCCTTGGGCTAACATCTGTTGCCAATCTTCCTCCTTTTTTTCCCCCCAAAGCCCCAGCACACGGTTGTATATCCTAGCTGTAAGTCATTCTAGTGCTGTGTGGGACGCCACCTCAGCATGGCCTGATGAGCGGCGCCATGTCTGTGCCCAGGATCTGAACCGGCGAAACCCTGGGCTGCCAAAGCAGAGCATGCGAATTTAACCACTTGGCCCCGGGCTGGCCCCTGCATGTTTATTTATTTGTCTTTTTCTGACACAAAAGGGGTGCTTGTATCATGGGGCCCTTTCTTACAGTTTAAACAGAAAGGTATTTGTTACCGGGGACTGGCCAGCCACCCCTGCTTCTGGATGGCCCCAAACCCGGCTCCGATGGGTCTAGCCTCACTGTGGGCGAGGGCCGGGGTGCGGCTCAGCCTCCCCTTGATGGGACTTCCTTGCCCCAGTGCCTTCGAGGCTGTGCCCACGCGGGCGGCAGCGACCCAGGACCCCGCTCCGGCAGGTGCCAGCATCAGCCGGTCATGCAGAGCCACCCTTAACCCAGGCTCAGACGGCTCCTTCTTCTCAGACGTCAACACCAGCCCACTGGTGATGTGGGGTGAACTCCCCCAAATTGGTACTTTCAAGTCTCCTAACCCCCAGTACATCAGAATGTGACCTCGTTCAGAAATAAGGTCATTACTGATGTCGTTAGATAAGATGAGGTTATACTGGAGCAGGGTGGCCCTACTCCAATCTGACTGGTGTCCTTAGAAGAAGAGGAGAGAGACGCAGACACACAAGGGGCGAACATCGTGTGACGACAGAGGCAGAGAGTGGAGTGAAGCATCTACAAGCCAAGGATTGCCGAGGATTGCCAACCAGCCAGATGCTGGAGGAGGCAAGGAAGACTCTACCCCGGTCTCGGAGGGAGCACGGCTCTGCTGACACATGGATTTAAGACTTCTGGCCTCCAGAGCTGCGAGACAATACATTTCTGCTGTTTGGAGTCACCCAATTTGTGGTGCTTTGTTACAGCTGCCCTAGGAAACTAACACAACCGGCCACAGGGATTCCCTTGTAGGACATGGGGCCGGCCTGGGGAGAGGCGGTGATGCGGCCGGAGCTGGGGCGGTGGGAGGATGAGCCACCTGCTCAGTCAGGCTACCTGTGCCTTCAGGACCTTCTCAAGCCCAGTCGCGTACACGCCACCTCCCTGATGATTAACTGCTGCTGGGCACACCCAGCCTATGGCTGGATGGCTCAGGCCACACTCAGCTCGAGATGCCTAGCTCGGGTTCACAGTTACTTGGTGTCTCCTGTGGCTAGCATTCAGCCTGGGAGCTGTTTCTCAAATGGAGCACAGTTACTTGCTGATGAGAGCGTTGCTTTGCTCTGCATACTGGGCATCTGTGCTGTGTTTCCTTCCTTGGGGCTGGCCTGGGGCCCTCTGTCACCTCTGGGCTGGCATAGACACCTGGAGCACCCCTGGCTCTGCTGGGCCGTCAGGGCCCGTCGGCAGAGTTCCCTGCACTGAGGCCTGAATCAACCTTTTGCTCTGTCCACAAAACCGAGGGCCTCTGGGTGTGGCTATTCAGTAATGGGACAGAGCAGCCCACCAAAATGTCATGTCTGGTTGCCACCAAAATCCACAGGGACTTGCCATGCTTGGTGCCTCTTTCTCAGAGTGGGGGTGCAAAGTTCCTTTTGGAGGGGATACGCCAACCAGTCCCAGGAGCTTCACTCAGGCAGGAGGGGTCTACCGTAACGTCAGGCACGCATTTTGGACTCACGAGAGAAGGCAGGATTCTTTGGAAAAGACAACAATACTGGGAAAAGCAGAAGGCAGCAGGAGAAGAGGAAGACCAAATGCGAGATGGCATGACTCCATAAAGGAGGGCGTGGGCCTGAGTCTACGGGAGCTGAGTGGGGCTGCTGAGGACAGGACACGGTGGACGTCACTCACTTGCAAGGTTGCCAGGAGTCAGAGCTGAGTTGACAGCACATAACAACAACTGGTACACACGTGTCTTCCTAAACCATCTAGATGATTCCTGACACTGCCTGCTCTCCAGGTCCCATCAGTGTGGTGTCATCAATGTCACGGTCTAGCCCGTGATCTTCTGGAACAATGAGACCTTCAAGTGCCTGTGGACTAAATTATGACAAGGAGCCAGAGAGCAGCGCTGACAGGTAACAGACCACCTCTGGCACTCTCTGCGCGTTAGGATGGAGAAAGGCCTTCCCAGATCCATCACTGCCCACAGGCGCTGCAGCTGGAGAAGTTCGCTCCAGAAAAGACCACAGTGAGAAGAGCTCGCTGGTGCTGTTAACATGTCTTGAGCCTGTCATGTCTTTTCCTCAAACTCTCTGCCTAATTAGGGGCAGCCGGCCCCCACGGCTCACACCCTTCAAAATGGTTTGCCCCAGCGGCCCCTTGGCGGCCAGCCCTGGGCTCGCGGGCCCTCGCCTCAGGTGAGCACAGGCTGTCACCTGAGGGGTTGCTTCTCCTCCGTGGGCCGCGCAAGGCCTCCGTCTCCTAGTGCCAGGCGGCCCGTGCTGCCTGTGACCCGAACAGTGAGGACACCCGGTCCCAGATCCCTCCCTTCCTGAGGCTCTATTGCCTGCAGCTATTTCTGCTGCAGAAAGTACTGTCTTGGTGACTGCAGACGGCCGGCCGAGCCCCTGTAGCGAGCGTGCGAGGTTTCCAGTTTCTCAGAGAACAGAGCCAGGCTCGATGCCCCCAACCGGGAGTAGTGCAATGGGGAGACACTCGGGGGTGCAGAGGAAACCCTCCGCGGCCCTGCTAGTCACCCCCATTTGCAGTGTAGGCACGGGGTCTAGCACCAGCCTGCGGCTGTCCCATGTGACTAACCCCCGAGGCCCCAAACCCACGGCCCAGCCCGCGGCCGCCCCTTGTGTTCCTCCTTCTGCTTTCCAGCCTCTGTCAGTGGGGAGCTGAGCTGCAGCTGAAGACGGAGCGACACAGAAGGCACCCTGTGCCTCAAGGCAGGCGAGACAGCTGTGGAAGGTTCGAGGGCACCAGCCGTTCTAGTTGGGGATGATGGAGAAGGAGAATTTGAAGCGGACGTTGGGAGCTGATGTTAATCATGTGGTAGTGGAGGGAAGCAGAGGACTTCCAGACAGAGGGCGCAGCCCCACAAAGGCCTGGAAAGGACGTTGGGGGTGTGCACTGGTGAGGGCTGGGCGCTTGGGGTCTCTCCATGGCAGGGAGCACCCAGGGACCCCAGCCTGCCCAGAGCCCGGCCCTCCTCACCCTTCTGTCTGCTGCAGTCCTCGTGCCCTTCTCCTGGGACTGGTCACGATCTCCTCCATCATGGGCCTTTCCAGGGTAACCGTGCCGAGCGTGAGGACTCAAGAAATGTGTCACCAGCCTTGGAGCACATGGCACGTGTCAGAGAGTGTGAATTCCCTTCCAGGCCCGGGACCCTCATCCCCTGCTGCTGCTTCTCCAGGCTCCCCATTCCTGGTCCCGCTCCCAGGTGTTCCCTGTGCTCCTCTCACGGCACCAGGGGCCTCTACTCAGACGAGCAGCCACTTGCCTCCTCCTAGCTGCCTGGGGCGCTCTATCCCCCCAATTTTCTCATTTAATCCTCAAAGTAGCTCTATGTCCCTTGTACAGATGCAGAAACTGAGACTGGAGTATCTACTCCAGGGTGGAGGCTGGACTCGCATGCAGGCGGCATAGCCCCAGGACCTCCATTCAAACTACTGCATCGGAACTTCTTTTCTTTCCGCGTGCAGGTGAAACCTCCAATTACAGAAGCTCTTGCTTTCTGGTCCCTCCCGGCTTTACGCCACTGACAGCTGCGGACCTCCCTGGTTCCTGCCATGCCCCACCCAGCCCGGGCCTCACTGCTGTGCAAGCCCTGGAAAGCGTGCTCCCCCTGCCACCCGAGAAGCTGTGTGCGTGGGTGCAGAAACCCGGCAGGGCGGGTCGACTGGCTTCGCGCCGTGTCTCCAAGATCAGTTAGATGCAAAGCCCTGGTGTGCCATCCTGGAGGGGGCTGGGCATTTCTTAGCTGCTGGCCTGAAGTCGGCCCAGCCTTTCGTTCATCTCATGTTCTCTACAGTCCTAGGAGACGCAGAAGGCAGGGACGCTATCCGGACTTACACAGGGGAACCCCAGCCCAGAGAGCCCTGGGTCTTCACCAAATCACAGAGCTGGTACGAGCCCAGGGCCCCGGGCTGCCCGTCCCCAGTCAGCTGGCACCTGCGGCAGGTTTAGGTACCAGGGAGCCTGTCTCCCTGGACGTGGTTCTGGCCTGGGCCTTGCATTGGAATCCCTTGGGGAACAGATTCTCGACCCACTAAATCAGGATCTCCTGGGTGGGGCCCCTGCGTTGTTGTTGCTCCTTCAAGCTTCCAGGTGATGCCAACGTGTGGCCACGGAGATGGGCAGGGCCATGCCCACGCAAGGAGAGAGGTTTTACCCCGAATCACCCACACTCGTGATGATTTAAGAACAAGTCATGTGTGCGGAGGACATCTCGGAAAGGACCAGGGATGAATCGGGGCCAGGACCACTTTGCAACCCTGAGTTCCCCTGGGGACACCCGGCTCCGTCTAACCAGCTCACAAGCAGCCAAGCAAGATGAGACTCATAAGTACTCCGGGCTTTGATGGAGACAAAAGAACCGGCCTATTTACATGAGAAACAACCAAGAAAGAAACAGGAGAAGAGAAGCGTCCGGACTGGGCCTGCTAAGTCTGCTTTTGCTCCCACGTCGGCCTGGGGAGACATCACTTCTGGAGTGCCTCTCCTTTCAGAGTTCTGTTGCTGCATTTCAGCAGGAATGTTCTGGATGTAGGTTTTCTGTCGTCCTTGCTCTGATCTGTGTGTGCTAAGACCTGCACCGGGGCCTCCTTCACACACAGTGGACCAATGGCAAGCCCTGAGATGGTCACCGGGTCTGTGCCGTCTGCCCAGGCCCTCACCGGGGTGGTCGGGTTCAAGCTCTTTGTCACCAATGGCCTCTCTTCCTGGGACCCACACAGTGAGAGCCCCCAAGATGTGCCGTGCAGGCACCAGGCTGCTGCCATTTTTGTGAAGGAAACCCATGGCCTAGTTGGTGTTTGCCCGTTATCCAGAGCCACCCCCAGCTGCCTCACTCTGCTGGGTCACTCCCTGAATCCTCAGCCACCCCCACCCTCCTCCCCCCTGGGAAGGAAAAGCCCCCTGCCTGGCCCAGCTGCCGGATTGGTGTTGAGGTCCTGGGCCTGGACCTCTTGAGTCCTCTCAAAGACAGCCCAGAACCCACATCCCCTCTGCGGAGCCCCTGGGAGCACAGCCTGTGGGGACGTGGCCCCCAGGGGCAGCGAGGCTGGAGCAGCTCTGGCCTTGCACAGGCTTCCTCTGGCAGCCGGGGACACAGCTGCTGGGCCTCCTGACTTGGTCCCTGGGCCGCCTCCCTCTTGAACTTCTGTCCCTAAAGGCTCACAGCTGTTCAGAGGGTGACCTTGAACATCCCTTGGCGATCTGGGCATCTCCACTTATTGCTCATAAACTCAGCTGACCTCCTTATGGCGGACTGTGGGAAGTCTCAGTTTCTGCTCTCGAGAAACGGAAACGACACCCCCTAGGTAACGGGGAACAATGAAATTGGGGGTGTGAAAGCATCTTCCAAAGGTTGGAATGGTGATGGGGACCACGAGGAAGGCACCAGACTCTTTTCTACAAAAACCTTTCCCAGCGAGGCAAAGGCCAGAACTTGGGCCAAAGCAGCATTTTGTGCGACATGAGGCGCCTGTATCACCTCTGACTCTGGATTTTGGCCCAAGACAGACCTGGGTTCAACTCCTGAATTCCAGCTCAGTCGTGTGACTTTAGAAAGTCACTCAGCCCCTCTGAGCCTTAATCTCCTTGTCAGTAGACTTGGAACAATAATCTCTTTGGTGAGAGTGTTGTTGTCAAGGGTAAATAAGACATTGCGTATACAGCACACCCCAAAACTAAACCGGAGAACCCACACGCACATGGGCGCCAGCCCCGTAAGTGGCCTTGGGGGCCGCGTTGGGCCCAGGCCGCTACCTTTTCTGATTTGTGCTGGTTCTGTCCTTAGAGCCACCTGTAGCTATCAGTCAATTCTCTAGAATATCCGCAGGCCCAGCAATCTCTGCCCTTTATGGAAGGAGCTTTTAACGTTTGGAAATATCCAAACCAAGTCTGGTGAGGAGCGTGGGCGACCTTATGGGGAGTCTGTGCAGGGCTCGAGTCCGGGGGCCTGATGGTGTGAGGGCGATGCTCTCGAGGGGCTGTACCTGCCTCTGGAAAGGGAGCCCTGAAGAGGAGAACATTCCTAGCAACGCTTCCATTGTTGGCCTGCGTGTATGGGGTCATCATAATGTGTCCATGTAGGAGAGGGCTTCTCCCACACCGCCCGGCGAGATCTTCCCCAGGACAGGTCCCGGCCCAGGTCCCCTGGCACCCAAGCCAGCTCTCCAGGATGCTTGTCAAATGAGTGAGTGGGTGAATGACCCAGTGAGCTCCATGGAGACCCCATTAGTACAGTGACTCCCTATATTTTTTTTAAAAAAGAAACCTGTGCTCAGTTTTCATTGCACATAATGAACCTAACATTGATCTGTTTCCAGGAGGAGCTGGGCCGGAGCCTGGAAAAGCACAGGGAGCCACTCCCAGGTATGCACCCTGGAGAAATGAAAACACGTGTCTGCACAAAGACCTGTACTGAGCATTCATAGCAGCTTTATTTGTAATAACTAAAAAAGTGGAAACAACTCAAATGTCCACCAACTGATGAACGGATAAATAAATGTGATATATCCACACAATGGAATATTATTCAGCCATAAAAAGGAATGAAGTACAGATTCGTGCTACAACGTGAATGAACCTGGAAAACATTATGCCAAGCGAAAGAAGCCCAACACAAAAGGCCCCAGATTGTATGACTCCGTTTGTATGAAGTGTCCAGAATAGGCGAATCTGTAGAGACAGAGAGTGGACCAGTGGTTGCCTAGGGCTGGGGGAGGGGGAGTGAGGAGCGACCACTAACGGATATGGGGTTTCTTTCTGGGTGTTGAGAGCATTCTGGAATTGGATAATGGTGATGGTTGTACAACTTTGTGGATATACTAAAAAGCACTTTGAATGGGGGAATGGTATGGCGTGTGAATTCTGTCTTAACAAAGATGTTTTAAAAAAGCACAGGGTCCTGGGCCCCTTTTCTTCACACTAGAGCCAGATCTGTGGTGTCACCATACAGAGCCTAGTAGGATAATTATTACGTTTATCCACAGAAAATTACATTTTCTTATTGTTAATTTGTTTAGGTGTGTTGATGGTATCGTGGTGATATTTTAAAACAGAATCCTTGTCTCTTAGAGATACACACCCAAAATGCCCACAAATGAACTAATATGATGACTCAGATTTGCTCTAAAATAATTCAGGGTGTGTGTGTCGGGGGGAGCAGGATGGGAAGGCCGGGCGTCCAGCTGGAAGGAGACTGGCCGTGAGTTGACAATTACTGAAACCAGGTTATGGGCACATTTCCCCACTTTTGCATATTCTTTGCATTTTCTAAAATAAGATGTGGGGCCGGCCCCATGGCCGAGTGGTTAAGTTGCATGCTCCGCATCGGTGGCCCAGGGTTTCGCTGGTTTGGATCCTGGGCGCTGACACGGCACCGCTCATCAGGTCATGCTGGGCCGGCGTCCCACATGCCACAACGAGAAGGACCCTGGGGGGACTTCGAGGAAAAGAAGGAAAAATTAAAAAAAAAAAAAAAAACTTTAAAAAAATAAATTAAAAAAAAAAAAAGGATGTGTTGTAAAATTGCATCCCATGTGCTTTTCAAAGCCTCCTTCCTGCCTCGGGGCAGCTGCAGCTGTCTCCTCAGGGGCTCCTTCTCGCACATGGAAAGTGTGGGAGGGAGTCCCTGGGAGGGAGGAAAGGGCAAACCAGGACCTGGGACAGAGCCATGCGAATGCCCTGCCTGGGACTCCAGGAGGGGAGCCCAGCAGCACAGTCCCAGTGGAGAGGTCATCGCCAGGCTCCTGAACTGGAAGAAGTCGGAGAGGCAGAGGAGAGGAGAGAGGCGGGACCAGGGGGTCAGCGACCTGGTCAGGCCCCTTGCCCTCTGGGCCCCAGGCTCCTCATCTATGCAGTGACGGGGCTGGACCACCTCTGGGGTCTTCAAACAGCCACAGAAACCTCTCCGCCAATGCAATCATCCCCAGCAGCCTGTCAGTCAGCACTGGGCCTGCAAGGAAGGAAGCAGGAGTAGGGGCTGGAGCCCTCCTTCGTATTCCCGTCCCTACCTCTCAGCTGCTCCAGGTACCTCAGGGTTGCCGGGGGCTGGCTCTCCAGGGTCTCCGAGCCCTGGGCTCTGACCAGCCAGGAGGTCCTGAGAGCACAGGAGCCCCCGGGAGACAGATTGCATGCTCTGTGTAAAGCAGATGACAAGAAAAGCTGACCTGAGGGCTAAGAAGGAAAGCCAGGATGGGAGGTTTGGAAAAAAAGCCTGGCCAGGAAGGCCAACGGCAACACATCCAGAGACCAGGGGTCCAGGTCCTCTGCAGGCCCAGCCAAGCTTCATGACCATGGCCGCAAACAGGCATCCCTCCTTCCAGGCCCACCTGAATATGTTCTGACAGCTACACGTGCTTCCCAACTGTCCTGCTGGTGCGTCTGGCCTCCTGGGCGTGTGGCAGGAGCTCTGAACAGACCCCAGGTCTACTTCCATTTGGGGCACTAGGCCGCCTTCCGGCAGGCCACTTCCACTTCTCTCCCAGGCCGCTGATGTGAGTTCAGGCCTGCTTTCACAAGGGGAAGGTCAGAAAAAACTTGCTCATGTCAAGGCTGGGGCAATGGGGGGTGGACCAGCAGTCCTCAGGAACAGAATGAGAGGTGTAGTTGACAACCGACTCCATGAACAGCCCAGCCTCCTCTCCTAGAGGCTGCAGAACAAGTCCGGGGGCCAACAGTGACTCTGGACCTCAACTAACGCAGCTGCCTGGGCTGAGGAGCAGGCTCAGAAGGCAGAGGCCCCAGCCCTCACCCAGAGATGCTGATCCAGAAGGTCTGGGAGGGCCCCAGAATCCTCATTTTCTGCCAGCTGTGCAGGGGTTCAGAGGACAGTGGCTCCACTCTCTGACCACAGGCTGCAACACCGGCAAGGGAGTGAGCCAGACCAGGTCTGATGCCCACACTGACCTGGCCAAATGAGCTGGACCACAGTCCTGTAAGCCGGACTCTGACAAGCCAGAGGGAATCCACGAAGGACTGACCAGGATGGAGCCAGCTTCACGGGCTGCAGTCTGTGCACCACAGGCCTCTGTGGCTCTAACGCTCTGCAGCTGCCATTTTGATATTCCTAATAATTTCTGAACAAAGACCCGACATTTTTATTTTTCACTAGTGTGAGATAACAGAAAACATATCTATTGGTCTCTGCCCCCGGCTCCCGGCACAGAGCTCCTAAATCCCTTGTGATTTCCTAAGTGATAAGAGCACTAGGAGCATCTTTTGTTCGAATATTTGGTCTTTGACTCCAGGTCCTGACACAGAGCTCCTGACTCCCCTGGAATTTCCTGGGTGATAGGAGTGTACTTTCTTCTAAGGGGGTGACTCATGATGGGTTCCTGGATGGGGGCTGATCACCAGAAAGATCAAGCCATGATGAGAAGCTTGGAATTTTCAGCCCCACCCTCCATTCTCCAGAGAGGGCAGAGGGGCGGAAATGGAGTTAACGGTGGATCTTGCCTCCATAAAAATCCCCAAATACGGGGTTTTGAGAGTTTCGTGGTTGGCGGACATGTGGAGGCACTGGGAGAGTGGTGCCCTTGGAGAGGCCATGGAAGCTCTGCAGCCCTTCCCCCAGCCCTGCCCTATGCGTCTCTTCCATCTGGATGTGCTTCTGTGTCATTTATCATATCCCTTTATAATCAACCGGTTGACAGTAAGTAAACTGTTTTCCTGAGTGCTGTGAGCTGCTCTAGCAAACTGATCGAAGGAGTGGGTCATGAGAACCTCCAATTTATAGCGATCGGTCAGCAGCAAGGTGACAGCCTGCACTTGCGATTAGCATCTGAAGTGGGGGGCGTCTGGTGGGACTGAGCCCTGAGCTGCGGGACCTGCTGCTACCTTCAGGTAGATGGTGTCAGAATTGAGTTGAATCGTAGGACCCCCAGCTGGTGTCGCAGAGTTGCCCAGTGTGGGGGAAAAAGCCCCTCTTGTCGGGTGTCAGAAGTGTTTTAAGTGTGAGAGCAGCGTGGAAGTAAAGAAGAAACACACAGGACGAAGACTGAGTTTTTCCTAAATTATTAACTTTTCCTGCAAATTACGCAGCTGGTTCTGACCAGCGTGGTGAGAGGTCTCGTCAAACTTGAGTCCTTCGGCAGGGCCCGAGGTGTTGACCTGAGAACAGGTGTTGAGCTGGGAAGCTCACGGAGAAGGAGGTGTGTTCAAATACCTGAAGGACCTGGCGGAGAGAAGGAAGAGCTGGCTTCTTTGGTGCGACCCCGGGGGTGTAACCGCGGCTGCACTGGGAGCTGGAGGAAGAGTTGACTAAACTTCAGAGCAGCTCAAAGATGCAAGAAGCTTCGCTCTCCACCCCCGGGGGATGCCTACGGCTGGAGACACCGGGCAGACAGACACAGGGTCCTGGATTTGGTACCTGGTGCGTACTTCCTGCACCTGGAACCTCCGCTGAAGGATTCGAGCAGTCCAGTGAATGCACCTCAAGCCCACCGTCGGAGTGCCCAGGTCTCCTGAGCACACAGGGCCCCCTGCCCTTGCTGGGGCTCATAACCAGAAGCCTGAGCACCCTGACTTTCTGTCCTTACAACTGTCGTCTTTCGCACACGTTCTTCCCCGTGTGGGAAACTGGCGTGCTCCCAGGGCAGGCAGCCGGGCCTCCAAGCGTGCCCTCCAGTCCTGTCACCAGTTGTGTGGGCTGGCATTTCTATGTGGCACTGCTGCGCCCTGGGGTTTGGACGGTCTGACTACTCCCCGGCAGTTAAGGACAGAGCCGGCATCCCCCCATGCCGCACCCCCCCCCCCCCCGCCCCCCGCCCAGGGCTCGTTAACAAATCAGTTTTCAGCTACTTTGCTTAGCTCTACTGTGACCAACCGTCCAGGAAGAAAAGGGCTTTCCTATCATGACCTTCGCAGATACGAAAACCATCGAGCCTGCTTGTTTGGCAATTCCTTGACCAGGAACCTTAGCTTCGATCTATGTCTGGAAACCTTTGTTTCTTGAAAGGGTGAAGGTTATTCTAACCGAGAGCCCATGCGGGGCAGCTGATGCTGGGGGGGAAGTGATGTTCAGACTGAGTGGCATCGCTTCTTCATCTCGGGATTGAGTTGGTGCTGATGGAGGCTGGCCCACCTGTCCTGGTCGGCCCAGGACTGTTTTGGCGCTGGAAGCCCCATGCTGAGAGCCCAGTCATGCCAGGCCGTCGGGGCCCTCAGAGGACAGCGCCCAGCCTTCCCTCCCAGCCCTCCTCTCCACCGGCAGCACTGCAAGGCCCTCCTGGGCAAAGCCAGCTCGGAGGCCAGCCCCACAGCCAACGAGAGTTAAGAATAACAGACTCTGTTGGTCTGTTAGTACAAAGTCATAGAAACAAGAACAGGATGCCACCTGTTCATGAATAGACGAGCAAACTAATGGAACCCAATAGATAGCTCATAAATGGTTCCACGTTTGATGGGGTACTTGCTAGTTGATAAAGATGGCTCCCACAAAAACCAGGGAGAAGAAGGGCTTGTTTAGTAAATGGGCTTGAGAAAAGGGGCTCATTATATGTACAAAATTAAGCTGGATTCCTCTACCTTATAGGACATCTTAAAGTAGACTCCAGATGAATTAATGACTTACAGGTGAAAGGTAAAATGACAAATCTAACAGAAGGAAAATGTAATAGAGAATCCATACGATGCTGGAAAACGCTTCTTAAACAAGACCCCCAAAGCACATACCGTAAGGGGGAAAAAAAGAACAGATTCTGCTTTCCAAGCCCCTCCCCCTCTCCAGACCACACCCCCCCAACCATCCACCCCACCACCACTCAGAAACCCTCCCCTTCCAGCGTCTCCACCTCCAGGCCCGGACTCCACACGTTCCCACAGTGTCCTGGGCACCTGTGGCCTGTGTCCACCTCGGGGATGAACTTCCCCTTGTTATTCTTGGTGGGCCCCTCAGACCACACCTGATATTTATGCTAAGGAGGTGACTCATGGTGGGCCCCACAGCTTATGCTAACAGATGACTCAGGACGGGGGTGGTCACACCAGAAAGAACAACCGTGCAATTGGATCTCAGACCTGCACAACCTCAGACCCGACCAGGGGTGACCGAGATTCAGGTCAACCCCATTGCCAAAGATTCAAGCAGTTGTAACTACATAGTGAAATCCCAATAAAAATGCTGGACAGCAAAGCTCGGGTGAGCATGCCTGGACGGCAGTACTCTTGGAGTATTGTCACATTTCATGCCGGAAGGACGCCATGACCCTGGGGGGGATGGAAGCTCTGCGCTGGGAACCCTCCTGACGTCACCCTGTGTGCCTCTTCCTTTGGCAGGTTCTGATTTGCATCTTCTGCTTTAATGAAACTGCAACCATTGAGTATAGCACTCTCCTGAGTTCTGTGAGTCATTCCAGGGAATTATCGAACCTGAGGGAATCTATGGGGACCCCTAAATTTACAGCCAGCTGGTCTAAAGTGAAGGTGGCCATGAGGACCCCTTAGCTTGTGGTTGGCATCTACAGTGAGGTCAGACTTGTGGAGGATGAGAACTTTACCCCGAGTTTGGCTGAGCCCAGGTAGCTCCCGTTCCTGAGGCCCACGCTCTTCACACCACCCCGCAGTTACAGAGCCCTCCAGCCGGCTCCCTGCCTCCCGTCTCTTCTCCCTGCATCATCCTCCAACCTGGTGCCAGAGAGCTCTCCCTAAAACTCAGTAAAACTTCCTAAAATTTTACCTGACACTGCCCTTGTTGAGACCTTCACTGGCCCCATTAGCCTCCGGGTAAAGTCGAAACTCCTTGGCCCGGCACACAAAGACCTGTGACGTGGCCTCTTGCTCAGCTGTCTTCCACCCAACTCAGGAAATTTCCCCGTGGCTTCACCACACGCCTCGTAGTTTCCTGCATCTTGTTGTCACACATAGGTCATAACTCTTCTTTGACCTGCAAACAGCCCGAGCATCACCTTCTGCTGAAGTTTATCTTTGACTCTTTCTGTGACTCATGACTGATTTAGCTGCTCCCGGCACCTGCCGTCAACCCGTGATATGTACAGCCGGGAGTGGAAGGCCGCTCTGCCCTTCCGGACGGCTGAACTGTGTGCTGCTCAAAGGCGAGGGCCGTATCATTCAAGCATCGCCCACGGCATCTGGAACCCCGTAAGCTCCCAATACATATTTGGAGGATGAATGGGTGAATGAGTCACTCAACCTCAAGAATCTTCACCAACTTGGTCATTCTAAGAAAGGCAGATTTGCAAATATTTATCATGCAAATTGACACTGGCCCCCACCTGGCCCGTGTGTCAGAAGGTTGCTCTTGCACGCAACAGACAGGGAGCTCTCGCCCACATTTGTCTCACATCGGGGAGGTTTACCATTGCACGACATCTGCAGATCACTGGGACCCAGAGGATTCATTAAGGACAGGTGGATTATATCATCTAATTTTAACTGAAGTAACTGTCTTCAAATGAAGAAGTGGCTTTGAAATAAGTCAGAAAAAAAAATCCTAAAACTGAAAATAATCCTAATGTAGAATGCCAAGTGAACAATAGATACAGTATTAAAAAGATAAAGATTTGGTATGGCACAAACCCTTGGAATCACCTGAGTGATAAGAGCGTCTTTTGTATGCTGTTGAGATGACTCATGATGGGGGGGTGGGAGTAGGGACCAGATAGTTTCAGGGTGGGGGTTGGTCACCAGAAAGATCCAGGCAAGATTAGGGGGTTGGAAACTTCAGCCCTACCCTCTGACGTCCAGGGAGGGGAGTGGCTGGACATTCAGTTCAGTCACCAATGGCCCATGATTTAATCAATCAAGCCTACGTAATGGAACCTCTATGAAAACCCCTAACCTACAGGGTTTGGTGAACTCATCTGTATGCGGGGAGGGTGGCACACCCGGATTCCGTGGGCACAAGGCCTCTGTGCTTTGGGCCCTGCCACACCTGGCCCCATGCTGCTCATTTGTACTCATTATAATATACCAACAGTAAGGTAGGCACTTTCCGGAGTTCTGAGTCAGTCTAGCGAATTATCAAACCGGGGGAGGGAGGAACTCCTGAATTTGTAGGCAGCGAGGCAGAAATGTGGGTCCCCTGGGGACCCCTCTTGCGGCTAGCGTCTGAAGTGGGGGCAGTCGTATAGGACAGAGCCTGTAACTTGTGGGCTCTGACGCTAACTCCAGGTAGAGCGCCAGGACTGAATTGAGTTGTTGGTCCCCCAGCTGGTGTCAGAGAACTGGAGGATTGGTTATTGGTGTGGAAAAGTGACATGCATTTGGTGTCAGAAGTGACGTTGGAAAACACCACACAATAGGGTTCAGAGCTGACCAACATCCAGTAAAAACAACGTGAGCTAATGGGATATGGCAAGAAGTCAGCCATTTTTCCAAACCATCAAGACCATGGGAAATGTGGATTTATAGTCATTGCTGTCGCCAAGCAGGAGCCTCCCCACGTGTGTGTTAGGTATTGGATGGTGTGGCGTCTCTACAATCAGCGACACATTTAAAAACGAAGCAGCCAGAACCCAAGACAGACCCCAACGCTCTTCATGACGCTTATAGTGCTACTCAATCCAGTTCTTTACGAACTCTTGCAAATTTAATGAAAAGTGTCTAGAAGCTTTTTTTAAGTTTTATTTTTTAATAGAAAAAGTTCAAGAAGCATTATGATTGGGCAAATGCTTAAATGGATTAAATAATGGAATACAAGATGGTAACAAACCAAAATACATTCCTTTGTCAACGATGCTGTTGGGAATGCCTAGAAA
Source organism: Equus quagga (assembly GCF_021613505.1). NCBI lineage: Eukaryota > Metazoa > Chordata > Mammalia > Perissodactyla > Equidae > Equus > Equus quagga. The sequence goes on along the minus strand of NC_060271.1, from coordinate 131,072,206 downwards.
ACACTAGTGAAAATATGAACAATCATTAGAACAAATTATTCAGTGGGAAGTTTGCTATACAACTGGAAAACTACACATATCGTTCGGCTGTCTAGCGGTTAGGTTTCAGTGCTCTCGCCGCCACAGCCTGGGTTTGTTTCCCGGTGAGGGAACCACACCGTCCCCCTGTCGGTGTCATACTGTGGTCGTTGCGTGTTGCTGAAAGTTCTGCCACCAGTATTTCAAATACCAGGAGAGTCCCCTTTGCAAAACAGGTTTCAGCGGAGCTTCCAGACTAAGACAGACTAGGGAGAAGGACCCGGCCACCCACTTCAGGAAAAACTGGCCATGCAAACCCTTCGAGGAGCGGGAGCACAGTCTGATACAGCACCGGAAGGTGGGAGGGCGGCGCAGAAAGACCGAGCTGGAATTGACTGGACTGCACTAACAGCAACAGATATTGTTACTGAATCTGGAAAAGATTATGTTTCCATAATGAAGCGCACAAAGGAGGACTTTTTTTTTATGAGCCCCTAAAGGAAGGATTGCTAGAGGAGGTGTTTTCTCGACTGCAAATGACCTCTTTAAAACAATGTGTTATTGAAAAACCCTCTAAGCTCCTGGAGCCGCATTTTACTTTGAATTTTTTAAAAAAGAAAGAATTCAGGATCAGGTTACAAAGATAGCAGAGCAGGGAATTCGTTCCCTTCATCCCTGAGGAAAGGAAGGAGGACGGGCCAGAGTGCAAGGAGACCAGGAGTGGTTAATTTTATAAAAATAAGACCTTTACACACAGTAGGATCTTTTCAATACTTTGCAATGAGATAAGAATGAAGAAAATCTTTCGTTGCACACAGATCCAAAGGTGATCTTGTGACAGAACACTTAAAGGACCCATTGAGCCTGAAAACAAAAATCGAGTGTTCCAAATTCAGTGACCTTCTCTGATGCCTGTGTCGCCTAGAAGATACTTAAACCAGGAACGTGCACAGGTGCACACACACACACACAATCTGTGTCTTCAGAAAAAAAGTGACATTCTGAGAATTCTAGGAAAGTAATTGCTTTAGCTTGTGCAATCAAGCATTTTGAAAAATATGTTTAAAAATGTTACCATTGTTGTGTGATTTCTGGCAGGGGGCGGGGGGGGGCGCATAACTGACAATCAATGTGTCAACTGAAATCTGTCACATCTGCACACCTCAACAATCGGGGACTAACAACAACCAACCCTGGGGACACAATGCTCTCACCTGGTTAAAAATCATCCCAGTGAAGAGTCTGGAACACATTTATTAAAAATATAAAAACTTTTTGCTTAGTTTGTAAAAACAACCAATGGACAACAGAGAAGATGGAAAGTTATTAACTAGAGTTTAAAAACAACAAACTCTTTGCATAATTGGTGGATTTAAGAAGCATGATTTAGTCAGAGTAGACAATGAGGCCCTTATTTATTAATTTGTTTGTCCTTTATTAATTTTTTTTTTGGGGGGGGAGATTAGCCCTGAGCTAACATCTGCTGCCAATCCCCCTCTTTTTGCTGAGGAAGCCTGGCCCTGAGCTAACATCCGTGCCCATCTTCCTCGACTTTATATGTGGGATGCCTACCACAGCATGGCATGCCAAGAGGTGCCATGTCCGCACCCGGGATCAGAACTGGTGAACCCTGGGCGGCCGAAGCTGAATGTGTGCACTTAACTGCTGCGCCACCAGGCTGGCTCCAATCCTTTATTATTATTTATTTCACTTAGCACAATGTCTTCGAGGTTCGTCCATGTTGTAGCAGGTGTCAGAATTGTACCTTTCAGACTCATCTCCCTCTGGGCCCTACCACGACCTTTGCTGTTCCAGCCAGGGTGATCTGTTGTCTCCCAAATATGCCTTACACATGCCTGCCTCTGACCCTTGGCTCATTCCATTTTCCCCTTCTGGAATGTTCTTCCTTTGTTCTTACTTGCTCAAGCCCTGCTCCTGCCTTAGAGCTCGGCTCAAACCTGACGCCTTGGGGAAGCATTCCTGAATGACACCTTTATCCCTGGAGGCGGCTTTCTCTCCCCTGGGTCCCACAGCACTTACAATCTGCACCCAGCACTCAGGGCCAATACCCTCTGCGAGCACCCAGCTTCCCAGCCACCCGCGGGCTCTTGCAGGAAGACCTGGTGTTGCTTCCGTGGGACACCTACTGAAATCCCCACCAGGCCATGTGTGCTGCCGGTGCCTGAGAAGAAGATGGGAACCACATGGATCACAGCATAATTTGTCCCAAGCTCCCCCGGCACGTTCAGGCCACTTCAGTCAGCACTTACTGTGCCCACCAGCCCAGTCAGCGCTGGGGACAGCTTCAGCCTGAAGAGGGCACAGCTCAGCTCTGAAGACCGAGAGGCACCAGTTCAGACTCGAGCTGGGCCACTCAGTGGCTGTGGTACCCTGGTCAGCCTCGATTTCTTCATCTGTGAAGTGGGCAGACACTGTGGCTTTCTGGGGTCAGTGGGAGTAGCTGCTGGAGACCCTGCGTGAAGTGTCTGCCGTGGTCCTGAGCTCTGAAAGGTCGCAGTACGCTGCGGGTGAGGTGCCCAGCTACCATCCCACGACCCTCCCCTGGCCCACTCCAGCCTGGGGTCTTTGCCCTGGAGCCAGCCCCAAAGCTCACGGCTGTTAGACTTTTCAAACTCCACACCCCACTGCTGCCACCGCGGGCTCTTTATGTCACAGGAAGCAAAGGGAACAAAGCTGAGTGCGAGGCTGGGCTCCTGGTCAGGGGAGGACAAGGGAGGACGCTGGGACCTGGGACTCGCCTCGTGTCCCGAGGACAAGGATGCTGGAGCGCATCCAGTCAGAACCCACAGCTGCCGGCTTCCATTCTGACATTTCCCCAAAGCCAAGTCCTTGGAGCGAGTGGAATTCCCACAGCTTTTCCCACCAGCGACCCCGTCTGACTGACCCCACAGCTGGAAACAAGTCCTATTCTCTCTGGCTGCCTATAGGCGTTTCTGGGTTTTATCTTTAATTTTTAATGGTTTCTTCTTTAAGAATTCATTTAAAATGTTTCCTTCTAAACGACAGAAGTAGGCAAATCCACTTTGAAAAACTGAAGACAATCCAGCTGTGTACGAAGGAAAATATAAAACCTCCTCTCTCCCTCACTCGCCCCCCAGCAGCCCCTGGAGAAGAAACCAGGCCAGGAAGAAACTGTCGGTCTTAGAAAAAGAACTTTTTTTCCACAGCTAGATACCACCCAAAGGAAGTTGGCCTCGTGGCTCTTGACGCCCTGTCCTCTCTCATTTCCGTCACTGTACTTGTCCTCAACAAGGATGGTTTCTGCCTGGTACGGTCCCCCACCTCCAGTTACTCCCCCGTGCTTACGGCCTGGCCGTGTTCACAGCTCTGGTGGGATGGCTCCTGTCCACAGGACGCCCACGGTCCCCACACCGGAAGGCCTGCTCCACCCCCCAGGGGCTGCCCAGCGTCCACAGCTGACCTCAGCCCTTCCTTCCTGGAGGCCTTGCCTCTCCTGGACTCTGACCCACACGTGGCCTGGGTCAAAGCCTGCATTCAGCAGCCACTGGAACTTCCCACCTGGAAAGGCTGGATTGAAGAAGTGATGTAATCCGGACTTGTCATTGACATAAATTGGGTCAAAAGTGAGCTTGGCATGCCTCAAAAAGAGCCTGTCTGGAACCTAAAAGGGTAGTTTTTAGAGTGAAAAAAGGGAAGTATAATTAGACACAGCAGGAAGTCACTGTAAAGATTCTGTTCCTCCCCGGGTAGCAGGATTTCAAAAGGTTGAATCAAAGCGAATGAAAACACACACTATGTGCCAGATGCTGAAACAAACACAAAGAAACGCAAACCACGGTCTCTCTCCCTTCAATGGAATTCGAAGTCATGGATATTGTGGTCGTTTGGATAGATATTATTCACTAGATTCGGCCTCGTGAGGCAGAAAGATACAAAGGTGTGCCCTCTCGTGTTCCAGAAGTTCAGACCGTAGCTTCCTCAGCACTGGTACAAGAACTCCGCAAAATCACCAGGATTGGGGCTCCTCTCAGCTTTCAGAGCCTCATCCCTGGGTTGCATCCCTTGGCCTCATGGCCCAATATGGCTGCTGGACCTTGGCCATTGTGCTGAAATTCCAGCCACTGGGGAGAAGGCAGGAGATTAGAAGGGATGCTCCCTCCTTAAGGAACATTGACTCCCAGAAGTGGCACTTTCACTTCTGTCATAGCCCCTTGTCCAGAACTTGGTGACATGGTCACACCTAGCTGCAGGGAGGCTGGGAAGTATAGTCTTTACACCAGGGGGCATGTGCCAACACTTGGGATTTCTAGTGGAAGAAAGGGAGAAGAGGTATTGGGACATGATACGCATTTTGAAGCAGAGCATTCGACCACACAGTAAGCTGACAGGAAACACTGGTGTTTCAGAGGACAGCAGCATCAGGAGGAAGCGGGGCTGCAACAGGCCCCTCCACCTCACGCCTGGTGTGGACACTGGGCCTGTGTGCTCCAGGGAGTCACAGAGAGTCCTAGGCTCCCAGGTGGAAAGGCCCTCGAGGACCACTTGTCCCGGCCCCAACAGCGCCGGCGGAGCGCTCCTGCCTTGTGCCTGCCCCTCTTCTGTGCCCACGGGCAGTCCGTAACCTCCCGGGGCCGTTTTCGTTTCTTCGACTTAGACGGTCCTTCTTTAGCTTGAAGTTAAACCTGCTTGCAATTTCTACTCTGTAATAATTAAACGCAGCAACTCCAACTCAGGCGGGGTGGGGGGGACGCAGGGACCACTGAGGCGGATTCTCTGATGTGTGCAGAGTTGGCTGCAGCACGAGGGCACGGAGCGAGACCACGGGTCAGCAGGGCAGGAGACAGTCTAAGGGACTGGGGCTTTATCCCCAGGGCCACTGGTTTCCAAACACCTTTAGCAATAAAGTCCTGTCCCTAGCCTGGAGTAAACCCGAGAGAGCCCAGCATGGCGGCTCTATTGGGAAGAGAGGTAAACGGGCAGGCGGGGTGCCCCCGCTTGGCTTCCCAGGCCCGGACATTGCTGTAGGCAGTGGGGACCCTCCAACCCCTCCTGAAATGACACTGCCCTGTCCTGCCAGGCTCAATAGCTCTCGGTGATAAAAAGACCCAGGGAGTGCGACACCTCCAGTACTGCTGCTGAGAGCAGGGTCCCCTGGCATCCCGGAGTGGAGGCTGCGTCTGGGCCAGGGGCAGGGCAGGCCATATTCCCCAAGGCCTGGCCACCCCTCCCAGGGTCAGGCGGCCGGCCTGCAGTGGCCAGCTTTTTCCATACTTACCCCTGAGAGTTCCTTCAAACAATTGAGAGGAAATACTCTCAACCCCAGCTGTCCAGGATACACGTGTCTGAAGGCTTTTTCCAGGGAGGGAGCCGCTGCCCTGGGGTGCTGCTCGCAGGAAGGAAGCCCAACCTACACGATCAGGAAGCAATAATGCGGCATCACTGATTTCATGACCACTTCGTTCTCCAGGCTGTGAAAGGCGCTGCACGCGTCCTTCCTCAAACCACGGGCTTGCAGCAGGTCCCCAGGGCTGCCACCCGCTCCACCAGCCAACAAGATCGGAAAGGGCTCTGTGCGCTGGGCCGCGGTGCTGGCTTCCCTGGAACGCACACACAGCCTTGCCCGCGCCCCAGCTTTGGGGGTTCAGGCTCCCACTCGCCCAGGGATCCTCTCTTCTGACCTGATTTGTAAGGCAAGCCTCAACCAGCCACGTGTGATCTTTCCTCCCACTACCCCTGAGGGCCCCGGGAAAGATCACAAACCACCACCGGGGTCTGCAGTGCATCACTGTCGAGGCCCCTGGGCCCAGGATGGGAGAGCGAGATGAGCAATTACCTCCCTTGGGGCCCCCAGGCCCCACTTTTCCAAACCGAGAGGCTCTGCTTAGGGTTCCCAGCTGTGTTGGCAGACACACAGACGACAGAGCACCACAACCTGAGTTGCTTCAACAACAATTTATCATCTCACGGTTCTGGAGGCCAGAAGTCCAAGGTCAAGTCCAAGGTCAGCAGGGTTGGTTCCTCTGAGGCTGAGAGGGAGAATCTGTGCCAGGCCTCTCTCCTGGCTTCTGGTAGTGTGCTGGCTATGTTTGGTGGTCCTTAGCTTGCAGACGCATGGCCAGGATCTCTCCCTTATCTTCACATGATGTTCCCCTTGTGTACATCTGTGTCTGAATTTCCCCTCTTTATAAAGGACACAGTCATATTAGATTAGGGCCACCCTAATGACCTCATTTTAACTTGCTCATCTGAATGACCCTATTTCCAAATAAGGTCACTCTCGTAGGTACTGGGGGTTAGGACTTCAACACGCGGATTTGGGGGGACACAATTCAACCCATAACAGCAGATTAACTACAGAACCCCCAGTCACATGTGAATTTCAGTGTGTTCCCTGCAGGAGCTGGGACATACTTACACTAAAAAATTGTTATCTGAAATTCAGATTTAACTAGGCATCTTGTCCTTTTTCTTTTACTGGCAACCCTGCTTGAAGCAAACCCTACCTATGAAAACTCAGCTCTCAACAGAAAAGCGGGATGACTCTTTGCTTTATGAAAAGGTCAATCATAGGATGCCTTTAAATAGCAAATTCCTCTGGCGGCATGAAGGCAGTCAGAGTAAGGACTGACATCCGCACAGATGAAGGCGGAAAACCTGTGTCTGTTCCACATCTAGCACTGGGAGGGGGCCAGTCGGTTTGGGAAGAGCAGATGCTGGAGCCCTGCAGTTGGATTTGCACTCCTGGATGTGAGTGCGTCAGGGATGAGCCAGGTGGGTGAGCGGGAGACCTGCCTCCGAGCCCCGGTCCCAGGACCATCCCAGGCCATCATCTACCCTCTGAGCCTCAGTTTCATCATCTGCAGCTCAGGTCTCTTGCCTCCCCGTCCTCACGGCCCTGTGGCAGCTCCCTGCTCCCCGCGCACAGTCCCCATGCATGGCACAGGGGCCACAGCTTCAGTCCTGAGCTGTAGACCCCGGGACGTCTGATGTTCTCCAGTTAGAGGAAGAACAAACCTGCCAAACTCTGTGGCAAGGTGAGGGAGAGACTGAAGGGACACAGAGAGGCAAGTAAGTGAGGGAGGGATGTTCAGGGCAGGGGGCAGGTGCTGAAGGAGTCCACAAGTCCAGCCGGGTCTGGGTCCCTTTGGGGCAGTGAACACCTCCTTCCCTAAGGTGGGAGGCAGAGACCCTGAGCCCATGGGATGTAGGGCCTGCGGGCCGGAGGCTCCCTTCGGCAGGAGGCCCTTGGGCTGCACTGCCAGGCCACCTGGGGCTCCCCACACCCAGCTGCTCACAGTGGCGAAGACACAGCCGGGCCGAGGCTGCTGGTGTTCCGAGCTTTCTCTCTAGAGAACCGGTCTGAGGGAAGGTGGAGCACAGCCCTAACGGACTTTATTCAGTATTCTTGAAACCCAGACCTTCCACCGTGGGGAACAACCCACCAGGGATAATGGCAGGAAGGTTATTCAAAGACATAGTATCAGGCGCGGTCAGAACTGCCCCAAAGTTCTTTATGCTGAACAGCTCAGCTCCACCACAGCTGAGGTGGTATCAAATCACGGCGTCGACCTAAGGGGCGTTCTGCAGTGTGACTCACCAGCCACGAGACAAGGGGCACTTAGCAGAACCAAGCAGAAGCTCTGGGAGAACAGGGTCCTGGCACCGACGCCTAGTGGCTCAGGCCCGTTCAGCTAACACAGCAGGGCTGAGCAGAGGGATGGAGCTGGCATCGCTCCTGGCACCACAGAGGCCCCATCGTAACCTGGAGCTGTGCGAAGCACCACATTCCAGTCCAGGAGCTGCGCCACCATGTTTGGCTTGCATCTTCCCTCTGATGTGCCGCTCACTACCCCCTGCTTCTCAGCTCCTGTGGAGTCTAAGGTGTTCAGTCCTGGGAAAGCTCAAATCCAAGCAGTGACAAGCAAGGCCTGAATCCTTGGAGCCTGACTGTGCGTGGCAAACACCCATTAGATGAGGAATTTGGATGTTTGCACAATTTGAGGAATCTGACGAATAAACTGGGTATGACTCAGATGGGTAAGTCTACCATCTCCTTCAAATGCATCACACCTTGTGTAATAATACTGGCGTGGGTTTTGTTCTCCTTTTTCATAACTATTATTTAATATCCACACTCATGGCTTCCCTGAATGATGAAACCATCCACAGAGATCCATCAAGCATTGCAGACAAAATTCCTGCCCCTAAAGGTGATGGGAACTGATGGGCACTGATGGGCACAAGGAGGCACAGGAGGTGCGGGAAGGGGCTCGCCAGGCGGGCAGGAGGCAACTTGGGCGTGCAGGCTGGGCCCTGGGGGTGTTTATGACTGGGGAGCCTGATGCACGAGTGTGATGGGCATAGGAGGGCAAAAACAGACCATCCTCAGGTCGGTGGGGCCGTGGCAGCCCTCTCAGCTCGCCCTGCAATCACTGAACAGACCGTGGACTTGGGGCTCACGTGCCTCAGTCGAGCCACGGAGAAAACACCGAGAAGCCCAGCTCCCAAATGGGGCACCAAGCAGTGGCGTGCCGCCGTAACAAACACCTAGAACCGTGCAAGCATCTTTGGAAGTGGGTAGTGGGTAGAAGCTGCAAGAGTTTTGAGGTGCACGCTGGAAATAGGGAAGTTAGGGGTGATTCTGGTGAGGACCGAGGAAGAAAGGAGGAGAGCTGGGGAAGCGTCAATCTTCTTAGAGAAGGCCTACGCCATTGTAAACAAAATGTGAGTAGCAATATGGATGGTAAACGCCTTTCTGACGAGGTCTCAGGTGGAAATGAGGAACTTGTTAATGGAAATTGGAGAAAAGGAGATCTCTGTTATAAAGTGGCAAAGAATTTGGCTGAATTGTGTTCATGTTCTAGTGTTTTGTGGAAGACAGAACTTGTGAGTGAGGAAATCGGATTTTTAGCTCACGAGATCTCTAAGCAAAGAGTTGAAGGAGTTGCCTGGTTCCTCCTGATTGCTTATAGTAGAATGCAGGAAGACAGAAATGATTTGAACATGGAATTGTTAAGCAAAAAGGAACCAGAACTTAAAGATTTGGAAAATTCTCAGCCTATTCATATTGTGAAAAAGGAAAAGGTGTGGTTGGAAGAGAACACGTAGGGTGTGAACAAGTGACCATTTGATAAGGAGTGGACTAAGAAATTAAGACAGACTAGGGTCTTCTGGAATGTTCCCTTGGGAATGGAAAGAAGAGAGACTTCTTCACAGTCTGGTTTTGGTTATGTTTTTGTTTTCAAGCTTTTTATGTGGTGCTACAAAGAAGGACTTGTGTTATTCAAACACATGAAGATCAACTTCAAGTAAGCATTACTGACCTGGGCCACAAGTAACCAGAACTTCCAAATGATAGGAATTTGGCTTCTGCACTCTGTTCTTAGGAGAAAATGGCCTAGGACAACTGGGAAAGCTCATGTTCAAAAGGGCAACCTCCTGTAGTCAAGGCAGCATCTTTGCAGCACACGGCCCAGCTGTCTAATTGCTCAGGGATCTCCTATGCTGCCCTCAAGTCAAGGAGGCGCCTCCTGCTGCCAGGCCCTGGCCAGGGGCCACTGGGGATAGACGACTGAATAAGACCAGGTCTGGGTCTTGAGGACTTAGTTTGCTCCCCTGTGGGGAGACAGAGGAGCACATAACCCCCAGCATGGTCCTCGGTGAACACGGGAGGGCAGCTCCAGGCACTGAGGCGGCCACTGTCCTCACCACCCCCCGGAAGTCCCGTCCAGTGACACCTGAGGTTCAGAACGAGAACCCAGGGACAAGTCACACCCAGTCCATTTCTATTCCAAGACAGGACTTGCCATGGCAAGCAAATGAACTCTCTACTTTTCAGAAGGCCTTGCTAGAAGGGGTAACTTTCCCTAGCTGGCTAGAGAACGGCTTTAAGTGCACGGCCTGAGATTCTGCTGCAGTAAGGATGCCCTGCCCCCAGCTCTTATAATAACACAGCTAGATGGAACATGGAGCTCGCGTGACATGGCACGGCAAGGTCCTTACTGGCAATGCTACAAGGATGCCAGCTTAGCGTTTACACTCGCTAGTGAGGCCATGGGCAAAGCTGCAGGAGCAAGAAGACTGGAAATGACAGTGGCCTAAAGAAAGAGCCTTTCATTTCTCTCATGTGACCGTCTATAAGGAAGGAGCCTGAGCTGGTGGAGTGGCCCAGCTGCAAGACGTCATTTAGGGGCCCAGATTCCTTCCATCCTGCGGCTCTGCCATCGCCCCGTGTGCATGGTCAGAGTTGGGTCCCCACTACATGTGTGCTCCAGATCTCAGGACAGAAAGAAGATTTGCAGGGGAAGCAATTTCCCTTCAAGCCAGGTACATAGAAGAAGCATGCGTGACTTCTGCTCATGTCCGCTCTCGGGGGCTCCAGGATGCGGCCTTGGGCTAGGTTGTGTGCCCAGCTAAAACCAGTGTCCTGTTACTAAAGGGGTAGGGGGACAGTTAGCAGTCACCACCACAGTGAGGGGTGGAGCGGAACCTGCTGCAGCCTGGGTCACCGCCCCAGCTCTGGCCCTAACTCTGACAACCCAGACAAGCAGCCTCTGAGCTTCCACTTCTGCGAGAGGGGGGTAATGCCGTCTGCCTCAGGGGAGTTCACATATGGAACTACACCGGCACAGTGTCTGGAATATTCTGGGTGCTCCACCAGTGATAGGCTTTGTCATCGAGCCTATTATTTATCCTCACAACCCCCCAAATGGTCTGGTCAGTTACACTGAACTAAGATTTATTAAGTGCACATGACTGCATGAAAAAATGGGTGCTCAGAACCTGAGGGTCATTTGTAAGCCTGAAGCAGGGCTGGAAAGACAACCTCCCAGCAGCAACCAGGTGGCTCTGTGCTCAAGTGATTTGCAAGTACATCATCATACGCATCAAGGTCATACACATCATCCTTCACTGTATGTTCGCCTCTTTTTGGAGGTGAGGAAACAGGTTCCCGAGGTTCTGTGACCTGCCCTAAGTCACAGAACTGACATCTGACTCCAAACCCGGGGCCCCTTCTCCACCATGGCTGCCTTCCCCACCCAAACCCAGATCCAGCCAATGCTTCCCACCCGAGGGGACCCTCTCCACAATGGCAAGAATCACGGATGCCGTTGACTTAGTAGCTTCGGTCCTAAGGTATGAAAAGCTGTCGTAGCCTCAGCTGGTGCTCGTGGGCATGGGGTTGGGGGCAGCCGATCTGCCTGGAGCCAGCCAGAGGCCACCCTAGGAGAGGTGGGCTTCATACTTACTGGGGAGCCTCTCCTTGCAATCAAGTCTTCTGAAATAACTGGGGTAACAGGAAAAACCCTGTGCGCAGTTTCCTTGGCCGTGAAGGGTGTGCTGGCTTTTCTGGACGTGCAGTTACCTTCAGCAGCACTGGGGGCCGGTGCCCGTGCTGAACGGGGTGCATTCCAGGTGAGGCCCTGCAGACTCACCTGTGCTGCAGAGCCCTCCAGACACTGCTTTGTAGAGATGGGCTGTTGGAGGCCAGAGCTGTAAGAGATCCTGGATGGAGGTCTCCCCACCTTTTGTCTCTGATTTCCTCCCCCTCCAGTCCATTCCCAGTCTGGCCCGAGACATCTGGTTAACTCAGATGCCCTTTGCTGGAGCATGGAATGCCTAAGAACAGTCCTTCCTAGCCCACCCAGGGATGTGTGCACCTTGAATTTCTGCTACCAGGTGTGTGAACAGACAGACACAAATCAAAGAGAATAAGGGGTTAATATCCAGAATATATAAAGAACTCCCACAACTCAACAACAACAAAACAAACAACCTAATTAAAAAATGGGCAAAGGATATTTCTTCAAAGATAAGCAACTGGTCAATAAGCACATGAAAAGATGCTCAAGAGCAAAGTTCACGGACATGCAAGTCAAAAGCACAATGCAACACCACTTCACAGCCACGGGGATGTCTAGGATAAAAAATAATAATAACAAATAAAACAGAAAATAACAAGTATTTGCAAGGCTATGGAGAAACTGGAACCTTTGTGCATTGCTGGTAAGAAGGTAAAATGGTGCAGCCACTGTGGAAAATAGTTTGGCAGTTCCTCAAAAAGTTAAACATAGAATTACCATATGACTCAGCAATTTCACTCCAAGGTATATACCCAAAGGAACTGAAAGCAGGGACTCTAACAAATACTTGTACACTGATGTTGACAGCAGCATGATTCACAATCGCCAACGGGTGAAAGCAACCCAAATGTCCATCCATGGACGAATGGATAAGCAAAATGTGGTATACACATACAATGGAGTATTACTCAGCTATAGAAAGGAATGAAACTTGGATACATACTACCACCACATAGACAAAGCTTGAAAACGTTATGGTAAATGAAATAAGCCAGACACAAAAGGACAAATACTGCATGATTCCACTTCTATGAGGTATCCAGATTCATGAAATTCACAGACGGAAAGTAGAAGAGAGGTGACCAGGGCTGCGAGGAGGGAGGAGCCTGGAGTTAGCACTTCATGGGGACAGAGTTTCTGTTTGGGGAGATGAAAAACCTCTGGAGGCGGATGGAGGTGATGTCTGTACAACAATATGAATGTACTTAATGCCACTGACTGTGCACTTAAAAAGGGCTAAAAGAGCAGAGTAACTCTGTCCAGGAAAGGGACAGGCCATTTTTACTTGTATTAAGAATGGCGTTTTCAGGTCAGTGTGTGCCCCAGTTGGCAGGGTGAAGCTGGCTCAGCCTTGGGGCCAGAGCCTGGCCGGGGAAGGGCTGGTGCTACGACTGAGCACTAGGCTGGCCCAGGGCCCCACTGTGCCGCTCGCTCCTGCAGGCGCTGGCTCCAAGTGTGCAGGCCACGCAAGAGTGGAGGACAGGGAGGGAGGTTCGAGTTGAGTCATCGGCAGGATGCGCAAATCCGGGCAGGACCTCCAAACACTTGGCAACTGCGGAGGAAATGACTTACATTTTTTTCAGACTCTCCTGTAACCTAGACACTCAGCTGGAACTCTGTTTCCTATTTCAAGGCTTTTCCAAACAGTTGTGTTTGCAGAGACCTTCATAAACACACGTCCAGGGGAAGGAACCAGAAGGAACAGCGCTTCTCCGGGCCTGCTAGTCAATTTCCTCGGCTCCCAATGATCCTCAAGTGTTTTAACAGGAAAACAGCAGCGGAGGACAACCGCCAGACAGGAAGCAGTGGGACCCTCTGAGCTGTTTTCCGAATGTGACCTCGGGCAATTAAAAAGTAGTAAAATGGACTGCAAATCACGAAGGCGTACTGAGCACCCTGGCCCGCACCAGGACTCGGCTTGCCCGAGTGAGACAGGTGGGCTCCCACTCGCACCCTCTTTGGCTTTAGGCCTCAATGCAGCTCTTCTGTTCAGACCTAGAAACAAACAGGTTGGTGCATTCACCCACCCATGTGTCCACTTGGCACCTACAGAGCCTTCCTGTGTGGCCGGCAGGAGGCCTGGAACCGGCCTCTGCCCTCCGAATCTCTGTTATTCGTCCCCTTTGTCTTGCAGCATCTCCAGGGCTAAAGATGCTGCGTACCTGACCAGAGCTCAGACAGCGCAGGATGAGGACGGTGTCCAGGTGGGGCCTCTGACGGCTGTCTCCTGAAATACCCGACTTGTTTCCTTCGCCCTTGTGTGGCTGGGAGGGCCAGCTGCCCGGGAGGCCACCCCAAAGGGTCCAGAGTAAGAGCCTGTGGTGCTTCCAGCCTGAGGAGCCGACAAGGACCTGCAGATGAAGCCTGGGGCTGCCTCCACCTTAACACACCACCCACCATCTCACCCTGTCTTGTGTTTTGCAGTGTTTTCATAGACTCAATTTCAAACAGTTTTAGATTTACAGAAAAATTGAGAGTTCCCATACACCCCACCCCCAGTTTCCATTATTATTAACATCTTACATTAGTGTGGTAGATTTGTTACAATTAATGAGCCAATGTTGATACATTGTTAGTAAGTCCATAGTTTACTCAGATTTCCTCGAGTTTTACTTAATGTCCCCTTCCTGGTCCAGCATCCCATCTAGGATAGCCCATCACCTTCAGACATCACATTGCTTTAGGCTCCTGGCCATGACAGCCGCTTGTGGAATTCTGTCTCCCCTGTTAGACTGGGAGCTCCTTAAGGGCAAAAAGGCCAGCCCCCTTGCCCCCTCGTCGGACCTGGAACACTGCTTTGCCCTCAGAGCGCTCAATACACGATACAGGGATGGAGCTGAGGCATCAGCTAATACGCTCCTTTCTCCCAGCAAATGTCAAAACACCAATCAACTCTAAGAGCAAGCAATTAAACAGTCTCTGGAGAGATGACGGGGTTCTGGGGGAATTTCATTTTCTTTGTTATATTTCTGTAATGTTTAAGTCTTTTTATATAATCAATATGTATTTCTCTTCTAATTAGAAAAAATAAAATTATGCTGTGAGTTGGGGCCTGACAGTTGAAGAACACCGCCCTGCTGGATTCTCTCAGCACTGGAGGTAGACGTACCCCCTTGACACATGAAGAGCCTGGCGCCCAGAGCTATGGCCTGGCCCACCGAAGATGAGCAGCGGCCACAAGATGGCCCAGAGCACGGTTTAACGGCTCCTTCCTCCTCACTCACCCAAGGTATCAGAAGGGACAATGGCTTCAAAGCCATTTGGTATAAATGTAATCCAACATACGTGCCAACCACCCCCACTTTCCTCCTAAGGTATTTTGGGCACCCAGGCCCTGCCTCTGAAAAGAACTGTTGTTGGAATTAGCAACTCTCCAGAGAAAGGCAAGACAATGTGGTGACAGGGGAAGGAGGAAGCTTAAGTTAGCCAGGTCACACTGGGGCACAAGAAGCTGCCTTTGCTCCAGGCTTCAGGCCCAGCCCCTCCCAGCACCCAGTGCTCCCAACAAGCCCTTTGCCACCTTCTGGCAGTCACTCATGCCCTGGGCTGGCTCCCGTGCCTGGAGTTTTAGGACCACCCCACCCAGGCTTTGCCAGGCCATGCTTTACGTGGCTGAACTGTGTCCCCATGGAGGGAGGGGCCTCGTCTTCTCTCTCATCCATCCCCGGGTCCGCCTCCACTGTCTAGGACAGTGCTGGGCATAGACTGGGGCTCAGAAAACATCCTGTTCATAGAATTTGAGGAGCAAACTGATTGGATAAGGGTTTTCAAGTATAACCGATGTAAACTCTGATGCCTCAAGTCCTGGTTAGCAGTCATGTCCTAAAAAAGGAAGCTGGGAACACAGTTGGGTGAACGAAGTCGGGGTCTCCAGGCCCGACTGCCCCCAGCTTTGGGAGCGTCTCCCTCCAGCGCCACTCACTCCCCACCACCTGGCTGTCTCCCGCCTTTGGCTCTCACCCTGGGGACCGTCTCCCCAGCATCAGCACACCCCTCTCAGAGCCACATGACATGCTGCTCTTTCAGAAATACACACCAACAGACCAACTTGCAAAGGTTCTGGGGAGAAAGGGACACACGAGATTTTGCAACTGGACATTCTGCAGCCTAGAAATGTTGGAAATATTTTATAAAAACTACTGAGTTGTAAATCAGATTCATGTATTGTGTGTTGTTATTTAAACTGCAGATCTGCTTTTAGGAAAAGTTAAATATTTAAAACTCAAGAGATTAGAATTCTGAAATCAAAGGGAGAAAGGGTAGGGGTGAATGGAGGCAGTGAAATGCTCAACATTCATTCAAAGCTGGGGTTTATTCTCATCCAGAAAGCTGTAGGGAAATGAATAGAAGGGGATTTTCCCACTAGGGGTCTTGGTAATATCCCGAGCAAAGGGAAGGAAGGTCATGGCCGACCACCAGGCAGCGTGAGTGAGGAAGGAGAGGCACATCCAGAAAGCGAGTCTCCTCTGTTCTTCATCCACAGAAGCTTCTGAGATGACTCTTCAAAGATGGAATGTACCTGGCAAGTTGTACCAGGAAGAGGGAGTGACAATCTATTGGAGATTTTGACTCCAAATGATGAAACAGTGGTGGTGCAGATCGGGTCAGGCCGCGGAGAGGGGGACCCCAGGGTTCCAAGAACTCTGTTTCCAGGGTCACGGAGCCTGTGACCCAAGTGTGGAGCCCACTTCACTGACATAGGGCCTGGGACCTCATCTGGAGCAGAATTTCCACAGTGCTGCCACCTTGCCACAGTCAGATGCCTGTTCTGTGGGCAGACCCCACCAGAACGATGCTCCCGCAGTGCCGCACCTATGGCAGAGCCGGTCCACGCTGGTGAGACCGGGTGGGGGGGTGATGCTGAACATCCTCCAGGAACCCACCATCTTCTAGGTGCTGCTGGGTTCTTTACATACTTCATCTCATTAAATGCCCCCACAGCCTTGTGAGGTAGAAATAATTATGCTCCTTTTACAGACAAAGAAGTCCAGGAAGTTTTAGTAACGTTTCCAAGTTTTCAGATATGGTAAACGGCAAACCCAGCTGCTCCCCCTGAGCTGTGGGTACCTGGAGCGCCGCAGGTAGGAGGCCCCAAGTCGGGGTGGCTCCTGTCCACCAGAGTCCTATGGTTACCAGTAAGCTGGATGGAACTCTCAATCCACACAGTTGATAAAATTCATGTAGGTGCAGGCCAGACTGGTAGCCTTTTATTTTTCTTCACCGCCAAGTCTAATTTGGTGGCCGTTTTTTTTTAAGGACACTCAGCCCCACAAGACCCGTCCCTAGCCTTGCCCGATGTCACCTCTGTCACCAGAGGGTGTGGTCAGGAGCCAGAAGAGGGCAGAGGTGCAGAGTATTCTGGCTTACCTTCTTCACCCTGCATCTGTACCGAGTGAGATAGGACTTGCACTGGCCAACACAGCCGATCTCCTGGGACCTGCCAGGGCTGGAAGAAGTTAAACTGAGGGTTAAGGGTAAAGACGGTGGCCTGGTAAGCCAAATGGCTGAGATTTAGAAAGTAGTAATAAAAGGTGAAGAGGAGCAGACAGTGGAGGCGTGGATGGAACCCCTGGAAGGTGTGGCCCCTGAAGATTCCCCAAGGCTATAAAGGCGAGACGGTGTTTTAGTGCCCAAGTCGGAGTTTTTTCATGTAATTGCCTGTGGTGCCTGCCACTCCACCCTAAGAAAAAAGAACATGCTGGTTTTTCTTCACATGGTGCTCTACAAGAAAGGCAACGACCCTCCTCACTAGGCCAAACCCTGAGGGAAAATCATTATTTTCCAGCAGACATTTCTTAAATGACTCTTCAAAGATCCACCCCTTCTCCCCAGGAAGAATGCCTCCTACTGGGTGAAGAGAAGCCCACAGGTTTAGAACAATCTACGGTTAATGAGAGATGCCATGTTGGCCTGACACTGCTACCAGGAGCCCTAACTGAGGAGATGGCTTCTTCCTCTTGCCCGCCTCCACTTCACTCTCTCCTCCACTGGCCCCCGCCCCGCCCCCAACCTCATGTCTTCTTGCCTCCTGCTGCTGCCTCAGCTGCTGCTCGTCTGCAAGAAGCCTCTGCTGGGAAACCTCCTGGATGACCACAGGCCTCAGGCACTTCTCTCCCCTTTGTCTCTCCAGTTCAGCCCAGCCCATTCATCCGAGTCCTGAGGGCTTGATCCCAGTGCAGCCTTGGCAAGGGCTGGCCCCCTAGGCTCACTGCCTTGGAGCCCTGGCTCTGCCACTTCCCAGCCAGTTCTCTGTGCCACTGGAACCTGTTCTCTTACCACAGGCGCTTTCACGTGCTGGTGTCAGGGCTCCACAAAGGCACGTCCCAGCACAGCCGCATTCACGCTTGGCACCCAGCCCACACGGGTCCCCAGCTGTCTTATCCCCTCCTGTCTTTCCTCCTTCTTCCCTCAGTGATCTCTACCATTCAAAGCCTGATTGTCCCGAAGCCATTCCTTTCTGCCAATTCACAGTGTGGCCCAAGAGCTCCCACTTTTCCAGTCAGTCTATTTGAAGTGTGGGTGTAAGGCCTTCGCCCTCTTTACGGATCCACAGTTCCAAGTTCTGCCCCGTGCAGAGCAGCCTGCTGGGGATTCTGGAGTCCCTCTTCTGGTGAGCATGGAGGAGGAGGCTGAGTGGCTGCGTACACGGAGCTCCGAGTCCCCATGCCCCTGTCATTTATGGAGGGCGGCTGGAGGAGAGCGAACGTGGCTTGTGCCGGGCACTCTGGATGGAACAGTCCTCTGTCCCAGAGCATGGAGACTAGACTCCCAGGGAGGCCTTCAGGCCTTTGAGGGGCTTTGCTTTCCCACCTGAAGTTTATGGACACACAGCACCTTTCCTGTTCAAGGAGGGAAGAAGGCAGCCAGCACTGAATCCGAGTCTTAGAGCTGGAAGGCACCCTTGCAATCTGCTTACCTCCAACCCAAACCTCATCATTCTCCTCCTTGTTAATCAACGAAGAGGTGTGTTCTCTGCCATCTCAGTCTTTTCAGCTTCATCCTCCAATCTGAAATGTTAGTATTTTATTAACCTCTGCTCCCAAGTCTCACAGCTGGCCCCTAACCTTTGCTGAGGCCCTGCAGTAACACCTAGTGCCTGGGGAGCATTGGGCTGCCCACTTGTTCACTGATCCACTGATTCATTCATCAAGGCTGGACCAGGAACTCACTGCGTGTGCTGAGTTCCAAGCCTGACGCATAGTGAGGACATGGCAAATGTCAGTGTGACGGTTAATTTAATGTGTCAACTTGACTGGGCCTCAGGCTGCCCAGACATTTGGTCAAACATTATCCTGGGTGTGTCATTGAGGGTGTCTCTGGGTGAGATGAACATTTTAGTTGGTAGACTGAGTAAGGCAGATGGCCTTCCTCAACATGGGTGGGCCTCATCCAATCAGTTGAAGGCTTGAATAGAACAAAGCGGCAGAGCAAGGGGGAACTCCTACTGCATGATGCTCAGCTGGGACATGTGGTCTTTTCTGGTCCTCAGATAGAGACTGAGAAATTGGCTCATGGTGAGTCTTGAGCCTGCTGGCTTTCTGACCAGAACACCACCATCACCTCTGCTGGTTCCCAGTCCTTGGACCTGGAGGAACCGCAGCGCAGCCCTCCTGGGTCCTCAGCTTGCTGACTGCAGATGTGGGCACTGGTCAGCCTCCAAAATCACGTGAGCCCCTCCTTACAGTAAACCTCTTCATATATATCCTCTCCTCTCGGTTCTGGTCTCTGGAGAACCCTGACTAATACAATCAGCGTTATCAGGACTATGACCATCTCCATCCTACGCAGCCAACAACCACGTGGAGCTTAGAGTGTCAGGCACTGTGAGTTCATTAATTCACAGTCACTCACTAAATGCCCACTACGTGCTCAAGAGAAACAATGCAGGCCCTGCCACAGAGGAGTACAAGACGCAGGCGTCCGCTGTGGCAGTGATGGCTGGCCGTCAACGTGAGGTTATCAACAGACTATACAGTTCTCCATTACAATAGAAATCAGCAAAATGAAACTCACTTATTATTCATTTATTATGTCCATGCCTTTTTTACATGTGTTTTTCAAACAAACCTGTCGCCATGATAACCCTCTTAAGACAAGATCCGACCTGGTTTAAAGAACCTGAGAGCTAATTACAATAGTGCTTTATATTTAGTTACGCCTTTCTTCTGAGGAGTTTAATGGGCCTGGCTCATTAAGCTTCACAAACACCCTCTGAAGTCTTTAGGGGACAGATACTATTAAACCCATTTTACAGACATAGACACCAAGGCACTGATGGGTTAAGTGACGTGGCCACTGACTGGCAGCTTAACCACAAGCAAGTCTGGGCCAGACCCAGGTCTCCGCTTGGTTCCTTCTGTTGTCCCTACTCATCAGACTCCATCCTGGGCTTTGAAAGCCTGGCATCATTAAAGGTTCAGAGTTTCCCACAATGTGGTCTGGGGATCCCAGGTTCTGCTGCTGCCCATGTGCAGAAAGGGCTGCTGGGCCAGGAGGCTGCAGGGGCAAGGGTGGCAAGAGATGAGGTGGGTCCGAGGAGGTCCGGAGGATGGGAGAGCGTATTCTGCTGGCTTCTCTCGGCACAGACTCTCAGCCTGCACAGCCAACATCGACAGGCCCTGGCAGTCCACACACTTGGCCTGACGTTCTCAGGGGCTGTGTAGCCAGATGGGCACACAGCTGACACCAAGTGGCTCCTGCTTCTATCATAAGAGAGTCTGATACACGCTGGCCACAGTAGCCAACAGGCTCTTCCTTGAACATCCAGGCAAAACCCTGCCCGAGGGCCTCCACTCTAGCTCAGTGGTTCCTAAAGCGGGTCCCAGATCAGCAGCAGCAGCTGTGATGTTAGACACACAAAGTTTCTGGTCCCACCTCAGACCCACTGAATCAGAAACTCTGTTTTACAAGTCTTCTGGGGGCTTCTCCACTATCTCTGCCTAGGCTGTTCCTCCCCTAGATATCTTGGCCAACTTCCTTTCCCTCCTTTGAGCCTTTTCTCAGACCTCACCTTCTCTACAAGGCCCATCCTGACACAGCCTAGTGAATTCAGTAACGGGGCTAACGGGCCCTCCCGGCCCTCCTGGCTCCCGCCCGCCCAGCCCTCACAGATTCATCGCCTTCCTGATGCTTGTTGGAGATTGTCTGCCTCCCCGCATGAAAACGTAAGCTCCAGGGAGCAGGCCCTTTGCTTAGTCACCTGCACAGAGTGAGCCATAAATACTGATATGGACCATGATGTCTGACTCAGGTTACTGGATGAACAACAGGGGGAAGGAACGAGCATTGGAGGGCGGGGGACAGGGTCGATGAGCTCTGTTTGAAGCATGGTGAACTGGAGGTGCCAGCGGGCCTCACAGATGCAAGGCGCAGAGGCTGTTTGGTGGGTGGCTCCGGAATACCAAGGGGAGGTGATCCTGTGCGAGGAGGAGGAAGGAAAGGTTTAAAGAAGGAATCCCGGAGCACGTCAATACCTGTGGGGGTGGGTGAGGATAAGGAGCCGGCAGTGAGACAAGGAGGCCAAGGGCTAGACAGTGTCAAACGTTACAAAGGTGGAGAGGAGCCTGGTCTTAGATCTGGCAAAACTGGGAGATGAGCTTCTCTCCTGAGTGCTACAGTATCGGAGTGGACGGCGGGAAGGTGGGCTCCAGCAGGGACGGAGGGACTGGGCGGTGTGGGGGAGAGATGGAGATAGGGTGCGGGGCCACAAGGAGGAGCCAATCAACTTGCTCTCGAGAAACCTGGGAGGCAGAACTAGCAGGGGTCGTGGGAGGAGTGGCGAGGGGGGAATGGAGGTTTCAACTCCCCAAATTTTAACTCACCACTGAGCATCTAAAACGGGAGAGAAGGCCTCCTACGAACTGGGAGTGTGAGCAGAAACTGGACTCTAAGTTCAAAGGGATATGACAGGGGATGTCCAATCAGCCAGGTGTTTGGGCCAGCTGGACTTGAGATCCCTTTAAGTCCCGAGAGCCTAGGACTCATGACTCTATCTTGAACCTGAAAGAAACCAAGGCTACTAGAAAAACACAGTTGGCCTCCCTCCCACCAACAGGAAAGCGTGTGGCCCTACAACTTTGAAGTTCCATCTGGGCTGACAAAACAGTCACAGAGTCTGGAACTCACCATCGTCAGAGAATAACAATTTCCTCCTCAGTTAAACCTTGTGTATGGGACTCTCACTGAACAGGAAGACCCGGAAGCCAGCGAGTGGCTCCCACCGCTACAGCACTGCCGGGCAGTGGGACGCCACACAAACACCCGCGAGTGTGTCCCTCCCAAAACTGGGTCCTAGCCCGTCATAGCTTTAAGGGCAAGGATGGAACATTTTCTAACAAATTCCATTTACCCAGATGTGCTCATGATGAGGTTACATATTTTGAGTAGGGGCAGCACCCTAATTCCCAAAATAACTTGTTCAAATATAACTCAGACTGTTTTATTACACTAATTAATTTTGGAAAATTCACGTGTGGATAAAAAATGAATCTCAAGAATAAAAATTATTAGGACTGGAATTCTCCCTACATATTCAAAAAGATGTGTAGCATCCTAAATGAAGCTACTATATATGCCTAAACAGAAGGAAACTCCAAATATTAGGCAATTCCGTATTTTCCCAAGGAGGAGAAAAACAATTTATGCCAATTTGGATATATAAACTTTTTAGGGGTGTTGAAAGAATCAAGAATCCACTTATAGTACTTATTTTTATATATGCTTTAAAAATCTCTATTCTAATGCATTGCTGTTCACTTTCCAAGTTTTGAGTTACTCCATTCAGTTACTCCAGGATACAATGTATTCATTTAATTTGGATTTTTTTGAACTAAAATACATTACTTTTAGTATTCTCAGATGCAAAAGAGAGATGAATCTTCTGCTGGATTTGAAACACGGAGACTGATTTTTTACAAAAAGTAAAATGAAGTTCTGTTAAGTGCCATCATCTATATTTGCTTAAAAATAACGACAGCAAAAACTCCAGGATTTTCTTTCAACTTCATGCTTACACAGGTAATGTGAGGTTTGAAAATCATTTCAAAATTAAAATCAATCAAATAAAATACCCAGATTTAATGCACTGAAAGTTTACCTAAGAACCATAAAATCTTTTAAATTGCCTTCTAAAACCACTACAACTGTTCTTCTACAAAATCTATTTTGCATTTAATTTACGCTCAAGATAGAGCTTTGGAAAAAAGAGCAAAATACTCATCTTGTGTGTTCAATCAAAAATAAAATTCTCACGGAGGCTCCAGCAAAGCGTCTCTCTACACAATTCGTCACCACTACAAGGAAGAGCACCAATTACACATTTGGAGGACCAATTTCAGTGGGCTCTGCCAACATGCCCCCGGAGCGCAAGAGTACAATCCATCTGTTAGGGAAGGCAGTGATTTTCAGCTTGGAATGGATCCATCAAGAGGGAGTCGTGAAATCAATTTTATGGGTGTGAACCTATTTTGGGGGGAGGGGAGAGCAAAGAAAGAAAGTGGAATATGATAGAACAGAAAAATACCAGAATGCTCTGCAAGCTGCCAGGTATGGCTCGTAACACTTTTGAGACACATGTGTTCTGGTCACAACATCCAATGGATTTCTTACTGTGGCACAAAGTAAAAAACATATGAAACATTGAGGTAGAATTGTGGAAGCTCAGAGAGGCAATAAAACCAGAGGAAAAGTCAAAGCAGAACCCAGGCTCCTCAACCTGACGTCCTGTGTTTCATCACTCTGCACAAGCAATTGGTGGTCTCCAAAGATGATCGAGGGTGGAGAGGTCTGAGGGAGAAAAGGAGCAGGATGGACGGTGACCAGAATTAGGGGATTCAAGCAGAACAAAGGCTCTGAATCAAGGGTGAGCTCAGTGTGTAAGCGTGGAAGTCCAAGACAAGGTTGGGGGGAGAAGCCCACCTTGTCTCTCACTTCAGTGAGAAAACAGAAGCAATTACAAGAGAATGTGCACCTGCTTCCCTCACTGCACCTACCTACTATCACCTACCTATCTGAACTTACCTACCTATCAGCCACCTATCTGAACCTGCCGTGTGCTCTGCCTTCCCTCAGACGTGTGTCTACATAAGGTCAGTGCCTCCATCTACGCACTACATCCCATTTCCTCTGAGGCTAGCGTAGTGGTTCTAAAATATGCCTACCAATTCTTCCTAGGGTTGCCAAATCCAATAAATAAAAATGCAGGTCATCCAATAAACTTGAATTTCAGATAAACAACAAATTTCAGATAAACAAATAACTTTTTAATGTAAGTATGGAAAATCTAGGACATACCAATACTGATAAGTTACTTGTTTATCTAGAATTCAAATTTAACTTAGTGTCCTGCATTTTATCTGGTAATCCTACTGTATACTCCCTCCACTCAAAAGATGGCACCCAATTCTTCTCCCATTGAGCGTGGGCTGTACTTAGGGACTAGATTCTAACAAGTCAAAGAAAGGGTAAGTGATAATGTGCAACCTCTGGTACTAGGTGATAAAAAGCACTGTGGCTTCCATCTTGGTCTCTCTTGCTTGCCTGGATCCCTTGCTCTGGGGGAAGTCAGCTACCATGTCATGAGGACACTCAAGCAGTCCCATGGAGAGGTCTATGTGGCAAGGAACTAGGCCTCCTGCCCACAGCCAGTCATCTGAGCTTGGAAGGAGGGTCCTCCAGCCCCAGTCATACCCACGGATGACTGCAGCCTTGGCTGACATCTTGACTGTACCCTTGTGAGAGACCCTGAATCAGAACCACCCAGCTAGGCTGCTCCTGAATTACTGACCCATGAAGCTGTTGGATAACTGTTTTTATCTTAAGCCATGAAGTTTTGGGGGAATGTGTTATACAGCAACTGGTAATTACCGCACCAGCTGGTGGGTATCACTCCAGTAACTGTCCTCTCTCTCTGACATCATCATTTTCTCCTTTTCCCAGATTATTCCCAGCAGCACACGGACATGCTAAAATTTCTCCTATTTTAAAGAAAACTCTCTTCTGATCTCACCTGTCCTATTTCCTCTTCCTCTGGATCCAAAAACTCCTACCAAGTATTGTCTATAATCACTATTTCTGATTCTTTTTTCCCCAATCTCTCCTGAACTACTCCGATTAGGCCTTTCAGCTCTGAAAAAGCTGGTCAAGTGAGAGTCACCCTTCTGGTGTTCAACCCAAAGTTCAAACTTCAGTCCTCATCTAACTTGACTCAATTATTCTTTTAATAGATATTTGTTAAGTAGCTACTGTGTGCCAGGCATTGTACTAGATGCTGGGTATACAACAGTGAACAAGATAGACCAAAAAAAAATCCCCACCCTTGCCAAGTTTACACTCTGGTGTGGGCTGGGGGTGGTGGACAAATAAACAAAGAAGTAAAGCACTGTGAATATTTATAGATAAAATGATATGATGTCTGGATCAAAATATTTCAAAATAACAGGGCCAATGGCTAGGAGTAAAGATGAAACACGATGAGCCTGTGTTGTTAATTATTGAAGCTGCGTACATGGCAGCTCATTAAACTGTTCTCTACTTTGGTCTATGTTTGAAATTTTCCACAACAAAAAGTTTTTTCAAAGCACATTATGTCGGGTGTCAGGTGCAATAAAGGCATAGGGAGTGCAGGGCGCGGGGGTGGTCTTGGTCTGAAGGGGGAGAGAGAGAGACATGCCCACGGCCAAGGAAAGAGCATTCCAGGCGGAGGAAACGATATCTGCAAAGGCCCTGGCTTAAGAGAATGCCGGAGTGTTCTAGAAGCAGCAAAGTCAGCGTGGTGATGGCGAGTAAGTAAGGGAAGAGTAGAAGGGGACAATCGCACTGTGCCTTGGAGGCTGTGAGGACTTTGGCTGTTACTCTGAGAGTAAGCCACTGGAGGGTTTCGGGAGGAGAACGGATCTCATGTGAATAGTCAGACAGAAGTCCTCACCTCCTCACCCTGAGGCCTGCTCTGCTGGGGTCTCCCCACATCAGCCAGTGACAACTCCATCCCTGCCTTTGCTAAGGCCAAACACACGGGGGCCACGGCTGACTCCTCTCTTCCCCTCATACTCCACAGCCAGGCGGCAGCAAATCCTGCCAACCCACCTTCAGAATGAATCAGGTCCTAAATGGCTACTACCTGGGGCCAGGCTGCCGCGTCTTCTCCCCTGAGTGCCACGGTGCTCCTGCCCTGCCCCCACACAGCCCATTCTCCTCCGGCAGCTGGAGGATAAATGATGTGAGTCTTTCACGAGGGATGGAGACCCTGTACAACTGTCTTAGGAACTTGAATAATTTCAGCTGCAGGCGTAATAAAAAACTTCATAAAAGGTACTTAGAAGAATGTCATTAAGATTAGTCCAGTTATGTTACAAAATATTTGTTTCTGCCCTGATCATAAATAGTGGATCCTGGATAAAGCTAAAACTATACTGTAACTAGTAGAATTGAAATTCCCTCTCAAATCCCATAGACACAAAAAAGGAAGAAAGAAAAAACTGAAATCACATTTAGGTTGCTTTACTGCACACAGGTGTTTCATAAAGTTACGATGTTAACTTAAAAAATAATTTGGGGTATACTTATTATAGAAATGATTTTTAAAAGGTTCTTTCTTTAGACATTTAGGCATAATCATTAATAGGGGAAGAGTTAAGTTATGGATGAGCCACATAACAAAATAGGAAAGAATGAGGCAGATCTCTCTCTACACGTACAGACTTGGAAAAACGTCTACCATAGAGTACTAGTCATAAAAATCAAGCTGAGGGGCTGGCCCCATGGCCTAGTGCTTACGTTCAGCAGGCTCTGCTTCGGCAGCCCAGGTTTGGTTCCCAGGTGTGGATCTACACCACTCATTGGTGGTCATGCTGTGGCAGCAACCCACATACAAAATAGAGGAAGACTAGCACAGACGTTAGCTCAGGGCGAATCTTCCTCAGCAAAAACAAGGGAATCAAGTTGAGGAACAGCACTTTATGGTATGAGGAAGATCACAAACAGCATGATGCCACTTGATTACCAGAACAAATGTGTATATAGTTGTTTATAGAATAGAACAATATTTGAAAAAGCATACCTTATACTGTTAGGAGTTATCTCGGGAGGATTAGATGGGAACAATTTGCTATAATGGGAACATGTGACTTTGATAAAACAATTCTTTTTCAATAAGATGTTTTAATTGAAGTATAACATGCATACACAAAGGTGTACAAGTTGTGAGAGCAGCTCACCACCTAGGTTAAGGAACAGAATGAATCAGATCCTAGATGTCCCTTCATGTCCCCCCCATCCGTCATTTTCTCCTCTCTCCAAAAGTAAGCACTGTCACAACCTAGCTGCCAAAAACAACTTTTTTAATAGAAAAAAATATTTGTGCATCAGGTCAGGGATATCAGAGAATGAGGGGGATCTGGAGCAGGATTAGGGGAGAAGTCGTAACTCAGTGATCCCCACGATGGTCCTGAGGTAAAAACCAAGCCCCATCTTCAGCCTGGCTCATGAACGCCCCGTGCACACCTTCCTGGTGGAGACCCAGGAGAGACAGCCTCGGCCTAGGGCCAGTAAGCAACCTACCACAAACAGAATAATTACGGGGTATGAAATTTGTCTAACATTTTTAAAACAGGAGACTTCAAAGAAATGTGAGGACTGTAGCAGGCATGTCAGGAATGTCAACCCTGAGGAGGCGGGACCGTTTTAAGGGATCAAGAGGGAAACCGAAGACCCTGGAGGAAGCCTTCACACCACTATCTATGCAGCAAGTCTTTCCTGAATGTTCTTCACAGATTCAGTTCAGGCCCGACACCTGCCCTTTCAGGAATCCCCAGAACAAAAGCTGAGGGGCACTTCAGCTCTAGAGAAAGCTCAATATTAGAAACATGCTGGGTTCCCAGCGGTGTGTGTGCAGAGCTGAGGGAAAGGTGGCTGGTGAGGGAGAAGCTCTATCAAGGACACAAGAGGCTCACGCTGTGCCAGATGGTCACCTCATGCAAGTACTTTATTCAGTTCTCACAAAAACAAGGTATCAGGCTCATTTTAAATGAGAAAATGAGACTCAAAGAGGTTAAGTAAACAGTGAAAGGACACAGAGCCGGCAGGCAACAGGGCTGGGATTGAGCCTGGGTCAGGCTGGCTCTGCCGCCAGCGTCCCCAGGTCCAGGACAGATCCTCCATCCTCCTCCACCTGGCGATGCTAGGATGCCCAGTCTCAGAGAGCCCGTTTCCCAGAGCAAACACATTCTCTCTGCTGCAACCTGGCAGCACTGCTTCTGGGATTTAACACATGACACACTGGCTCCCACACCACAGGGGGGTGCCCTGAAAAAGGAAGGAACAGAGGCCAGACCCCAGCAAACAGGTCTGCAGCACAACCACTCAACCCCGGGAGAAAACTCCCGCCGGCATTGTCCTTCTCTAACTTCTTCTAAGGAAACAAGGTGGGAAATGGAGAAAAGAAAGCCACAGGAAAGCTGAAGCCCCTTCCTTTGGGAAGAGAAGGTCCACGAACAGGAGTTCAGGGGATAAGAAGCTGCAAAAGGAAAGCAGCTGGCACCAGGCACTGAAACAGGTGCAGGACCCTCTGGAGCCACAACACAAGGTGGGTTGGGTGCCTAGGTAACAAGAGTCCCTCTGGCAACTCTGTCTGTCCACACGCATGCAGACACACACACAGACACGTTTATTCTGGAAAAGACTCCACCTCTCAGACCACAGGAGTGGACCCATGACCCACTGTTCTCCGCCTGGGGGAGTGAGCCAGTCCATGCAGAAGCAGCAGACATATGACGGGGCAAGGGAAAGACGCCAAGAAAAGCGAGAAGGGGAGACCAGAGAGAGAAGGAAGAGTGTTGAAATGGGAGGAAGAAAAGAAAGGAGAGAGAGAGACCTGAGTAAATCTGGGGCCTGGACCCGGGAGTCCTCGCGGCACCTGTACTGGTGACCGGTCCTACAGCCTGGTCACGCTAATTAACTCACTCTGCCTTTCTGCCTACGGCATTTCACGTTAGGCTTGATCACTCACAGTCCAAAGAGATACTATTCCAGTTGTACATAAGGAAACGCACTTCCAAAATCACACTGGTACCCGAAAAACTAAGGGAACCAGACTAATTTTCAAATAAGTCCAGGAATGCGTCTTTCTTGAAGAAGCTGTTCAAAGGAAAAGTAGTTATTTTTACAAATGTTTTCTTTAATTGCACTTCAGAAGCAGAAAAAATCTGTATTTAATCTTGTGCCAAGTTAAAAGAATAACCAGTAGGTTCCATTTCTTGCTTTAGGTTGTTATTACCATTAAATTATATTTTCTTGGTATGAAAATATTTTTTAAAAAATCCCAAACTAACACATAAGCAAGCAACAAACCTACCAATATACAATCATAAACACAAACACGATCAATACCTGCCTGTTAGGTAAGGCAGGACTGATATTTCTGGGTGGTTTCATTGTGAGTGGCAGCAGGCATTGCAAAGAAAAAAGTTCCTAGAACATGATAATCTTGGTTTTTAACGCAGGATAACCTCCCATTTCATGGTACACATTTCACAATATTAAAAAGCAACAACCTGGTTTACTTGATACGGACCAGGGGAAAGAGGACAAGGTTTACAGGGAGCGACGACTTACAACAAGTGCCCTGGGGGCGACCGCACTGACCAGTGCGGGGAGCAGTTTCAAAGTCCGACCCAGAAGGTAAAGGTACGGGCGCAAGTTGTCAAATCTTTACCTCTGTAGACGATCAAGAGTTGACACGTAACTTTTAAAATGTGTGTTCCCCTGTCTGTGTATAATGTACTCATGATGGTCAATCCGGGGGAGATGTGCTCCTTCCCAATAACGTGTAGGATCATTTCCAGATTCAGTGAAACGGCCGCCCTCTCCCGTGTCTTGACTTCAGGTGACCAGCTGAACGACGGAGGGTTTTCCTCTCTTGTCGGTGCAGTTTCTCTGCCTCCTGTTGCTTCTTCTGCTGTTCAGACTAAAAGGGAAAATTAAATGAGGAGAGGGAAAGAGAAAGAAAACTCCAACACTCTTTTGTGTAACCATCAGAGTGCCAACAACATGACTGCCAATCCCAGGCCCACTGCAGGCAGCAACGCTGCCCACAGGTCCCAGGGCAGGCGGGCTGGTGGCTAGACTCTGCTCCCACCAACGCTGCCCCGGCAGGAACGGCAGGACCAGGGCCAACTTTTACCGTCACTGTAAAACCCGAAATTCTAAACCCCTGGGCCAGAGAAGTGCCCTGACAGACCAGTCTGAACCACAAAGCCTGAGACTGGCTTTTCAACCAACACACAAGACCACTGGGACGTTTTAAAAGAGAATGGTCCCCTACAAAAGAGCCACTGAAGACACTATCACTTACAAAACATCCACGATTTCTCTTGTAGAACTGTCTTTTGTTTATAAGCCAGAACCATTAATTTATTCACATTGTATTAAAAACAAAACAAAATACTATGTGTACTGAAAGGATATTATAACCCACTCAGGGTTAAGTATTCATTCAGCAGAACTGGTTCCACACAACTAGACGGACCCACAACTAAAATCTACAACTATGTACTCAGGAGATTTGGGGAGAAAAAGCAGGAAAAAAAAAGAAAAGAAGTGGTTCCAAAGAATTTTTGGCTGTTTTCAAAAAAATCAAACTCCCCTGAAAAGCCGAGATTTACACAGATGACAGCTCGGCAGACAAGTCACAGGCTCACAGCTGAATGAGCACATAGACTCGCAGTTTAAATGTGTCCACACTCGGTCTCAATACTCACTTGGTGAGAGAGGGACCTCCTCCCTGCCCCAAACAGTGTCACTACTTCTGGCAGAAATCTTTTTTTTTTTAAGATTTCATTTTTCCTTTTTCTCCCCAAAGCCCCCTGATACAGAGGTGTATATTTTTGAGTTGTGGGTCCTTCTAGTTGTGGCATGTGGGACGCTGCTTCAGCATGGTTTGATGAGTGGTGCCATGTCTGTGCCCAGGATCTGAACTAGTGAAACCCTGGGCGGCCACAGCGGAGTATGTGAACTTAACCACTTGGCCATGGGGTCAGCCCCAGTCTAGCAGAAATCTTAAAAGAGAAGAGTATTAACACAGAGTCCATGGTGAAGGTTAAGAACTGTGTAGTTTTAAAAACACATCTGATAGTTTTGATAATACAAACTCCTGAATGTAAAGCTCAAAAAAACATCCTTAGCTGGTTTTGGTACTGCCCAGAGGGAAACTTGAGAAGCCCCGTTAGGGGCCTGAGTTCTAACAGTTGAAAAACACTGCCTTACAGACACCTGTGAGGCCTGTTGACCACACCCTGTGTTCTTCTATCCACCTAAAAATATTCACTTGTATCTTATGCTTCAAGGAAAAGTCTCTCCATTCACCTCCAGCTGATATTATTCAATATTTTAAAATTAGAATTGGGAGGTGAGGGAATAGTGGGAAAGCAAAGTAATTTGTAAGACCAAAAACTGATGAATTTCCCCTATTCTAGGAAGCTCTTACACTGGGATTCTGAATAATTCTCTACATTCTTTTTTTTAGTGAGGAAGATGGGCCGTGAGCTAACATCTGTTGTCAATCTTCCTCTTTTTGCCTGAGGTAGACTGTTGCTGAGGGAACATCTGTGCCAGTCCTCCTCTATTTTGCATGTGGGATGCTGCCACAGCATGGCTTGATGAACAGTGTAGGTCTGCGCCCAGGATCTGAACCCATGAACCCCAGGCCACCGAAGCAGAGCACGTGAACTTAACCACTACGCTGCTGGACCAGCCCCTCTTTCTGAGTATTACCATTTCTTCAAGCGGCTTTTCCAAAATAGGCCCTGCCCTGTGTACCCCTCCTGAGGACATTCCACATCCCTCCCCTGGCTCTGTCACTGCCCCCACGCAGCCCCCGTTACAGCCTTCCCGATGCAGCCCACCGCGGGGGCTGATTTCCGAGGACCCTCTGCACCTCCCCTCCAGTCCACTCCTCATGCAACAGCCACACTGAGTTTTAAAAATAAAATGGTATGTCAGTCTTCTGCTAACGAAAACAGTTTGACAACTTCATGGTCCTCAGGGTTAAGGTTGAACTTAACATGGCTTACCGACATGGCCCTATGAGACAGCTCCATGTGCCGTTCCTGTTAGACCCCATGCCTCCCTTCACCTTGACCCCTTGTTTTACACACACAGACTCCCATTTAGATCCCCGAGCACATCTGGCTCCCTCTCTCAAGCAAGAACTTAGCCTGGCTGTGCCTTGTGCCTGGAACCCTGCCTGCCCTCCCTGGCTCTTACTGGTCTTTGAGACCCAACCTGTCTATCACTGATCCCTCCCTAACTCCTCTGTCCAGGTCAGCCCTCCATCCTCCCTTGGAGCACTCACCACGTTATAATGATCCAACTGTATATGTATCTCTCCCAATAGAGTGAGAATTGTGGCAGCAAGGACTATGTCTGTCTTGTTCTGCGTGTCCCCAGCAAGTGACACAGAGCAGACACTCAATACATATTTATGCACTGAAAACCTGAGGGAAAATGCACACGTCCAGGCAGACCAAATAACAGTATCATAAGACCCTTGAGAAGGTAACAAACACTGGCTATTTAATATTTTGTTTCTTCATGTTAAAAAGTATCTCTAAAAAAGGTGTCTCTTGTTCAAATAGTTTTGGAAAATGAGGTACTAAATAAGATAAACAGAGTGTGCTGGGGTTTCTAAGTGAGGTGCTTTCGCGCTCTTCAATATGGACATCAGTTGTCGGCATTTCCCTTACGCGTCTGATGGCAAAGCGATTTCCCGGGAGCACCTCTCCATCTCCTGGAGCACATTTTGGGGAGCCTGCCAGACTCTCCCCACAAAGGCAGGAGCCTACAGAGGAGCTTGTAGGCAGCAATGACGATCCTAGAGGCATACCTCCACCCAGAAAAAGACTCTCCTGACTTCTGTCTCCAAGGCTGCGTCTGGAAGATGCTGCCAGCAGGTGACCAATTCGTTATGATTTACAGGCCAAGAGCCCCGTGCAAGTTCTCTCCTGCTCCCTCTTGCTCCTGCCCTGGCTGCTTCACCGCAGTCCCAGCAGTCCTCCAGAGCGGAGAGGAGGACAAACGCCAACCACACACCTGCGTCAGCAGCAGCCCCGCCGAAGGCCTGCTGAGGCGCTGGAGCACGGGAGCGGGAAAGCGCATGTGCGGCCGAAGCCGAACGCTGCCACCACACGACTGTAAATAATGTTACAGCACAGGTTTCCCCTTAGATTTTATTCATAATTTAGGAAGTACGTATGAAAATACTGGGAAACTCCAGATTTTACCTGAATATATTACACACTTAGTATAAAAAGAGATTTCTATAAAACAATACACAAATTCCTAAATATTCTTAAGTAAAACAGATTTAATAGTCAAAATTTTGTTAGGCAAATGATACAACAGGCATAAATCAAATATTAAATGATGTATCCCCCAAAACAGTTTCTAAGACTCTGCTTTTGAGGCCATTTTAAGTACTTCTTGGTGCTTCTTTAGTGTTCAGCAAAAAAAAAATTTCAGAGCCATCTTATTTTCACGTCACCACAAATTAAAAACTGATGTTCCACTTAGTACCTTCTACTTAAAAAAGACAAAGTGAGGAAAGACGAGTGCTTGGATCCCCCTGCAAAGTGGAAGCTCCCTCCCTCCAGCAGAGCGGAGGCAGCCCACGGCCACCCCTCCACCATGGCACTGCCCCGCCTCTCGCTGTGCATCTTGTACTTTAGGGCGAACAGGAAACGTCTGAAGGAACGATTTATAAGAAATCAGGAACGGGCACAAGAAGTTACTCTGGACACACATCGGTTTTGGCTTATTTAAATGAGAAGTGTAAGAGTGCAAATTTGCTCTAAATGGAGACAGATTTAACTGAAAAGCTCCTTACACTTAGAATAAAAAAGTTCTTATAATTCGGCACGCCTCCTGGATGCTGTCAGAGAGAACTGTCGAAGAATCAGAGGTGGATGGGCAGAGGATTTGAACAGATATTTCTCCAAAGAAAATATACAAATGGCCAATAAGCACATGCAAAGATGCTCTACCTCACCAGGGAAATGCAAATCAAACCACAGGATACCACTTGACACCCACCAGGATGGCTATGACAAAAAAGACGGCAATAAGTGTTGGTGAGGATGTGGAGAAAGTGGAGCCCGCCTACACTGCTGCTGGGAACGTAAAATGGTGCAGTGGCTTTGGAAAACAGGCTGGCAGCTCCTCAAAAAGTTAAACAGTTATCACAGGACCCAGTAACTCCACTCCTCGGTATAAGCACAAGAGAAATGAAAACATACGTCCATGCAAAAGCACAAGCCTGAATTTTCCTATCAGCATTACTCATAAAAGTCAAAAAGGGGAAACAACCCAAATGTCCATCAACAGATAGATGGATAAACAAACTGTACATTATCCACACAATGAAATGTTATTCAGGCCTAAACAGAAAGGAGGTTCTGAAAGCTACAACATGGATTAACCTGGAAAACATGCTAAGTGAAAGAAGCCAGTTGCAAAAAACCCCATATTCTACGATTTCATTTATATGAAATGTTCAGAACAGGCAAATCCATAGAGACATAAAGTAGATCAGTAGTTGCCTAGGGCTGGGGGGATGGGAGTACGGGCGACTGCTAAAGGTTATGGGGTTTCCTTTTGGGATGATAAGGATGTCCTGAAATTAGATAGTGGTGATCATTACACACCTTAGTGAATATACTAAAAACTCTGAAGTGTACAATTTAAAGATGCAAATTTTATGGCATGTGAATTTCATTCTAATTAAAGAAAATCAGAGGTGGAGTCTTTGTCCCTCTTTCTCACTTGGTGAAATATATATTAAGGGAGATCGACTGAACGAGAAAAAGTTTTTGAAAAATAAAACCACGTAGTTTCACTCATCAGTTAATGGCAAATATTTAAGCAGCTTATTCCTCCTATAATGTGGACCAGTATTACTAAGGCTGACTAAAGAAATGACTCTTATAAATCAGTTTATAGCCTATTATGTAGGCTATATATAAACCAGTATGCACCCTACCACTGATGGAGTAAGTCGCCTTCCGAAACTATAGTACCCTGGGTGAGCCAGACATTACTGCCACGAAGGTGCTGGAACTCACCGATTCTGGGTCTTGTTTAAAGTCCATGTGAGCTTCCAGCCTTCCTTTATAGCCTTAGCTGGTCAGGACTCCTGCTTTACAAGGCTGCACCTCGGGGCCCAGTGACTCAGAGACCACACTGCCGCTTCCTCACCAACAGTGCCAACTCCCAGGTCACTAAGGTCCCGCCTCCCTCAGGACACCAGAAACACACCTGCCTCTGCCTTAGTCAAGCCGTGTACCCTCCACCCAGGAGGGGCTCTGGCTGCAGGGAAAAACGCTACAACAGGAACACACCTTCCTCAATAGGGGAAAAACCTGGGGAGGCAGTTCTGAGGTTGGAAACACCCACAGCACTATCGGAAGTCTATTTTTCTTTTGTGAATTAAAAAACAACACTAAAAAACAACTTACCCTCTTTAAAGTGAATGTCAATTGTTTGCTGCCAACCGTGGTGTCTGATACACTCAACGTCCCATTTTTTGCTTCCAGTTTCAAACGATCTTCAAGGGTTTTACTGTAGGAAATTTAAGAGAATGACAATGAGAATTATGTTTTGATTTACCATTTGAAACAAGTTTTAATTACGACTGATCACATAAAGAAAAATCTTTTACATGTGTGGTAAAGATAAAAATGGCATTCAATTAACAGAACAAATGGAAAGAATTAGGGGCACTCAAACAGTCATTACTCGCACTCAATAGATGTACAATGAAAACAATGGCTGCCAAAAACACCCACTGATTTAATATTTTAAGTGGTGGTTCCAAATATTTCAATGGTTGCTACTTATCTTACTAAATCATATTTCTGAAGCCCAAATGCAAGGAGCAATACGTCTGAAGCCTGTAATTTCCTGTAATGGTCAGTGGCACTTATGTTTCTAAAGCATTTTATATTTAAATCATGCACAACTTAAGCATGTGAGTATTTCAGCAACTCATTCACCTTCTATAAAGGAGCGAACATGAACTAAGTCTCAGGTCAAACCACAGAGGAGGCTGCAAGAATTCTGACTTCTTCCTCAGTGTTAGCTCACTGGCCTGCACTCATCACTCATGGTACGAACAACCTGAGACACGAATCCGTCTGATTACACACAGAGAAACCAAGAGCAACTGCACTGAGGGTGAACTCTGATTCAGCCCTAGTCACTGCCATTTCTCCAGGTGTCCTTCCTTTCAATTTCTTACTTGAATTACTTGGACACACTTTACCCCAAATTTAAAATTCATTTCATTTCCTGATCTTGTTTTCTAAATTTTTCTAGGGTCTGTTTATATAATCTGTGTCCCTTTATGGTATGCTGGGCCTTGCAATTCATTGTCATCTGCAATTAACACCATCCCACCTGTGCTTTATAATAAAGATGATAAATTTGAATTTTGTACCAGTTATACATATAACAGTTGATTGCATGTTGTTATAATAACGTTTTATCATAAAATCAGAACCTTTGGCCCTTTTTGTTAACTTGGTTGAAAGGGGAAGAAACTGAATTAAGCCTAAAGATATAGAGTTTGAACATTAGCTCCACCCCTTCTAGAAATGGCTAAAGCAACTCCTTTACATGCCCGTGATGAAACTGAGAGGGGAGGAGAGGGAAGAAGAGAAAGAATATGGTTCTCTCTTCCATTCTGTTCTCTCCTCAAAAAAAAAGTAAACATTTGCCTTTCTGATCCTCCTTCTACCAACTAAGATTGAATGTGCCCGTTTAAAAATTTATACTAAAAGACTTGATTGAATAAAAAAAGACTGAATTATGTGAAAGGGTCTTCTTTTTCCCAAAATACGACCTTTGTAACTAATTACTAAGGAGAACACAGCTCCTAAATGATCCATAAGACAAAGAGACGCTCCTTTGAAATTTTGAAGCTAATGTTTGATGTTCGCACAATGAGAGATTTCTCTCTTGTTTACGATTACTAAAAAAGTACTAACCATACCCTCTCTACATAATTTGAGACATAAAGTGGTTGGAGCAAAAGTGGCACTCTTTTCCAAGCAATAATGTTATTAAGAAGCACTTTTAAAGTACTTTTCATCTTCAAAGTTCTTTACAGATTAACTAATTAATCCTTTCAACATCCCTGAGACAGAAGTATTTATCCTTTATAGATGGCAAAAAGGGAGGTAAGATGGTAAGGACTTGCCCCAGGCCACAGAAGGATTCAAGTCTAAAACCAGGATTCCAATTTAAGAATCGCTGGTTTCCAGGTGTGTGTCAGACGATACTTGATTTATAAAGTTTGTTCAGGAAACATGTCCGTTAAGTGTTCTGAATGACAAGCTCCCACCTGACAAGCTGAATGAAGTTAACACTTAGTTTAGCTTTTATTTTTTAACAAGGATTCAGCAGTGAGGTATAAACTGACTCTAGCACGCATGTGAATTATGTTAGCCTAAGCAAATTCCTCAGCCTGCTCATTTCACTGTTGTTCTTTCCGTTCGTAGCTATAAACTCAGAGGCTGTAAAGTTAACAGGACTTCTGAATAACCGTGGAGCCACCGAGACAAGGTGGTACACAGAAGACACTCATTTGGGAAGAAAAAGACTTTTCAAGTAAATTGTGGGAAATTACTACTCTTAAGAATGACCTTATTTCCTCCATGATAGGGTATATAAATTCTGGTTTTCTCTCAATGCACTTTCGATGTGCACATGTAAAAACTTGTTCTGTCTAGGCTACTTGGAAAGACAAGCCGAGTTTTAGGACGAGCCATGGCAGAAGATCAGACACAGGGCCCGAGTGTGGAGAGTTCTACATTAAAGCAAGTCTTACTTCCCTCCCTTTGAAAGTCAGTTTACAGAATGTGGCTGCTAACCAGCAGTTCCAAAGCCTGCTCCTTGAGTGTGAATTCAGTCAGAGATGATTTCAGAAGGACACAGACACCTGGAAACTCTACTGTAACAGAAGGACAAAATGCAGAAACCCACAGTGCATGTCCTTCTCAGGGCTGCGTCCACACTGGCCGCCTGTGGCAGAGGAGAGCTGGCATTCCCTTCCTGCCCCCGGACCTGCCCCACCCTGCTGCTTCTGTCTGGTCTTCAGGTCTGCCGGCTTTGGGGTATGTTGTTATTCAGAGTAAGGCTAAGAGTTTTAGGGGAAAAGACCTCACTGCCACAAGAGGAACAACTTCTCCCCCAGATTTGTGGGGACTGCTAAGGAAAAAGAGATGGGCTTCAGAAGGCTGAAAGTGAGAGGAACCACTCGGCACAAGATATAGAGGGCTCTACGGGGAAGAACTTGAACTATCAGTAGGCCTATCTTAAAATAAAAAGAAAAATGAGCATAAACTACAAGGGCAAAATCAAATTAGATATTTATTAGATGCCCCAAGAAAGCTCAAAGATTTACTTCTTTGAGGCTTTAAAAACACACACTACTACTTCTTTAATTAAAACTATTTAGTTAAAAATAATGCTCCTCAACTGAGAGGTTTTTCAATCACTTTGCATGGAAAGGGAGGTAGAGGAGTGGAAGATAATATCCATAAAGGCACATGCTTTAGTAAGTATAGCATTCAAAAGAGTTACGTTAACTTTAATTAAAATAAAGGAAGCACCCTTCATAGTCTACATCAAGGGGAATAAGAAGAAAATGGAGACATGGAATCTGCAGAGAAATGAATTTTAAGTATTTTAAAATTTTAAGTCCTTTGTTTTAACTTTGAAAAATATTTACATGTACTGTAACAGTTACTGAAAACACGATTTCAATGCTTTCAGTTTGCATGTTGCTTCAAAGCCCCTATCTTAGGAGATGGAGTCTGACACCTTCATCTATCAGCTTAGTTGAAACCTGAAAAGACTCCTAACATCCACTGTTGTTGCAAGTGTGGGCAAACAGGCCCTGAGTAAGACCGCAAAGTGCACAAAGCCTTTCTCCAGGGCGATGTGGGGCAATGTGGCCCGTCTACCACACACTCCTTTTGATCCAGCAAATTCCATTACTAGGTAATATAGTCTAGAGAAATTCTTGCACACGTGCACACATTTATAACTGAAAAAAGAAAAGAGAAAAACAAGAAACAACCTAAACACCCAAAATAAGGGGATGGTGTTATGGCCCTTATGAAATATTTATGTAGCTGCAAGGTAGACTGACGTGTACTCACAAAGAAAAATTTCCAAAACTTATTGTTAAATGAAAAGAGTAAGTTAATCAGCAACATGCTCAGTATGATCCACTCCTGTAAAAGAAAGAAGAGCTAAAACTACACGTATGTGAGTGTGTACACACACGAGTTCATTCTGAAAGGGCGTGCACAGCAGCTACCTCAGGGAGGGAGCGTGCGGGTGTAAGAGACTGACCTTTCACTCCACATTCTTAAGTATTACAATGGAAATATGCAAACTATTACTTGACTACATACTACCTCAGTAATAAAAGAGTCTCCGTAAGTGTAAGTTTGGAGTTAAGTTGCTTTCAGAAGTAGATTTTTTAAATGCTTCTCTTAAAACAAGACTGCCTTCTTTCAGCTCTCATTCACTATCACTGAGGAAAATGAGCCGAAGAGTAACCACAGTTAGTTCACAAAGTCGATAAGCAGACGTGATAAGCAGCTCACCCAGAGCTCCTAAAACTGCCCGGAGAAGAGGAGTTCCCCAAAAGGCAGGAAACGTCCTAAACACCTTGAATTTCCAGGACCTACCACAGGGTAGGTGCTTCAAAGAACGCTTTTATGAACTGAACTTAAAGGGCCACTCAGCTGGTAGTATTCATTACCCAAGAAGAGGAGACATCCTCGGCTTCTGAAATTCAGAAAACTGTCACTGCAAGGACTTGCCTCCTCCAGGGCTCAACAACAGACAGCTCGGACGTTTACAGGACCCCTTGCAGACCACGCTGCCCCACATAACTGAAGGGGCTCATGTGCCCAGGCTCCAGACGCAGGCCAGCAAGCAGGATCTTCCCAATCTCTTACCTAGAAATGTGATTCTTTCCATCCTTCTGACTTCTTTCCCTGTGTCTCTGAAGAGGTACCCCTTGTCCTTTCCGAGGCTACAGCTCCTGGCCCCATTGCCTCCTGGCTGCTTACCAAATCCAGCTCTGTCCATTTAGTCCATTCTCTCATTTCTTTACAGTCCCCTTTCCTAGCTTAACTCCGCTCTGCCTATTAACATATCGCATCTCTCAAGCCTGAAAAACCTTTCCTGTCAAGTTTTTGGCTTTGACTCCTTCCTTTCACTGCCAAACTTCTTGAAAGAATCATCTACACTAATTTTTCACAATAATTTTTACCTCCATTCATTGATCGATTGATCATTTGGTCTGAGTGCCTGAGAAACCAGTTCCAATAATACAATCTTCCCAATGGCATTTTCCAACCTTTGTTCCGCAGACCTCCCCACTCCAGCTGCCGTTTGTACCCCATCCTTCTCTCTGACAGTCTCTCCATGCTTGGCTCTTTTCCGTTTCCTCTGCCTTTCAGAGAACTCCTCCGTAATTTTTACTGTCCATCTTCTCCTGTGCCTGTCATCTAAATCAGAATCCTTAGCCCTAGGCTATATCAATGTATCTGTGACGTTTCTAAAATTTTATGTATTACTTGGCATGGATTTGTATTTTTCTAAAGAGAAGATTATGGTTTTTATCCCAGACTCAAGAAAAACATTTGCTGTTGCCAAGGTCTGCATTCTTAGCTCTCACCGCACTCCACACACTCATGGTCAGTCTTTCATGCTGCATTTCACACAACAACAGCTGCT
This sequence comes from Equus quagga, assembly GCF_021613505.1. NCBI lineage: Eukaryota > Metazoa > Chordata > Mammalia > Perissodactyla > Equidae > Equus > Equus quagga. Next base: position 131,032,040 of record NC_060271.1, on the reverse strand, counting down.
ATCCCTTCAGCCAACCTCTCCGGCCCCTCCGACGTTTCCATTTGTCTGCCGAACATGACCAAAAAGACATCTGGCACTGCAGACTTAACGTGCTGAATATCCAGCTCAACGCTTTGAGCCTTCAATCTGTTTTTCCTTCTATATTCTTTATCTCAGTAGCAACAGTGCCAGACCCTTCAACATCATCCCTGGGTCTCCCTTTGATATTAAATTAGTAACCAAACAATGTTGTGGCATATCATTTTTCTCAAGATGGTCTTATGAATAATTTGGTTCTAAGTCTGTCTGCTCCTCTCTACCCCTGGTCAGGCTTTCAGCACTTCCGACTGGGACTACTGCATAGTCTGTTAGCTGATCTCAGGGGTCCAGTTTCTCCCCACCTTTTCTAAAACTGAGGTATTTCGTTAAGAGGTTTCTGGGAAATAGGGACGTTTAATGCCTGTATGTTTTTATCTTTATTTTCTACAGCAAACATGTACTGCTTTTATTTAAAAGTATAAACATTATTGGCAGGAAGGGCTGGTATCGATTTGATCATGTCACTCAGCTTACCAACTTTCCTTGGCTCTCCAGTGGTCGGAACGGGGCCCAACACGTCCTTCGGGCCTCACCTACTGCTGCTCCCCGACATACTCTAGGCTCTTGCCACACAGAAACAGTCTTTCCCGCCGCGTTCACACAGCGTCCTTGGCTCACGCTGAGCCTCTGCTAGAACGCCATCTTCCCAACCCTGCTTTCAGTGCTCATCTTTTCATCTTTCAAAAGACCACTTTCAATATGACCTCTTATAAAGATTTCTTTAAGTCTCCAAAAATTGAACCCATTTTTTTCTTATGTCTTTCACATGCCTCTTCGCAGGCCACAGAGTATCAGCGGGCATGTGAATGCTCCAGGCTGTGGGCCGCACCTGTCCGGTCCAGAACGGTGCTTTGCTCACACTAGGTACTCAGCAAGTGTTTGATGAATGAATGGATGGGTGGAGAGGCTGAGAGGTGGAGGAACACACTCACAAATAAAGTCTAGCTACTGTAAGGCATATAAATGTGTGTGGAAAGACATACGCATTTCTCTAAAGCTGTATTACTCTGCCAAGTAGAGAACAGAACTCACTCAAGTATTGAGTTACAATTCACTATTCACTTTTCTCTTTACAGAAGAGTTTTAAAGCTGGGCAAGTACCAGTGAACGTTTAAACGTAATACACTCAATTTTGATGTTGTGTTTTATCGATTGCCTTGTAGTAACTCGCAGAATAAACATAAGGAGTCACTTTAGTTCTCTGAAGGATAATGGTTCACTGCTTCATTAAATAATATTAAGATACTGCAAGTTCAGGATTTGCCAAAATAATCCAGTCAAGACTAGAATTCAATAAGCGGTTTACGACAAAATGCCAGCAAACCGCAGGCTATTCATACCAAAGGGTTATTACTTTAAGCAACGGGATTTTTCTTTTAAGCCCATTTAAGTATTATCACTTAAACAGCTCCTCCGCTTAAAAAAAAGCTTTACCTTAGTGATGTTTAACTCAGTAAGAATGTTTAAATGCGGTGCATTAACTTAGCTATTACTTATTCATTAAGTAGGAAGTTTTTATCCCTTTTGTTTCTTACATTAAATTTGCTGCTACAACCCACAGGCAGAAGAATGTCTGTGAGATCAGTCATGCCTCCCACCCCCAAATCATGGCCTCCTGTTTCCATGGTTACACTAAAAACAACTGCTCCCAGATTTCCCTGGTCATGGGGTAGTGGAGGGAATAAGTTCTTTCTCAGCACATCCTGAAAGGGTAACTTTTCCAGTTGCCTGACACGCAACCAAGGTGCAGAAGATGCATGCTTTCAATAAGGATTGACCAAGTGCCCACTTCGGTCTAGGCACTGACTCAGGAGCGAGGGACAAAGTCAATACAACAAGACAGAGACAGCAGATAACCTAACAAAGAAGTTCACTCTACAGAATCAGAAGACTAGACACATGCCATCTGCCCCCTGCTTCTGAGGAGGACTCCAAAGACCTAAGAATAACAGCTATATAAAAAGAGAGGTTGCACACACTGCTGGCAGGAAATGTAAATGAAGCAGCCTCTTTGGAAAACAGTTTGCCAGTTTCTCAAAAGTTTAAACATAACGTTACCATGTGACCAGCAGTTCCACTCCTGGGTATACAGCCGGGAGAAACGAAAACATGTCACTGCAAAAACTTGTACATGAATGTTCACAGCCACATCATTCATAATAGCCAAATAGTGAAAACAACCCGAATATCCACCAACTGATATATGGATAAATAAAAATGTGGTATATCCGTACACTGGAATGTCACTCGGCAATAAAGACAAATGAAGCACTAACACATGCCACAACATGGACGAACATTAAAAACATTGTGCCGAGTAAAAGAAGCCACACATTGCATGATTCCCTTTATATGAAACGTCAGAACAGGCAAATCTATAGAGACAGAAAGTGGACTAGTCTTATCTGGGGACAGGGCAGGGTGGGGCAGACAGGAGTGAGTGCGAATGGGGCACAGAGCTTCATGTTGGGGTACTGAAAATGTTCTAGAATTGACTGTGATGACGGTGGCACAACTCTGTGACTGTCCTGGAAACCAATGAATTACGCGCTTTAAGTAGCTGAATTTATGTTATGAGAATTATATCTCAAGAAAGTTGTTATAAAAGAAAAGTGAGGTTGGTAGCCAAAGAAAATATCTTTAAAAGACATCAGTCTATTAACTACATTCTTTTTTTTACCCAAATATCTTTTGTTAGTCAGAATCAGAATTTCCACATGCTCCTGGATTCTAAATCAAAGGATTCACTCAACTTTTGGGGTCCCAGATATTTACTAGAAGCTGGTGAAATAAAGATGAACAGGCATATCTCCATTCCAGAAACAATTCAACCTGTCCATCGATGTCCTCCCGCCTTGTCCCCCTTCCTCCATCTGAAAAACCACATTTTCCTAGAGAGAAAGCTGGGAGCTGGAAAAGCACAAGGTAGAGAACTTGTACTGCCCCAGCCTAGCATAACACCTCATCTCTTCTGCCCAGCTCTTCCTCCTCCGTCTCCCCCGCTTGGCTCCCCAGACCTTCAAGCTCTTCTCCTAATATTATCTACTATGACCATCCATCACATTCGAACCTTATACATCAATACCTAGCCTAGAAATTCTGAGAGACTTTAGTAGCTACCTTGTTCCTCACTTAGATTCTGACAACTGAAACTGTTCAAATAATACCATTTTTTAAGATAGATTTTCTTCTTTTTTTTTTAAAGATTAGCACCTGAGCTAACAACTGTTGCCAATCTTTTTTTTTTCCCCTGCTCTTTTATCCCCAAACTCCCCCAGTATATAGCTGTATATTTTAGTTGTGGGTCCTTCTAGTTGTGGCATGTGGGACCCCACCTCAACGTGGCCTGATGAGCGGTGCCATGTCTGCACCCAGGATTCAAACCAGTGAAACCTGGGCCACTGAAGCAGAGTGCGCGAACTTAATCACTCAGCCACGGGGCCGGCCCCTGATTTTCTTTATTGTGGTAAAATATATATAACAAAACTTACCACTCTAACCATTTTTAAGTGGACAGTTCAATGGCATTAAGTGGTATCTCACCCATTTCCCTAACGGGTGGTATCTACCCATTTCCCCTCTCCCCATGCCTGGCAACCACCATTCTGCTTTTTGTCTCTATGTGTTTGACTATTCTGGAATACTACTCTTTCTAATCTCTCAATTTTCCTGCAAAAGGCTTAACATTTCTGGCAAATTTTCCAAGTGACCTTTTCATTAATCACATAAACTGAGATGGGGGTAAACAACTGAAATTCTAATTTTTTTAAATAATTTTTTTGTTAAGAGCAAAGAATTTGTTACCTCTGTTAATTATCATTGTCCACAAGGCTTCAAGGCACTGATCCATATAGCACAGAATCAGATCAGTATCCCTACGTTAGAGAACCCGATGGGGAAAAACCAAGAACAACAAAAACAAGTCTGGCTGTTGCAGTGTAAACATGCTCTAATGTACATTTACCAATACACAGAGGGCTATACCCTGTGCTTTACTGTATGTAAACCATACCTCCAAAAGCTGTTAAAAATAATTATCATAAAGACCAGTGTATTTTAATAGTGACATTGCCCTCAGGCCTTGTGGTGCTGCCCTCACATTAACTCCAAAGATCAAAATGTCACCCTTAGGGCAACTTGCCAGTGAGGAAAAGCAGGGCTCAACAACACGTCAGTCATCACTGAGAGTGTGTTACTCACTTCATCAGCTTCTGCTTTGTGGCAGAATCTTTGAAGCTTCTGAATTCTTCTCCTGCTTTGATCTCATAAAACTGGGGCTTGAGGACCGTCTGCTGGTCCTCCTTGAGTCGTTCCTGCCGCTTCACTTTTTCCTCCTGCTGGAGAAGTCTGCGCTGTTTCCTGACCTCTTCAACCCAGGCCTTTTCATCATCTGAACTCTCAGAACTTTCGGCATCACTTGGTTTTCCTTCCGGTTCTTCCTCCTCTTCCTGGAATAAAAATAGTAAGAAGCAGCTCCTTTCCCCCAACCAAACACTGACCCATTATTCTTCTAAATAGCATTAGCTCATCGGAGTACAAGATATTGTATGGACTGGACAAAAATGCCTTTAGTTAAATAAGATATAATCCTAAGGTGAAAGTCAAACAAATTATATTTCGAGCGTACTCAAAGACTCTTTTAGCTTCAAAGAAACTTTATATAAACAAGCAATGAGGGGCTGGCCCCGCGGCCGAGTGGTTAAGTTTGCACTCTGCTTCTGCAGCCCAGGTTTCGCTGATTTGGATCCCGGGTGCGGACATGGCACCGCTCATCAGGCCATGCTGAGGCGGCGTCTCACATGCCACAGCTAGAAGGACCCACAACTAAAAAATACAGCTATGTACTGAGGGGCTTTGGGGAGAAAAAGGAAAAAGAAAATCTTTTTTTAAAAAAAGAAAAGAAACAATGACAAACTCTAAACGATTCAGAGTACATTACTTTTTCATGAAGTTCCTGTTGCTCTAAGAGTCTTAGTTTCTTCTTCCTTTTTTCACTAATTTTTGAAACAAGTGGATTCAAAAGCCTAAATTCTTCACTCTCTTCATCTACTTGGAAGTCAGGGTTCTCAAACATAACTTTAAATCGATCATCGGTGAGAATATTAGGGAGGCTCTATAAGAAAAAGAATGTAAAAATTTAAAGTTAATATCTGAATAAAATCTGACCAGAAATATGGCTTAAAAACATTTCACTCAATTATAAATTAATAAGCTACACAAGACATAACTTATTAAATTATTATAAAATTTCTTTAGAACTAGTTTCCAGAATTTTCTAATTGCCCAGGGACTTATCTTCTACCCACAAAACAAATTCTACTAATCTTTTTCACAGACGATATGTATTGCTTGGACATTACACATAATGAGCTAAGAATGTGCCTTTTTGGCTAAGTCTATGCTTAATACATTAGAAAGAATTTTCTTCAATTAACATTTTAACGCAAAAAGACTTTTCAAAGAAACGTATGTTTTTGAAACATGGCTTTTTAAGCATAGTTACTATACTGAATTAAAATTAGCGAGTCTTTCAACTTCATATTCCAAAACTGAGAGAGGAAGTATACATTGACAAGTCGAGAATTAACACGGTGGGACTTGTGGGTAAGCTTGCTGACTCAAGTGAGTTATTGGAAAGATAAGGGATGTTTCCATCCCTTATAGATAGTCTCATAAATTTTTTTCTCTAGGCCATTTAATTGTTCTCAAAGGATACACTGTTAAAACTTTGTCATTTTGACAAAATACAACTTTGTTATTCAGACTCATTTGGACAGCTCAGGAGTGATACTAAATTCCTTTTTTGTTTGTACCAGTTTTGAACAGAAAGTTTTCTAGAATGTACTGTAAACTGATGTGTTCACGTAAACAGATGACAATCTTACACGCTCAGGGCTCTCCTATTGTTCCTTCCCTGCTATGGCCTTGGAAACCAGATAAATCAACCTAATTAAAATGGTTTGTAAAACAGAGTAAACAGCCCGAACACAGGCTGGAAAAGCTAACCTGTTTGTGTTGGACTCCAGCTGTACGGAACGGACTTTGTTTTACTGACTGTTTCTCCATTATTTAGAGTAAACAAGGTTGTAAGCAGCTGAGTTCTGAATACTGTACTCGTGTAACAGAGCTACATGAAAATGCGGTAAATCGTGAGACATTAAGGAACGTGGCCTGTTTATTACCTACTCTATGGACCTAAAATCTGATAAATCCTACTTAAAATTCTATGATATACTGAATATATACTTGAGATATATTGAACAAGTCTTCCCTGATTAAATATCATTTCTGAGACAGATTTAGGTTCAAAAAAGAAAAAAGACAGATAAGATCTAGTTCCTGATCTGAAGGTGCTCACTCACAATCTAATAAGAAAGCAAAAACCAGCTGTACGCTACAGGCCTTATGAAGGACGCTAACCAGCTGAAAGAGGTCCAGGAGCAGAGAGCTGAAACGCAGTCCCAACAAGAGACATCTCAGAAGGGCTCATAGGGGATGTGCCATCTGGAGGAGGCTTGAAAGAAGAGTAGGTTTCAACAGATAGAAATCTAAAGAGCATTTCCAGCTCACTGAGGAGTGGTGAATAGTCTGATGATGCAAGAACAATGGCGAAATTTGAAAAAGCACTTTTTGATCAGGTCAGGTTATAAAGGATTTGAAATACCATGACCTTTACTCAGCAGGTGAGGGGACTACTAGGGAAGAAGAGGATGAGGAGGAAACAAATGCCAGAAGTGTGCTTCAAGAATCTCAGATGCCGGGGGCTGGCCCCATGGCCCAGTGGTTAAGTTCGCGCGCTCCGCTGCAAGTGTCCCAGTGTTTCGTTGGTTTGAATCCTGGGCGCGGACATGGCACTGCTCATCAAACCACGCTGAGGCAGCATCCCACATGCCACAACTAGAAGAACCCACAATGAGAAATACACAACTATGTACTGGGGGGCTTTGGGGAGAAAAAGGAAAAAAAATAAAATCTTTAAAAAAAAAAAGAATCTCAGATGCCAATGGTCCTCAGCAGCATGGTATATGACGGACTGCTTAGAGAGAAACCAGAGTCATGAGGAAGACTAAGAAACCACTTGAGAAAACTGGGAGAAGAGCCAGGGCCTGAATCAGGGCAATGGGAATCTAAAGGTGCAAATACGAGTTCTTCAGGAGAGGATTATCATGAGATGCACTTCTAAGTTAGAATTGGTAGACACAGCTATGGAGGAGATGGGGGAAGGTTAAGAGTGAAAAACAGGGTCGGAAATTTCTCTCAAGTGTCTAGCTTAAATGACTAGAAAGCTGGTGATAGCATGAGTCAGGATCCATCATTGGAGATCATCAGAAAAAGAGGCATAGGGTGGAGTAAAGGGCAAGAAATTATGTTCCAAGAAACCAAGATGTCCTTTAGTAGGTGAACGGATAATTAAACTGTGGTACATTCAGACAATGGAGTATTATTTGGCACTAAAAAGAAATGAGCTATGAAGCCATGAAAAGACACAGAGGAACTTAAATGTATATTCCTACATGAAAGAAGCCAGTGTGAAAAGGCTGCATATGTATGATCCCAACTATATGACCTTCTGGAAAAGGCAAAACAATGGCAACAGTACCAAGGTCAGTGCTTGGCAGGGGTGAGGAGGGAGGGGTAAACCGGCACAGCACAGAGATCTTTAGGGCAGGTAAACGGTCTGTGTGACACTCTAATGGTGACACACATCATTACACATGTGTCCAAACTCACAGAATGAACAACACCAAGAGAAAAGCCTAATGTAAACTACGGACTTTGGGTGATTATGATGTGTCAATGTGGGTTCATCAATTATAACAAGTGTACCTTCTGGGGGGAGATGTTGATGGTGGGGAGGCTGTGAGTGTACGGGGGCTGGGGGTACATGGAAAATCTCTGTACTTTCTGCTCAATTTTGCTGTGAACCTAAAAACTACTATAAAAAAATTAAGTCAAAAAAAATCCAGTAAATGAGAAAAATTAACAAAGAAAAAGAAATTATGTTCCATTTAAGGCTGGTGAAGTCTATGGTACAAGAATGTTATCTGCATACCGACGGACACCTTTAGGTGTCCTGGAACAAGGCACTGGGCCTCAGGTGAGAGGAGAGGGCTAAACTGTAAATTTGGAGCTCTTTGTAAATATAGGAGAGGTGATAGTGCCAAAGATCCAAACATTTTCAAATGAATAGCTATTTACCTATTACACATTTCCAAGTAAAAATAAATAAAGAAAACCCAAGGGAAATTTTTTCCTTTTCATCTTACTGTATTTATTAAATAATCATATTTAATAAATAACAGAGGAAAATGTTAAAAAAGAGTATGTTGCTAGTACTCAAGTTTTTTTTCTTAATTTAAAATAATAAATTGCATTGCCTAAAGACAAGTATGCTTTGGATGAACAATTTATAAAACAAAAACTCTTCTGATCCAGCTGTAAAAATATTTCCCCCAGAGATTTTTCCTAGTCTAATTGTTTCCACAGCTGTCTTAAAAAAAAAAAAAGAGGAGGAGAAGATGTAGTTAGTGATGTTCTACAGTAGTTTACAAGTGTCTGGCTAGTGATCTACCCTATAAATACACGTGTACATATGCTAAACACTTATTCAAATTTGGAAAACATCTTGAAGTACTGTTCATACCTAAGTTCTATCTCAAAGACATATTTGTAGATCTGAGTAGGGTGCTTATTATTAATATTTTGTCCCGACACAGTAACATATATGAGGAATGCGTGGTATTTAAAACAAATTAATTCTTTCAATGCTGTAATATCTATGAAATTAAGTTGATGTAGACTTCTGAGTAAAGATGGTGGTTTGAACACAGGCCTCTCCTTTAATCTCTGCTAAAACCCCACTAAAACAATAGAAATGGGGATTTAAAAAGACACTCCTTAGGGATGAGAAGGATAGGAAAGGAAACAGGAGCAATGAGATTTTGGAAGCAAGAAGGAAGGCCTTGCACCTGCCCTCTCCATCTGGAGGCTTCTCTGGAGGGGCAGCTGTTGGGCCGGGGCAGCAGTACGTGAGGGCAAAGGAAGCACCTGGTGCCAGGGGATGCAATGAAGGTTCGCATGTCGGGGCTGCAATGCCTCCTGGGCCCAGCGCCCCAAGTTCACTTGACTCTAGTTCTCAGACACAGGAACGCAGTGGGATCTGACCAGCCCAGAGAAAGACCGAGAAGATACTGATTCTTCTCCAAATACACAGTTTGGCCAGGTCAGCACAGTGACTGATGGGCCCTGTCTCCACCTCAGAGTTTCCATTCAGCCTTTTAAATCCTTCACTCTTAAATATGAATAGAAGACCAAGGATCACAGCAGGGAAAAACTATTTAAAAAATTTTTTCTAGAAAATTTCCCAGCACTGAAGAACCTAAGTTTCTGGGTTGAAAGAGCCCACCAAGTGGCCAGCAGTGTGGGCTGAATTTCTGGATGGAAGGTGGCCCCAATGAGGCAGAGCCATCTGTGGGAGACGTCTTTGAACTCACCCTCTTTCTTGACCTACTCTCTTATTTGGAAGAGCAAACCCTAAGGAATTTCTGGAAGAAAAAGAGCATGTAAGGGTCATTTCTTTCTTTTTTTCTTTTTGAGGAAGATTAGCTCTGAGCTAACATCCGTGCCCACCTTCCTTTACTTTATATGTGGGACGCCTACCACAGCATGGCTTGCCAAGTGGTGCCATGTCTGCACCCAGGATCCAAACCAGCAAACCCTGGGCTGCCAAAGCGGAACATGCAAATTTAACCCCTACGCCACTGGGCCGGCCCCACATAAGGGTCATTTGTTATTGTTGTTGAGAACTTGAATGTTTAAAAACCTCTTCAGGGGCCAGCTCCGTGGCCGAGTGGTTAAGTTCGCCTGCTCCACTTTGGCGGCCTAGGGTTTCACTGGTTCGGATCCTGGGCATGGACCTAGCACCATTCATCAGGCCATGCTGAGGCATCCCACTTAGCAGAACCTGAAGGACCTACAACTAGAATATACAACTATGTACTAGGGGGCTTTGGGGAGAAGAAGAAAAAAAAAGATTGGCAACAGATGTTAGGTCAGGTGCCAATCTTTAAAAATAAATAAATAAAAAAAAAATCTCTTCACTATACCCTTACTGTGATTGACTGCTTCTCTGGGTTGGAAATAATATTCCTTCAGAAAACTGAAGGTTCTTATAATTCTGTATCCAATATGGTGGTGAGGTAGAGTGAATCCCTAAGATGAATGCTGTGGACCAAGATGTGAAGGCGACCAGACCAGAATGAAGCAGGGCAGAAAGACGTAGAAGAGACTTCTTCCTCAGAAAGTAAAATTAATGTAACAACTGATCTTCACATAAACATCTTGAGATGAGATTTAGACAAGTGGCAAAGAACTGAGAGTTAGTGATAACCATATAGAAAGCGGACAAAAAAGTCAATCGTTAAGTCCAGGGAAGACGAAGATTATGCAGGAAATGTAACCAGAGACCATGATGTGACTCCGACTCCAACACAAAGAGCATTTGCACAGTCATTACAATCTAAGTGCTCAATATTGACTTACCCCAAATTCCAATGTGATTTTATTGGGAGGGAAGGTTATCAAAAGACAATGCCTAACCTTAAAAGTCAAGAAGTAACCCTATGGGCAGAGTTTTGCACTAAAATAATCAGCTGAAAAGGCAAAAGTGTTTGTCTCAAGTGAAGCAAAAATAGGGGCAGGAGGAGAAAAGGGCAGGCGGCAAGAGGACAGAGGACAGCCAGTGTTCCTAACAGACCTCAGAGAAACACTGAATCTTTAAAACCACGTGTGTACAAACATAATAAAAACAAATTTTAACTGGTACTAAAAAAGTTGAAAAAAAGTAATATTTTGGATGTTAAAACTGATCTTACCCAATGCAGAGTGTCTATGCATGATTCTATCTTTTTGCTAGAGAGATGAATTATTATTTTAATATAAACTCTTAATGATATTGAATAATTCCTGAGGCTGTTAAATCACCTCTTCCCTGGTCTCCAGGCCACAGAATACACTTAGCATAGAGATGTCATGCATGACAATATCTGACTGAGCTGAATCCAAGACAAGTACTTTCATACAAGACTTTAAGGCAATAGCAAAAATCGGCAGAAAAGGCTAACAGGCAGGAAATGACATTTGTAAGCAAAACGTCTCTAACCAAAACTCAAACCCTTACAAATCAAATAGGTCACTGGTGCCTGGCTCTCAAAGGTGCCTGTGAACACTTGGAGCTCAATACATATTTGTTTAAAGAATAAATGAATACCATCAAATTTCTAAATTTGGATAAAGTCCACATGATGCTTACTGACATTATGCGGTGGGTCATTTCCTATTGTAGGTTCAACTGAATGGCAAACATCTTATTAGACTTAATTATGTTATCAGTGGTCGCAGTATTTGGGAATATGCTTCACTGTCTGCCTCCATGAAATTTCAGTTGGAGTCAAAGCAGAACATAACCGCATGATATTGACTTTGTAATCAGGAGTTATCAGAGCTATTAAAAAGCTCTTCAGAGTTTAAAGAGCTGATTTCAAAGACAAGACTAATAAATTGCTGATGGATTTAATTCTTTCATGTATCCTTTACAATTACAATGAAGGATTCTTTCCTTAATTCATGAATTTTTTTAAGGTCTTCATTTTAATTAGATAAAACTGTTAAACAATAAATCATACAAGCTTTGTCTATAACAGCCTCAGTTTTATAAGACTATATTTTAGAATTTCTGGAAAGAAACTGAGCTCTGATAATATGATCTGATTTGGGTCAGCAAGCCACCAAAAGGCAAATTAGGGACATATTTTCCAAATACTATTTTCCAGCAGAATTTTATCAGGTGACATGGCCATAAAGTTGGCACTTTCGAGCTTTCAACAACTGGGGAGAAACTGCTGTTTGATGAAAGAAGAGAAGAATTTCCAAGGTTCTTCCTCTGCACTCGCAGAGAAACAGTAATAGCCTGATGAATCTTTACAGAATGACCCTATTGCTTTGAGAAAAAATTTTAAAGGCACAGAGCAATCGCGATTTTCCCCATTTACTATTAAGACCACTTCACAGGTTTTCAGCTCACATGGTCATTTTCACCATCCTGCACCTCTGTGCACAGTGGATTGCCTGTGTTATAAGTCTCTGGCTGCCCCAACCTCAACAAAAGCCTGTGAAACAAAGGGTGGCTGGTGAGGAAAGGAGACTTTTCCCAAATGTTTATAATCATCAGGGTTTTGTAAAAAGGCTCCTGAACTGTGTACACCATGCTGCACAAGGTATCAGAATTAAATATTAACTCGTGTCCTACCCACTAGAACATTAAATGTAATGATAAGGACTCATGAGTATGAAACATAGATAGGAACACATATCTGCAGCCTAAATTAGTTCCACTCTCTTCCTACTGAAGCTTTAGGGCACATACATCCAAAGATCACGTCCTTTTAGCTTGTAAAATGACATTATGAAGTTGAAAAGTTACCTCCCTACTCATCCTCAGGCTGGGCTAACAAGATCAATGTGAACATATTCTGAGGAGAAAGTCGACATTGCAGGAAGCACTTTTTAAACACTTTAAGATATACATACACATTTAACACACTGATGTAAACTAGGAAGGTGCATAGCCATAGCACACAGATGTAAATTAATATAATAAGTTTAAGTAATTGTTTCATCATTGGTTTATTATTCATGTAATGAAAATGGAAACATAAAAGCCATCCATCTATTTACTAAGGAAGGCTTCCAAAAATTAAGATTTAAATAATATATTAAAAGAATGTAATAGACCAGGATGAGAGGCTGCAGAAAGGATCAGGAAGCAGAGGATAACAGAAGGCACAGTGAGTGCGAATCCAGTTAGAATTCACAGCAGCAAGAACGCCCCTCTCTGGTCCTGTCCTTGCATGTTATAGAAGAAAAAACTATGGCCCAGTGAAGGTGAGGGTCACCACAAAGACACGACTAGTGAGCAAGGGGCTCAGAAATAAGAACCTTTAGTTGCAGTCCCTTGGCACTGCTGGAGAGAGTGGAACAAAAAAACACACGACGAGCTCCCTAAAAAAAAAGTTCACTCACCTGGTTAAAAACCAGAGAGAGAAAAGAGAAACAATAAACAAGCAAACAAAACCCTCCTGAGAGCTCAACACAGCTGGCCTAAAGTCACAAGGTTAGGTCATTTACTCAGAGTCAGGTCCGGCAGGCTCTCAGGAGAGATTACAATTTACAATTTACAACTCCCCTTGTGAATGACCAAGCTTGCTTATCTGCCTGCCTGATCTAAGCAGATCAGACAACAGCACTGGGCAGGAATGAGGAAGTCTTCACATGGCTGGGAAAATTAGGAAACTCTTCTCCTGTCTTGACAATATCAGCTAAATGAAGCCCTAACCCTTATTTATTTTATGAGTCCTTTTTGTTGATCTTCACATTAGTAAAGGAAGGTGGGCAGCAGTTAGATGTGAGTGTGTACACTCCCCATACTGCCACATCTAAATAAAAATTGGTTACTTCTGGAATTATAAACAAACCTAGTTAGTATAAAAAAACCCAATAAACAGTCATTTAACAATAAGAGGATTAAGTAAATTATAATACATCCATAAAATAGAAAATGCAGCTCTCAAAAATATTTACAAAGAATTTTCAATAAAATGGGAAACTACTTACTTTATAGAACCAGGATATTTTATACATTATCTTGCTGTTATAGTTTATAATTTTAAGGGAAATAAGACAGGGAGGAAATTCACTAAAATATTAACGATGCCTTTCTCTGGGGAGAATTATATAGGTGACTTTCTTCTTTAAATTCCTTCCTATTTTACAAACTTCCCACACTAAGCATATACTATCTTATAAGCAGAATAAAAAACCAAAATTTGTTTTAAAGAAAAATAAAAACACAAACTATGATGACGAAAATGTAGAAACAATTTATCAGTATTTTCTCTGCCTTACAAAGTCTTACCTTAACTTTCTTCTTCCATGTAGATTTTTGCTTCTCCTCCTCTTCCTCAATTAATTTAAGCGCCAGCTCTTTGTTAACTTTTGGCAATTTCTGGTACAGGAAAAACAAAAAAAACTGTACTAAAATACCTACATTTTAGCTTTAAAGGTTAGTAGTTCTATAAGGAGTATAACTTCACAAACAGAAGATATCCAATTCTTATTTTTAAAATTTCATTATCCCCAGAGTAGGAAAGAATGTGGACACAGATGATGTTATCAGGTGGGCCACGGAGTACAAAAACAGCAACCTCATCTGACTCTTCCCAGTGCACTGAGAAGCGAGCTGGGAGACGCGCTATTCGGCTGAGGTCAGCCTCAGAGAGTCTAGGCCCCTAAATAAGGGGAGGCCACCAGGCCCAGTATTGCAGCCTCTGGCTGGAGTTGCAGGAACTCCTATAATGCGACTAATAATGCTAACCGCACTATTTCCTGCTTCTGAAATGGTAAATTTCTAAGGGGAATTCTAGATGTGAATCTGACAACTCTCAGGATAAAGCTATAGGCCACTTATTGTCCTTTTCCACTTAGTCCTTTATGTCTCACAGTAAGTAAAATATAACTGACAAATAATGCAAAAATCTGGGATAAAAGGATACCATATCCTAGTGTCCCTTGCCAACGCACAGGCACATTCATCACTCTTAAAAACTTAAGGAATAATCTGGAAAAAGGAAAAAACAGTCATTAGTCTTTTGTACTGAAAAAGTGTGTGTACATGTGCATACACAGATATATTTATTTATTTAAATTTTTAAAACTAATGTTCGGTTAGAAATTATTGCATCGTTTTTGGTTAACTTTAATCAAGAGGGGTTGCTAGAGACTAAAAGGGGGCAGGGTGGGGGTGGGGGGACTTGCTCTTCCCTGTCTGTTTGCTGTTGGGTTGGCATCACACATCAGCAATTCTTTGCCCTGGCAACAACAGGTGGTTCCAGTTGAGTGGGGGGTTCCAGTTCGTGGTTTTCCAACACTCCTAGGGGGTCTGGACCCAGCTCCTCAGGGCCTGCCTCTTCCCTGTTGCCCCGCCCTGGAGTGGTAGCTGCTTCCTGCAGCCACTGCTTCTCTTATCAATACCTTACTGTTGGCCTTTTCAGTTCTCTAATACCCGCTTAACAATTCTTTATGTTAAATTCTCTCTATTAATATAACTAGTGTGGTCTGATTCCTGTCTGGACCCTGACATAGTCTAATGACCATTTCCTATGACCCAAGCAGCTATCCTAAGATCCTGCCAATGTCAGTAAGGATGGGGATTAGCAAAGCCCCAATACTGCAGACATGGCAAACCCATTTGAAAACGCCATCAGAGTTTCTTAGCCAGGCTGACGACACCAGTCCGCTTGGCATTACTTCCCACAATACCATTACCACAGAGTCCAAAATGATAACAGTGCAAAGAGTACTCACCCTCATGACAAACAAAATATACCAAAAATATTAGTAAAAGACGTATACATAACTAAGGACGGAAAAAAAACGAAATGGATAGCAGACTTCTTTGGAATAATACACAAAATGAAGATTAAGTACTTTTCTCTAGTAAACTTAATGGTAAGTATGTACAATATTTACCTTTAATTGGACTCTCTGTGCACGTGTTTCTTCTATCTTCTGTCGGATCTTATCTTTTCTATATTCTTCATAAGCAAATGGATTTACCATCAACTTCACCTTTTCAAAGTAGAAAAAAAGAATCATAGTTAACAGCATGTTTCATATAGACTATGACAAACTATGCCAAAGAATAGGCAGATCTCTTACAAACTATAACTACGTTTTATGAAAATCCAAGTAAGTAGAGAAGAAATGGCTCATTAATCACCTAAAATAAGTGTAGTTTTGTATTTACCTTGTGATAGAGTCTTATATCCATGAAAAATCCATGCATGTATGCCCGGAGAAAAGGTGATCCAATGAGATGTGTGAGCCCTGGGGAAAGTTAATCAGAAGAAGGCAGGCCCTTATGAAATCCTGATTAAAACTGAAGTTTTTCTCAGATTATTATTATTTTTTTTTTTTAAAGATTTTTATTTTTTTCCTTTTTCTCCCCAAAGCCCCCCGGTACATAGTTGTATATTCTTCATTGTGGGTCCTTCTAGTTGTGGCATGTGGGACACTGCCTCAGCGTGGTTTGATGAGCAGTGTCATGTCCGTGCCCAGGATTCGAACCAACGAAACACTGGGTCGCCCGCCAGCAGCGGAGCACACGAACCTAACCACTCGGCCACAGGGCCAGCCCCTCTTAGATTATTATTTAATAAGATTTCACGTCTGAGTAAAAATGTAAGGGTCAGAATTACTAATCTTCAATAACTATGAAAAAAACTTTAATCCACTTTAAGCAATATTATCCTTACTTATTTTAAACCTAATACTAAATGTAAAAATGATGAAAAAGTCTTTATGAACTCAGACAGACTGCTACAGAAGGGTTCCTTATACTGGCAGTTTTCAGATTTTTGGACCATGAATGAGTTCAACTTAAAAAATAATATTGGGATCAAAAGTCAGTCGCCAACTTTGGTACTGCCAAGTAGAACAGTGGTGGTGACAGGTGAGGAACACTGTTCTATCTCATGATTTCCCAAAACAATGAACACTGTCACAACGTGAATGTAGAAAGGGTATGTTCTTTCCCAAGAAAGAAGAGCTGACAAATTTCTATTAACATATGTAAACAGACATCAGCACATTAACACATCCATGCTTCACCATGGATCAATGAAAAGTTCACTGACCATCAGTGTTTGAGAACCATTCCCTGAACAATATCTTTCATAGGCTTTCCTGGTTTTAGTAGATTATATTTAGAATTAGTGGTGCTGGTGGTCACATAAGGACACTCTGCCTATGTTATAGAAATTATTTATTAATTGCAAATATTTACACAGAGAAATGTTATGAGGATATTTATCTTCAAAATAAGACAACATGTGATATACCCACATGAAGAGCAGCTTTAGCTGATATAATACTAAATGATTGTGTTTCTAAGGAAAACTTTACCCTGATTTCCAAATTTTAGAAATAAACATCCATCCAGACCTGGAAATTAAGTATTACGCAAAATTATGCAGGTGTCCAAAATAGTATACGTTACAGAACATCAAAAGGCAAAATTAAATTCAGGATAATCTTGTAAAATAATTATACAACTTGTCAGAAAAATACTTTTCTAGAATCTATTAGATTAATAAAACTACAGGGGCCGGCCTGGTGGCATAGCAGATAAGTTCCGTGCACTCTGCTTCGGTGGCCCAGGGTTCAAGGGTTCAGATCCTAGGCATGGACCCAGCATAGTTCATCAAGCCATGCTGTGGCAGCATCCCACACAAAATAGAGGAAGATTGGCAGAGATGTTAGCTCAGTGACAATCTTCCTCACTCAGCAACAATCTTCCTCAAGCAAAAAGAGGAAGACTGGCAATAGACGTCTGCACGGGGCCAACCTTCCTCACAAAAAAAAAAATCTACAAAATATCAGTGACTTTTTTTCTCCAATTGAAGAATGTACCAAGTATGACACAAGCATATTGTAAAAATTATGTTGGAAATACTTAAGAAGGCACTTCAGTAGGACGATCCTATTTCACCCTATTTCATTCATAAGTCATTTTTTAAAAGGCTGAAGACAACTCTCTTCTTTTTTAAACACATTAAAATTTAAAGAATTATTGTGGTGCTAACTTCAGACAATAAATGCTGTCTGAACTAACTATGGTATGAAACATAGCTTAAAATACAGTTTAGGAACCTCTCAATCTATTTATTACATGATTCTATTTTCTGTTGTATATCTATTTGTTCCAAGATCAACTGAGTGGCCTAGACTTGTGGAGAATGAGTCCTCAAAGTTTTTTCTACTCTCAATAATTTGTTATATAGCCTTTTCCCAACAATAGAACAAGATTAGCAAACTCTACTCTCTCTATCCTACAACTAGTGATAAACAGGCTCTTCCGAGGGGTTAGCGTGGCTCTTAACCTCAGCCACAGATAGAACTCTAGCTTAAATCCCAGCCCTCACACTTACTCCCACTGAAGCCTTTGGCAAGTGACTTTAATCCTTCTATGCCTCAGTTTCCTTATCTATAAAATACATCATAACAGTATCCACTCCGTAGAGTTGTGAGGATTAAACGAGTTGTATGTAAAACACTCAGAACATTGCCTGGCACATGGTAAGCCCCATGCAGGTGTCAGCAATTATTAAGAGGCATTTCTAGGATTGCAAACTTTAAGCGTAAAGTAACTATGAAGGTTCTACATATTTGAGGATTCAATCTATGGTTTCCACGTTTTGAATGGACTCTTTTATAAGCAAATCTAAAAGAGAGCCGGAAATCATTTACTTGCAGGCTCTGAGATATTTTCAAAATCTTGTTACACTAAAATAGTATTTGAAAAAAGATTTACTGCTTTTCTTGACAGATATTTTTTCTATTCATAGCTAGTGTGCTAAGAAAAAATTATTCTGCATTTAAGACAGGAAAAAAAGCTTCAGTAGGTTGAATTTATCTGAACCTTTCTCTAAGCAGAGATTACAAACTTGACAATATATAGTACGTATAATATGTTTAGTATCTGACTTGGCAGAAACAGAAGATTGGAAAATCAGATGAATACGACTCCATCACTTCTAATGTTTGAAACTCAAAAAAAAAAAGTAGAAATAAAATAATTTTATAAACATTTTATCATAATTTTTTTACCTAAATTTTCAAGGTCTTTCTTGGTGACAAATTTGTAATCATCATAAACTGTGCTTTCTGGATTCTCTTCTAATTCTTCTGTCAAGTTGTCTAAGAAGGAACACCACCTGGGAGCAGGACCCAAGACCTGCCAGGTTGATGAAAAGGTTAGCAAACATGCATTCTCACCATGCCAGCATTCTCACCATGCCAACTAAGAGTTAGTCCACAATCTCATTTTCTTAAATACAATTTTTCAATCTTTGTTTCTATTAGAAGTCTTGAAAAACAACTGCAATATGCATAATCAACAAGTAGATAATGGAAGAGAATAAACAAAGTAGGAAGAACGTAGGCTCATGAGGGAAAAATCTCTTAGTCTGGGATACAAAGATATTCATGAATACTCTTAGATTAGAACTACCAAAACACAAATAAATAATTCAGGCACTTATAATATCCATCCATCCATTTATTTATCACCTCTTTCATTCAAAACAGTACTAGAATCTACAAAAGCATATTTGGTATGAAAGATTTTTTAAGTTTGCCACTGAGGACAAACAGATGTCTAAAATAAGAACTACCTTCTTTCAAGGGTTTTCAACTAATTATTTGATACTTATATTTGATCTTGTATGGTCCGCTTCATTTAATTCATTAACTCATTAAAATTTAAAATTCTGTAATAGAATTCTTCAGACTTAACCTAAAATGGGTCACTAGGACCCACAAGTTAGTCCCAATGAAAGGTTGAGGAACAAAAGACTGAAGAGAATTTATAACCAATTAATGAAATATCAATACTTCACTTTGTAATCCAACTACTTCCATAAAATACTGTGGCTGCTTTTTACTTCTTGTTGTTGATACAAATCTGACCCAGCTCGATGCCTCACCCACTGAGGTCAAAGTTTATCCCAGAGGAAATAAGGCCCGCTCGAGGGGTGGGGGAGGGGGGGAAGCTACGCCATTGAAATCTTCTCTCAACGTGGCGGCTTTCCGAAGAGAGCCCTGGGCTCTGACAAAACGGAACTTCCAATGACTACGTGCCTGCGTACTCCGACAGCAATCAATTATAAATAGGAAAAAAACAAAAATCATAATGGAAATTAAATCTAGCTTAACTTTTTGGAGAAAGGAAGGTAGGAGGAAGAGAGCTATAACAAAGAAAAACGACACCTAATATCCTATACAATCAAAAAAAAAAAAAAAAGAAGTAAATGTTAGAGACAACCATATCAATTTAGTTATATTACTTTGCCTGATTAGAAAGGGTGACTCTCCTCACCCACACAAAGGCTATGGGGCTCATGAACGTGAAAAACAACTCTTTTTTTTTTTATGGCAGTAACACTGGTTTATAACATTATATAAATTTCAGGTGTATATCATTATATTTCGATTCCTGTGCAGATTATATCATGTTCACCACCCAAAGACTAAAAAACAACTCTTAATGAGCATAAAAGGAGTCCTATCAAGAAGTTTCATGTTAGCATAATCTATACAATTTTTAAAAACAGATGTAAAGGTTTTGATACACTAAGTGGTTTGACTATAACCATTAAAGACAAATCCTTAAGAAATATAAGGTATTCTTAAAAAACTCAATGTAAAAAACTTTTTAAAGAAACTGCTATGATTTTAAGCAATTTTAGGACAGTAGCTTGAAGTCAACAAATATACTAAACATTATTCCATACAAAGCACTGTGTAAAACACAGTCATTGACTGTGATCTCCCTGATGCAATTTAAAATCCAGCTGGAACAGAAAGGCATGTGCACCCACACACACTCACGTCATGTAAGGCAATGAACTGAGACCGCACTGAGTCCATGGGGAAACTGATCAGGGCTGGAGAAAACAGGGCAGGGTGGGACACTGAAAAAGTCTATGTGAAAGGACTCCAGGTTGGAATGAACACACATGAGCAAGCTAGAGAAAATCACAGGGGACCTTCTGAGAGTGAGTGTTTAGGCACTCGCAACTACAGGCGTATCTGCTTCCCATCAGTTATCAATCTGCAAATGCAAAGCTCTACCATACACTGCTGTACGACCTAAGACAGCAATCTTCTCTCCTTGTAGACAGCAAGAAAGTACACTATTGGCACTTTTCTAAAATATAAGATCCAAGATACTGTCCTCTTGGGGGGGTAAGAACCTCCTCTGTTCTAAAGTTGAATTTCTGTTACCTAGAACATGGCCTGTCAGGTAGTATTTGTTCAATAAATATTTAGTAAATAAATCTATTCATATAGAACATATGAATGCATTCATAAATTTCATGTGCACAAGGTACTAAGACTTACAGGGTCCTGTTTGGCAAAAGTATTTCTAAAACTGTCTAATTTCCTTATTCAGATAAAAACACTCAAATACCTCACCATAAAACTACTGGATATAAGAACACGTTTTTGGTGAAAGTCAGGTCTGTTTTGCCTCCCATGCAAGGGGGGGCATTGGTTACCAAAGGGCCTCAGAATAACGCAGTTTCACCTTTAAACCTTAAATCAGTCAGAAACATGGGCTTCAAAGACAATGAAAAGATTATATTGTGTTTACTGACTTTTTTTTGGGGGGGGGTGGAGGGTAGGAATATAAAAATATCAGAACAGATCTGAATTTACTTTCACATCTTTTTTAATAATGTTCTACAACATTCTTTTTCATTAGTCATCTAGATTCTAATGGAATTGTTTTAAATTGCCTCTCAGGGGACACATCAGTTATGGTAAATAACCTCTACAATCAAATTCATGGCCATTAAATTTTACAGGAGGAAATAGTTCCATCAAAAACAAAATTAAAATCTAGCAGGTTGATTTTATTAATCACGTTTCCCTAGTTCCTTTTCAGAGAAATAAAAAATCAGAACAACCATAACAAAGTTGAAATTACTGACCTAACTGGTGGCATTAAACTGAAGGTTTTATCTACATTATCGCTCTCCTCAAAGGTCTACCATTAAGTTGCAAAAACAGTAGTTGGCTTAACCAGTAAGGAGGGCTCAACTGCGTGCACAACTCTCTGAAGTACCTATAATGACCACAGTATTAACTGTGTAAAAATTCCTTGCTGTTTTCATTTATAAAATGTTATATCTGCAACTAATCCTTAAAAATATATTAATTTACTTCCTAAATTTCAGGCTTTACAACTTAAAGAAAACATCCTTTTGAATCACCAGTGTACAGTTATTACCACATCCAAAGTTTCTAGGTTTCTACATTGTCATTATACTGCTATATTCTATATTTCAGTCAAAACTGAGTACTGTTTGTTTTTCTACATTTTTATACACCTTAAGAGTTTTGTATGTTTCAGAAAATTGGTGAAGACTGTTTTATTTCAAACTTCTATTATCTGTTAATGACCTTCCACTTTTCATTTAGAAGAATTTCCTGAAGTCACAGGTCAGTAAGAGTAGAGAACTGGAAACTGGTTCATCAAACTGCTATAAAGGGCTACCACAGATCCCTCAGCAACTTCATTGACAATCCTATCAACCATCTAAACGGAAATACCTGGTCCTCCAAAACAGGAAAGAATCTTCATCAACATAAAGGGAAGGCCTCGACTCAAATGCAGCCAAGTATCTGCTCGCTCTAACCCATTTGGGCAGAAGAAGCAATTTTAAAGTACATGAAAATACATGCCACGTGCTCAAGATCATCTGCCTCTATCATTACAATCTGCCTTTAAGATGTTAATATATAATGACTAACTTTAAAACTCAAAATTCTCATATATTCTGGTAATAGACAAAAATGACTAAGTGGGGAGGAAAGAGGATGAATATTAAAATTCTTAGGGAGTTGACAGAGAAGGATGCTCCTTCCCCCACCTCACTTTTGAAAAACCACTGTGCAACACCCTAAAGCCGTGTTTAGGCAGAAATAAGGATTGAGGATTACTGGATGGATGGTTTTAACAGAGCAAGGGTGACTAAAATAACAACAATAAAGTATTATTAATATTATTAGAGACAAAGAACCAAACTGTACTAATTCAGATAAACGCCACCATTTTTTCCATTACTTATAATGTTACTCAGTATGACAAAATAATTTCATTATTTTCCTACTATTAATATGAAAGAAAATAACTGATAACATAGAACAGCAATTAAATTTGAAATTATCTTAAGTTTTTAACTGACAATTCAAAAAAACAATTTAAAAAACTTCAGCAAAACTAAGAAAATTCTTTTTTTTTTTGAGGAAGATTAGCTCTGAGCTAACATCTGCTGCCAATCCTCCTCTTTTTGCTGAGGAAGACTGGCCCTGAGCTAACAGCCGTGCCCATCTTCCTTTTCTTTATATGCTGGACACCTACCACAGCATGGCTTGCCAAGCGGTGCCATGTTCGCACCTGGGATCCGAACCGGTGAACCCCAGGCTGCTGAAGGGGAAAGTGCACACTTAGCCGTTGCACGACCAGGCCGGCCCCAGAAAATTCTTAATTACTCCATTTGCTAGAACTGTATCAATGGACAACAAATAACTTTGAACCAAAATGGGCTTATGTACAGGAAACTTTAACTGATATATAATTACATTAGAACACCCTAGAAGTATGTAATACAGTCATGAGCCACATAACGACATGTCAGTCAACAACAGGCAGCATATATAATAGTGGCCCCATAAGACTAGTACTATAGCCTAGGTGTGTGGTACGCTATACCATCTAGCTTTGTGTAAGGACTGAAGGAGAGGAAGAAATTTTCTTCTACCCCTCTAGGTTCCTCTGGCTAAGCTAAGAATTAAATTGACATGAGACAGATTAATAGCAGAAAAACAAAAAAAAGTTTAATAACACGTATACATGGGAGAAACCCAGGAAAATGGAGTAACTCGCCAAAATGGAGAACGCTGTCACCTTAAACACCATCCTCAGCTAAAGACAAAAGATGTTGGGAGTGGGAAGAGTCAGGGAGCTCAAAGGGAAGGAAGGCAATTCACAGGTAGGTAGGTAAAAACAAGCAAACATTTGGAAAACAAGTGTTTGGCCAGAGAAACAGAAGAACACAGAGGGAAGCCCAGCAAACAGGGTTTGTTTGTTGGGCTCCTCCCCGTCTATCGCCTAGTTCATGTTACACTAAGGTGATGGCTCACTTCTTGAGACAGATTTTTTTTATCTGAATTCTTTCAGGCGTTAAGGCAGAGGTAACAGGAAAAACTTTCTGAGTCTTTTGTTTCTTAAAAATAATCAGCCTTGGGGCTAGCCCCATGGCCTGGTGCTTAAGTGTGGTGTGCTCCACTTCGGCGGCCTGGGTTCGGATCCCAGGCACAGACCTACACCACTCATTGGCAGCCATGCTGCGGCAGCAACCCACACACAAAATAGAGGAAGAGTGGCACAGATGTTAGCTGAGGGCTAATCTTCCTCAAGCAAGCAAACAAACAAACAAACAAAAAATCAGCCTAAAATAATCCTCATGTTAAAGAGACACATTTTGGGGTGGCAAATTTTGTTCCCTTTCAATACCCTCTATGTTGTCTGTACAAGGACGAAATCGCCTCGCAAAGTATTCGTCAGAATGTATCCCTGTTGTTAAGGAACGCACGACTATATATCCAAGGACATGCAGTTGACTTTTTAAACTATTCTTTTACAAAATTTTCAAAATGCACTGCAGCATATAGTGTGAAGTAGGACATATTTTGAATGATAACTGGAAAGAGAATGATGACAATATGAGAGTATAACATCATACATGGAAAAAGAACTTAAGTATATTTTTTAAGTTCAGAGAATAAAACTAGACCCATTTAATGTAAGGAGGTAGATTTTAATTCAATTTTCATTCATCACATATTTATTGAAACCCAATGGGAAAAGAGTTCTTTTCACATACAGCAGTACCTGTGTGGAAGGACTAGAGGATACTTACTTTCCTCAACTTCATTCATTCATTCAGAAGGTGAATTGAGCATTTACCAAGAGCTAAGTGCTGTCAAATATAAGTAAAACAAAGTCTGGAAAACAATCAAGAACAACACAATGTGACTACTGCCACAGAAATTTTAAAATGATTCTGGAGAGCCCTTTATCTACTGAGGCAGAAGAACAAGATAGTTCTGAAGGAGACAATTGAACTAGGCCTTGAAAAACTCTAAAGAGGTCATGATTTTATATTCAGTAAAATTTAATTGTCATACGAAATAGAATTTAATACTACATGAAATTAATATATATTTTACTCATTATTAATTATAGAAAAGATGCTTGGTTAGAAGAATTTTCAGTTTTATCTTTTAGTGACCTGATACTACTGTAATCCTAGAAACCCAATTTAAACATTATTTATATTATAATGACACCACTGACCAGATAAAAACTACACTTACTGACAATCAACAATGGAGGGTTTGAATATAAAATAATTTTACCACCTAATAACCACGTAAATTATCTAATTATTTTGTTAGAGAACTGTTTTCAGGACATTCTAAAAGTAGATATAAATATCAGTTCTGGAACGAAAGCAATAATAAAAACAAGAAGAAGAATAGCAAAAGTAATAATAGCAACGGCAATCCACACTCCAAGAGGTAGGGGGTTTATCCCCTATATTAGTCCAACTAACCAGAAAGCTATTACTCTTACTATAAGGCCGTAACTCTTTATCAGAAACTACTGGGACTAAAAAGGGTTTGAAACTCAAAATTTTTGCATTTTAAAAAGATAATACTGTACGTATACTGTACTATCACATAAAATCTTCAGTGGGATTGGGTCAGTGGTCCATAATCAAACACATTAATATCTCTCCAGCAAAATACATATTCACACCAGTAATTTGGGATAAATAAAGACCAGAAAAGGCCTCATCATTACATGTCAGGTTTGAGTCCTAATGAAGCACGTCAGGTTTTGCCACCAAAGAGCTATAAAACAACTTCCAGGGCTTTCTGGATTTCAGAATTGCAGACCAGAGACGACAGAGGTATACTATACTGTAAATATAGTTGACCACTATTAACCTTAATGATAATTTTTCTAACTGCATAGTCTGCATCTCCAGGAGAAGAACAGGATTTTGCTACTCAAGAAGACCAACTCCGCAATACATAAACTCAAAGGAAATTTTCCTTTTCAAACTTTTCCTCCATTACTGGTTCAAAGACACCACTAGCGCCAGCATGTACTTTCAAATTCTGACAGCTGGAGCTTAATAATAACTGATCATAAGCCTAAGACAAGAGGACAGCTGGGTGAGCTGAGGGAGTGGCCATGCATTTAAGCATGTAATTGCATTTGCAACATAATGAGCCGCCTAATTGCATACCCAAGTTTATATGCCTTTGCGTGAGAAATTATGAGTCATTTAAAGGTACTCTACTTGTAGTGCTTTGTTCTCTCATTCCTAAAAATCAGATTAGCAAAGAAGCAATTTAATTTCAACATTTAAAAAGATTTATTTTAAAAAGGAGAAAAATTACTATCTGCCATGATTTCAATTTTGATTTAGTTTTGAAAAGTAGTTTAGGTACTGAAATGAAATAAGAAAATAAGGCCAAGTAAAAAATAATACTGATACTGCTTATGTAATTGTTTCACTATCAGTCAATCAACTCAATAGTTAATCTATGCGAGGTCGTGCGAGTATAAATAAGCATAAAATAGAGTTCCTCTACTCAACGCTTAGAGGCAGACAGAACACTCCAAGCCAACATTTAAACACAAAATCAACACTGATATTAAGAACCGTAGAGAGCTTTCAGTTAATAATGGCACATTAACTATATATTTTTATCTCCTCTCCCTCCCAAGCCTAGTTAAAATGACAGTAAATCAATATAAAAAGATATTAAGCTTCAAGGACAAAAAGAACAAAAGGAGAAAATACAGTAGTTAAGGGATTTAACGTGGTAAATGCTGGGTGCTACCGGAGGTAAATAACAGAGAGAAAGGAGAGGAGATTCTTCTCTTACAGTCCTTGACACCCAGCGCTTCAAGGCTCCATGTATCTGGGAAGATGGGTCTGAATAGGGGAAACGATGAATACCTAAATTCCCACCCCTCCTTAGACCAGAGGATAATTCTCTGGATAAAGTGAAGAAAAGCTGCTCCACATGAGTGGCTATATGGAACAGGTGACTTGAGCTGTGGGGCTGAAATTAGCACAATTAAATGGCCGTCTACACATCAAACTGTGCGACCCTCAGCTCCTTTTCAGCTTCCAGAAAGCCAAAAGCCAAGCAAATGTTGCTGTGCTTCCACTCCTGCCAGCCTAAATCCCCAACATTCCCAGGAAGAAACTGGGGGATTCTTCTCTGTCGAAAATTGAAGATCCCTAAAGACAGACCTCCGGGTGTTGATATTTGGGAATCCTCCAACAGTCATTAGCTAAAGAGTCAACATGAAAACTACCAGTAGACAAGACCACCACATAGAAAGTTCCAATCGGCATTTTAGTGCCTCATTCTTAAATATGAATAGATTGCCAAAGATCGTCATTCATTTATTCAACAAATAGTTATTGTCAAGCATTTTTCTCTTCACTGTAATGAACAAAACAAAAAAGAATCTCTACCTTTAAAGAGCTAACATTTCAGAAAGGGGAACAATAAACAAACAAAGGAAAGGTAGGATACAGTATGACAGCTAGTGATAGGAGCTATGAGGAAAATACAGCAGTGAAGGTGATGGAGAATACAGAGGAAGGGGAGGAGGGGTGGACAGGGAAGCCCATGTTGAGGTGACAACTGAATACAGACCTGGAGGAGAGAAGGGAATGAACCATGAGAATATCTGGCAACTGCAAAGGCCTTGAGGTCAGAATTGCTTGGTGTATTCGGGGATCAGGAAAAAGACCAACCCAGTATGGCTTGAACAAAGGAAACGAAGGAGAGAGTGGAGGCTAGATCATGTAGGGTCTTGTAGACCATTGCAAGACTTTACTTTTTCCTTCTCAACAGAGGAGTGACATGATCTGACTTGCATTTACAAGAATCACTCTGCAAGGGTGGGAGACTTATTGGTTCCAGGCATTTAAGGAAACCTCTGTTCAATCATTAATTGATAATTAAGTGAACCAAGCAGAGACTTTGGTGGCCACACATAACAAACAAATCAAACTTTACAGATTTAGTTCAGGAGAGCACTAAACAAACAAAGAGGAATAATAAAAATGAACTCGGGGTGGGAGGAATCTAAGTTCTGTAACTGCCAAATTATTACCTAAAACATCTAGTTTTCAACCAAAAATACAAGACACACAAAGAAAAGCCTGGCCCACATTCGGGGGGAGGAGGGGAAGCAGTCAACAGAACCTATCTTTTGAGGAATCTGAAACACTGGGCTTACCAGACAGACCTTAACCCAGCTTATATAGGTACGCACAAAGAACTCAAAAGCAGTCATGTCTAAAGAACTAAAGGAAAGTATGAGAGCAAATATCTCATGAAATAGAGAATATCAATAAAGAGAGAGAAATTATAAAAAAGAACTAAATACAAGTTTTGGAATTGAAAAACACAATAATTAAAATAAAAAATTCACTAGAGGGACTCAACCATAGATATAAATTGGCAGAAGGAAAAATTAGCAAACTTGAAGATGGGTCAATTGAGGTTATCCAGTCTGAGAAACAGAAAATAAAACTGAACAGAGTCTCAGAAACTTGTGGGATGTCATCAAATAAACACGCACATAATGGAAGTTCCAGAAGAAGAGAAACAGGGGTGGAAAGAATATCTGAAGATATAACGGCCAAAAACTTCTCAAATTTGGCAAAAAACATTAATCTCTACATCCAAGAAGCCCAATGCCAAGTAGGATAAATTCAGAGATCCATACCTAGACACATTACAGTCAAACTGTGAAAAGACAAACAGAGAATCTTGAAAGCATCAAGAAAAAAGCAACTCATCACATGGGATTCTCAAGTGGATTAGCAGGTGATTTCTCATCATGTAAAACACAATTCCATAATGCAATAATTATAAATCTAAGTTACAGGCACACAATGTTTAAAGATATAATTTGAAGCAATAACTACATAAAAGAGGAGAAAAATGGGGCTATATAGGAGGAAAGTTTTCGTATACTATTGAAATTAAATTGGTATTACTCTGAACTAGACTGCTATAAGTTAAAATGGTAATGGTAATCCTCAGGGAAACCACTAAGAATATAACTAAAAAATGTATAGTAAAACAAACAAAAAGGGAATTAAAATGGTATATTAGGAAATGTCTGTGTAACACAAAAACCAGTAACAGATGAATTGAAGAACAAAAATGTCATACAACATTTAGAAAACAAATAGCAAAAACAAGCAGACATAGGGGTTCTCATCAAGATGGCGCTGTGAGCAAACGCTGAACTCGCCTCCTCCCACAAACACAACCAGGTTACAACAATTTTAGGAAGAATCACCCTGGATTGAAAACTGAAAACTGGATAAAAAGAACCCCCACAACAAGGGACAGTCCTGACGAAAGCAGAAGAGGCAGTAACTCCGGCCAGAGAGGAAAAAAGCCACCTTTGGGAGCAGCAGAGCTTCTCAGCTGGCCAGGCGGGAGCCAACCTAAGGTACGCAGCCCTCCCTGGAGAATTGAGGTCCAGAGCAGGGGCAATAGTGCTATAACCATCCTTCAGACTCAGCCCAACTGAGAGGGGGGTCTTACTGTCTGACTTTGCTGGCTATTAACTGCAGCAAGGACACTCCAGAAAAGCTATCAGACGAAAGCCGAAAAGATCCAGGTTTTAAAGGGCCCATGCACAAACTCATTCATTGCAGCAACCTAAAATCACCAGAGAGAAGGCTGACTGTCCTTTGGTGAAATGAGACTCACCTGGTGGGCTCTGGGAACATCTTGGTGAGAGGAAGATCCTCTCTGGAGACTGAGACATTGGTGGGGGCCATTGTTCTGAGCTGGTCCAGGCCTGCTGATATGGACACAGGTGGGGGCCAGTGAGGTGCCTCCCTTGGGCTGTTAGCCCAGGGGTCTGCCACACCCCCTAGAGCACAGATTTAATCCAGTTCAGCCAGGGCAGGCAACCCGCCCTAGGGACTGGCCCCACATAACAGCAAGCCCTCAGGCTACTTTTCAGCCTGCATTGACTGAATGCCTTGATCCTCTACAGGCAGGCAAAGGTGTCTGCCTCTGTGGGGCAGGGCTTGTGTGAGGACCTGGTGAACTGTGGGGGGCATTGGGGCAGAGGTGGGGTCCTCTGCAGTGTGGCAGTGGGGTACGCTTCAGGGGGTTGAGAAGTGTGCATGGACCAGGACTGTGCTGACAGTGTATGTGGTCCAGAGGGTGTGAGGCTTATCAGTGGCAGAAGACTTGTGTTTCACAAATAGCCATAAAAAGGATCAGCCCCACCTTCCAAAGCCTGAAACAAGTGAGTGCCTCCATGCCAAGGGCTAGCCCTACTCAGCTGCACTCCTAAGAGAACTGACATCAGCCTTGTTGGCCTCAGGCCTATCACAACTGTATGCCCGTGACCCTAGCAACCAGCTACACTGGGTACCAACCCAATTAAGAGGACAATTGCAATAAGAGGGTGGTAATAGGCAGGACCAAGATGGTGGCGTGAGTGGTCTTCTTTGCCTCTCCCCCGTTGAATCTACAACTAATTGGACATTCACCGATTAACAAAGGATATCCAGATAGCATCTCAAAATGCCTAAGAGTCTTGTACTACTATACATTGGAAGGCGCATGGACTTCCCCCTGGGAGGAGGTGGAAATAGGTGAAAACTCTCTGACCCCCGACCCCTGACCCCTGGACAGCCTAGTTCCTGTAGGAGGCTCTCTTCCAGCGGACTCCTCCATAGCATCGCCACACACCAAGGGCGGGAGTGTGCACTCACCAGAGGAGCAATGGTGGAAACAGGTGACAACAGCCCTACTCAAGACCCCGTGATTACACCTAAGCCCAGGGGGAATCCGCAGGGTCCCACACTCATCAGCAGGGAGGCCCCGCCCAGAATCCAGAACAAAGGGAAACTCCTGGCAGGCGGATTCCCCAGCACAGCACCAGGCCGCAAGCTGCTGCTGGGCCCACAGTCTCTGGTGCACGGGTCAGTGCAGGGGGCGCCCAGACTTCCTGTGGACGTGCTTGGGGACTGGGTGGAGCTCCAACACCCAGCTCTGAGGCCCGGGGGGACGCTCCAGGGTCCCGAACCCCCCCAGCAGGGAGTGCCTCTGCTCGCCATTGGCAGGGAGGCCCCGCCCAGCATTTGGAACACCAGTAAGCTCCCTAGAGCAGAATTCCCTGCAAGGCAGCAGCTTACAAGCCACTGCCAGGCCCATGGACTCTGGCCGTGTCCCAGACGAGGCAAGGGACCCAGAGATCCCGTGAGAGTGGCGTGGGGCAGAGTGGAGCTCCAGTGAAACGGCTGCGTAGCCCAGGGGGGATCTCCAGGTTCCTACAGCAGCCTCAGCGAAAGCCTCTGCAC
Organism: Equus quagga; assembly: GCF_021613505.1. Lineage (NCBI taxonomy): Eukaryota > Metazoa > Chordata > Mammalia > Perissodactyla > Equidae > Equus > Equus quagga. The sequence continues at coordinate 131,000,835 of NC_060271.1, read as the reverse complement.
AGCACTAGTGGAGAGGTCCTGACTGGCAATCGCAAGGCGGGAAGACCCTGGGGCAAAAGTAGCACAGCTAGGTGAGCTAACGACAGACTGCAGAAGATACCCATAGCTCTGCTGGGACCTATAGTGGACAAGTGTGATCTTGTGGGCTCCGTTAGGGACAAAGCGGCGATTATAGGTGATCCTGCTCCTGGCTGCTGGGAAAGCCCACAACACTGCTGCAGACCACAAGGAGGGAGCACGTCTAAGTGGGCTGCAACAGTAGGCATTAGCAGCCTGAGGCCCCCTTGCGACTGCCCCCACAACTGACAAGGGACCCCACAGGAGCATTGTGACTACGAGGAGGGCTCCAGGTCCAGTCAGTAACAGCTGACAAGGTTCCTGGTTGGTGTAGTCTAAACAGCTGCAGCCCCCGCCCCCCACACACCAGTCGCAACAAGTGGAAGCAGTGACTAAACTCTATCCCTATGCGGAGGCACAAATCCACGCCATCAAGCAGTATGAAAAAATATATTAAATCTCCAGAACAGAAGAAAAATGATAAGCACCCAGAAAACAATCCCAAAGACAATGAAATCTATAAGCTAAATGACAATGATTTCAAAACTCCCATTATTAAAAAACTCAACGAGTTAAAAGAGAATTCAGATAGACAACTCAATGAGTTCAGGAGCTATGTCAGAAAAGAGCTTGACACTATAAAGAAGAACCAATTAGAAATACTAGAGATGAAGAACACAATGGAGGAGATTAAGAAAAATCTGGACTCTCTGAACAGTAGGGATGATAATACGGAGGACAGATTAGCAATTTGGAGGATAGGAATATAGAAATGCTGCAGACAGAGGAGGAGAGAGAACTAAGACTAAAAAGAAATGAAGAAACTCTCCGAGAATTATCCGACTCAATTAGGAGATGCAACATAAGGATTATAGGTATACCAGAGGGAGAAGAGAAGAAGGGGGCAGAAGGCCTGTTCAAAGAAATAATAGCTGAGAACTTTCCAAACTTGGGAAGAGAGATGGAACTTCATGTGACAGAAGCCAATAGATCTCCAAACTTTATTAACGCAAGAAGACCAACCCCAAGGCATATAGTAGTGAAACTAGCAAAAGTCAACGACAAACAGAAAATACTAAGGGCAGCCAGGCTGAAGAAAATAACTTACAAAGGAAACCCCATAAGGCTATCAGCAGATTTCTCAGGAGATACCTTACAGGCTAGAAGAGATTGGAATGAAATATTCAAAACTCTGAAGGACAAAAACCTGCAGCCAAGAATACTCTACCCAGTGAAAATATCCTTCAAATACAGTGGAGAAATAAAAACTTTCCCAGATAAACAAAAGTTAAGGGAGTTCATCGCCACAAAACCTCCTCTTCAAGAAATGCTCAGGAAGAACCTCATTCCTGAAAAATCAAGGAAAGGAAAGGGGTTACAAAATCCAGAAAAAAGGAGAGAAGCAGAAGGACAATAACACAAAGTAACAGCTCTCCATAAGGACAAAATGCAAAAGAACCGGAAAACAAGTGATAAAATGGCAACAGTAGGCCTCCACATTTCAATAATCACTCTAAATGTGAATGGATTGAACTCTCCAATCAAAAGGCACAGAATGGCAGGATGGATCAAAGAACAAGATCCAACAATATGCTGCCTCCAGGAAACACACCTCAGCCCCAAAGAAACACAGACTCAAAGTGAAGGGATGGAAGACAACACTCCAAGCTAATAATGAACAAAAGAAAGCAGGTGTTGCCATACTTATATCAGACAAAGTAGACTTCAAAGCAAAACAGATAAAGAAAGACAAAGAGGGGCAGTATATAATGATAACAGGGACGCTCCACCAAGATGACATAACACTTATAAATATATACGCACCTAACACAGGAGCACCAAAATCCGTAAAGAAACTATTAACAAAACTAGAAGGAGACATCAACAGCAATACAATAATAGTAGGGGACCTCAACACCCCATTAACACCAATGGACAGATCATCCAGACAGAAAATCAACGAGGAAATTGTAGAGTTAAATGAAAAATCAGATCAGATGGACCTAATAGATATATATAGGACACTTCATCCAAAAACAGCAGGTTACACATTCTTCTCAAGCCCGCATGGAACATTCTCAAGGATAGACCGTATCTTGGGAAACAAAGCAAACATCAATTATTTCAAGAGGGTTGAAATAATATCAAGCATCTTTTCTGATCATAATGCTATGAAACTAGAAATCAACTACAAGAATAAAGCTGGGAAAGGGCCAAAAATGTGGAGACTAAACAACATGCTACTGAACAAACAATGGATTATTGAAGAAATTAAAGAAGAAATCAAATATTATCTGGAGGCAAATGAAAATGAAAACACACCATACCAAATTATTTGGGACGCAGCAAAGGCAGTCCTAAGAGGGAAATTCATTGCAATATAGGCTCACCTCAATAAGCAAGAAAAACCTTACATCAACAACCTCAAACGACACCTAACGGAATTAGAAAAAGAAGAACAAACAAAGCCCACAGTCAGTAGATGGAGGGAAATAATAAAAATTAGAGCAGAAATAAATGATATTGAAACAAAAAAGACAGTAGAAAGGATCAATGAAACAAAGAGTTGGTTCTTTGAAAAAATAAAATTGACAAACCCTTAGCCAGACTCACTAAAAAAAAAGAGAGAGAAGTCTCAAATAAATAAAATTAGAAACGAGAGAGGAGCAATCACAACAGATACCGAAGAAATACAAAGGATCATAAGAGAATACTATGAAAAACTATATGTCAACAAATTGAACAACCTAGAAGAAATGGATAAATTCCTAGACTCATACAACCCACCTAAACTGAATCAGGAAGAAATAGAGAATCTGAATAGACCAATCACAAGTAAAGAAATAGAAACAGTAATCAAAAAGCTCCCCAAAAATAAGAGTCCAGGACCAGATGGCTTCTCTGGAGAATTCTACCAAACATGCAAAGAAGATTTAATACCTATTCTTCTCAAACTATTCCAGAAAATAGAGGAAGATGGAGCACTCCCTAATACATTCTATGAAGCCAACATCACCCTGATCCCCAAACCTGACAAGGACAACACAAAGAAGGAAAACTACAGGCCAATATCACTGATGAACACAGATGCAAAAATCCTCAACAAAATTTTGGCAAACCGAATACAGCAATACATCAAAAAGATTATACACCATCATCAAGTGGGATTTATACCAGGGACACAGGGATGGTTCAACATCCCCAAGTCAATCAACGTGATTCACTACATTAACAAAATGAGAAACAAAAACCACATGATCATCTCAATAGATGCTGAGAAAGCATTCGACAAGATCCAACATCCATTTACGATAAACACCCTCAATAAAATAGGTATAGAAGGAAAGTACCTCAACATAATAAAGGTCCTATATGACAAACCCACAGCCAACATCCTACTCAATGGACAAAAACTGAAACCCATCCCTCTCAGAACAGGAACAAGACAAGGGTGCCTACTTTCACCACTCTTATTCAACATAGTAGTGGAGGTTTTGGCCAGAGCAATTCGGCAGGAAAAAGAAAGAAAAGGAATCCAAATAGGCAACAAAGAAGTAAAACTCTTGCTGTTTGCAGATGACATGATCTTATATATAGAAAACCCCAAAGAATCCATAGAAAAACTATTAGAAACAATCAACAACTACAGCAAAGTTGCAGGGTATAACATCAACATACATAAATCAGTAGCATTTCTATATGCTAACAATGAACTAACAGAAAAAGATCTCAAGAACTCAATCCCATTCACGATCGCAACAAAAAGAATAAAATACCTTGGGATAAATTTAACCAAGGAAGTGAAAGATCTATACAACAAAAACTACAAGACCTTCTTGAAAGAAATCGACGACAACATAAAGAGATGGAAAGACATTCCATGCACATGGATTGGAAGAATAAACATAGTTAAAATGTCCATACTACCTAAAGCAATCTACAGATTCAATGCTACCCCAATAAGAATTCCAATGTCATTCTTTACAGAAATTGAACAAAGAATCCTAAAATTCATATGGGGCAACAAAAGACCCCAAATTGTTAAAGCAATCCTGAGAAAGAAGAACAAAGGTGGAGGCATCACAATCCCTGACTTCAAAACATACTACAAAGCTACAGTAATTAAAACAGCATAGTACTGGTACAAAAACAGATGCACACATCAATGCAACAGAAGTGAAAGCCCAGAAATAAAACCACACATCTATGGACAGCTAATCTTTGACAAAGGAGCTGAGGGCCTACAATGGAGGAAAGAAAGTCTCTTCAACAAATGGTGTTGGGAAAACTGGACGGCCACATGTAAAAAAATGAAAATCAACCATTCTTTTTCACCATTTACTAAAATAAACTCAAAATGGATCAAAGACCTAAAGATTAGGCCTGAAACAATAAGTCTTCTACAAGAGAATATCGGCAGTACACTCTTTGACATCAGCTTCAAAAGAATCTTTTCGGACACCATAACCCCTCACATGAGGGAAACAATAGAAAGAATAAACAAATGGGACTTCATCAGACTAAAGAGCTTCTTCGAGGCAAGGGAAAACAGGCTTGAAACAAAAATACAGCCCACTAATTGGGAACAAATATTCACAAGTTATTTATCTGACAAAAAGTTAATCTCCATAACTCACACAACTCAACAATAAAAACATCAAACAACCCAATTACAAAATGGGCAGGGGACATGAACAGACATTTCTCCAAAGAAGATATATGGATGGCCAACAGACACATGAAAAGATGCTCATCATCACTAATCATCAGGGAAATGCAAATCAAAACTACACTAAGATATCACCTTACACCTGTTAGAATGGCAAAAATATCCAAAACCAAGAGTGACAAGTGTTGAAGAGGTTGTGGAGAAAAGGGAACCCTCATACACTGTTGGTGGGAATGCAAACTGGTGCAGCCACTATGGAAAACAGTTTGGAGATTCCTCAAAAAGTTAAGAATAGAAATACCTTATGACCCAGCCATCCCACTACTGGGTATCTATCCTAAGAACCTGAAATCAGCAATTCTAAAAGTCCCATGCACCCCTACGTTCATCGCAGCATTATGCACAATAGCCAAGTCATGGAACCAACCTAAGTGCCCAGCAACTGATGACTGGATAAAGAAGATGCGGTATATATACACAATGGAATACTACTCAGCCATAAAAAAGGACAAAGTTGTCCCATTCACAACAACATGGATAGACCTTGAGGGTATTATGTTGAGTGAAATAAGCCAGACAGAGAAAGACGAACTCTGTATGACTCCACTCATAGGTGGTAGTTAACATATGGACAAAGAGAACTGATCGGTGGTTGCCAGGGGAAAGGGGGGTGGGGAGAGGGCACTAGGGGTGAAGTGGTGTACCTACAACATGACTAATAATGATGTACAACTGTAATTTCACAAGGATGTTAACTTTCATAATCTTGATTAAAAGAAAAAAAAGGGTAAGGGGAGGAAAATGGGCTTTTTGAAGATGATTGAATTCTGTATGAATCCAAAGCTCATTTCCTTTCTGGCTTTAGTGAATAAAAGGATATTTGTAAAATCTTGCACACACACACACAAAAAAGGAGACATAAATCCTAACTTATCAGTAATGCCATAAATGTAAATGGATCAAACTCTCCTTTAAAAGGCAAAAATTGACAGAATGGATTTTAAAACCATGATCCAACTATATAATATTTACAAGAGACACATTTTAGATCTGAAGAGAAATAGGTTAAAAGTAAAATTATATAGTATGGTAAAACATATACCATGCAAACAGTAACCAAAAGAGAGGAACGTCTATACTAAGATTAGACAAAACAGACTTCAGATAGAAATTGCTACTAGAGGAAAAAAAAGAGTTGAAAACAATAAAATGGTCAATCCATCAGGAAGATATAACAATTACAAACATATACGTACCTAAGAAAAGAGTCCCAAAATACACGGAACAACTGAATTGAAGTGCAAAATAGACCATTCAACAATATTTGGAGACTTCAATATCCCACTTTCATAATGGATAGAATAACTAGACACAGAAGACCCGAACAACACTATAACTAGATCTAACACACACCTAAAGAGCCCTCCACTCAATAGGAGAGGAATACACATTCTTCTCAAGTGCACAGAGAATATTCTCCAGGAGAGATCATATGTTAAGCTCAAGTATGTTAGAACAAAGTATGTTCTCTGACCACAATGAGATTCAATTAGAAACCAGTAACAGAAAGAAATTGGGGGATTCACAAACATTCTTTATGTACATCATAGCAAACCAAACCAAACCCAGTAGCATATAAAATGGATTATACACCATTACCAAGTGGGATTTGTCCCAGGAATGAAAGGTTGGTTCAACATATGAAAATCAATTGATATAATACCCTATATTAATACCATAAAAGAGCAAAACTACATAATCTCAAGAGACACAGAAAACACATTTGACAAACTCCAACCCCAACTCATGATAAAAACACTCAACAAACTAGAAATAGCAAGGAATTTACCTCTAAAAAACATCTATGAAAAACCCACAGCTAACATCACACTTACTAGTGAAAGACTGAATAGTTTTTGCCTAAGATTAGAAACAAGACAGAGATGTCTGCTCTCTCCGCTTCTATTCAACAATGTACTGGAAGATCTAGCCAGGGCAAATAGCCAAGAATACGAAATAAAAGGCATCTAGAGATGGAAAAAAAGAAGTAAATCTATCTCTATTTGCAGATGACATGATCATATATAGAAATCACTAAAGAATCCACGAAAAAATCATTAGAGCTAACAAATAAGTTCCGCAATGCTGCAGGATACAATCGACATATAAAACTCAGCTGTATTTCTATACACTAGCAATAAGCTAGGCAAAAATGAATTAAGAGAGCAATTCCATTTACAATAACATCAAAAAGAATAAAATACTTTGGAATAAATTCGATCTCAAAATGTAGGACTGAAACTAAACTGTACACTGAAAACTATGAAAGCCTGTTGAAAGAAATTAAAGATTTAAATAAATAAAAAGGTATTCCATGTTCACGGACTGGAAAACTTAATTTTGTTAAGACTGCAATACTCTCTAAATTAATCTATAGATTCAATGCAATCCCTACCAAAATTCCAAATGTCTTTTTGTCTAAATTGACAAGTTGGTTTTAAATTCAAATGGAAATGCAGGGGATCCAGAATAGCCAAAACGATCTTGAAAAAGAACAAAGGCGGAAGACTCACTTTCTGATTTCAAAACTTAGTACAAAGCTACAGTGATCAAGACAGTGTAATACTGGCATAAAGACAAAACTGTTAATAAATAGAAAAAAACTGAGAGTCAGACGTAAGACCTTATATTTACTGTCAGTTGATTTTCAACAAGAGCAACCAAAAAATTCAATGGGGAAAGAACAGTCTATTCAACAAATGATGGTGGGACAATTACATATTCACATGTAAAAGAATGAAATTGTATTCCTACCTCACACCATATACAAAAATGAACTCAAAAGGGATCAACAACCTAAATGTAAGAGCAAAAACTATACAAGTCTTTGAAGAGAACAAAGGAATAAATGTCCTTGTATCTGGATTACAAAATTCCAATCTTCCTAAACCTAATGAAGGCAATGGTTTCTTACATATGACCTCAAAAGCACAAATAACCAAAAAATAGGTAAGTTGGACTTTATCAAACTTAAAAACATCCAAGGACACCATGAGGAAAGTGAAAAGACAACCTACAGAATGGGAGAAAATATTTGCAAATCATGTATCTGATAAAGGTCTAGTATCAACCAGAATATATAAAGGATTCTTATACCTCAATAATAAAGAGACAAGTAACAATTTAAAAACAGGCAAAGATTTGAATAGACATTTTTCCACAGAAGATATAAAAATGGCCAAGAAGCATATGAAAAGTTGCTCAACATCATTAGTCATTAGGGAAATGCAAATCTAAACCACAATGAGGTATCAGGCTACACCCACTAGGCTGTCTATAATCAAACAATGGAAAGCAACAAGTGGATGAGAAGGTGGAGAAACTGGCATCCTTGTACACTGCTGGGGGGAAAGTAAAATGGTGCAGCCACTGTGGAAAACAGTTTGGCAGTTCCTCAAAAAATTAAGCTCAGAGTTACCATATGGTCCAGCAATTCTACTCCTAAGTATACACGCAAGAGAAGTGAAAACACATATCCACACAAAAACTTGTATGAATGTTTACAGCAACATTATTTATAATAGCCAAAAGTAGAAACAAGTCAAATGTGTATCAACTGATGAATGGATTAGCAAGATGTGGTATATCCACACAATGGAATGTCATTCAGCAATAAAAGGAATGAAGAACTGATGCATGCTACAACATGGACAAACCTTGAAAACATCATGCTAAGTGAAAGAAGCCAAACACAAAAGGCTACACATTGTATGACACCATTTATGTGAAATGTCTAGAATAGACAAATCATAGAAATAGTAAGTAAGTAGACTAGTAGTTGCGGAGGCAGGGAGTGACTGGTACAGGGCTTCCTTTTGGTGTGATCCAACAGTGAAATTCAATAGTGGTGATCATCACACAACTCTGAATATAGTAAAAACCACTGAATTATACACTTTGAAAGGGTTAACTTCATGGCATGTGAATTATATAAAGCTGTTATTTAAAAAAATCTAATTAAGGATCACGTTGCAATAACATTGCATTAGGTTATTCTCTCTTTAATTTCCTTTAATCTGGAAGAGTCTCCCTCCATCTTTACTGCCTTTCAGGATGTTGACATTTGCTGAGTTCAGGCCAGCTGATGTGCAGAGATTCCCACAGTCTTCATCTGCTCACTGTTCCTCAGAATCAGATTCAGTTAAATATTTCTGGTAGGAATGCACAAGTGGTATGTGCCAAAAGAACACTAAAAACTGTTTCCACATGAAGCATTTGGCTTTGCATGATTAATGCTGTGAAGTCATGTGCTTCACGTATTTTATTTTCATGTATCTTTACACGTCTGTGTTTTTTCATTGTGTTTTGAATTTTGGGTATAACATGATTTTTCAGGAAAGGGGGCCCAATAAGGGTTTGTCTGGAGACAAGATCCCAGAAGCCAACAAGGCCGTAAATTCCTGATGGAGCTAGCCAGGGCTATATAAACGAGAGGCCAGAAAGTTGCAAGAAATACTTATCACCCCCCTGCGCCCCCTGACACAAATACATTGGAAAGATGGGTAGGATTGGGGACAGGAGCACACCTCGGTTCTTTTCAAAAGGACCTAATACCATGAAATTACCTTTTAGCAAACTTACCTAAGAAGACCACACCTACAGATATGCTATCCTGTCTCGTATTTCACCAAATGAAAAGATATACAAAATCATACCACTCCTTTCCTCTTTTAAACTTTTAAATTTATTTGAGGTGCTGGAACGTCAAGAAAGCTTCTGGGAAACCAAAGTAAAAATTTACTGTAAAATAAACACATATATCCACTGGAGATTTACTGACTTTGAGCTTCGCAACATTCTGAACATGCAAGCTTAGTCCTGCTAAATTTAGGAATAGGGGAAACAGAATTACTCTCAAAAGAACTTTTAAGAGAGCAAAATTTCATCCAAAACCATGAAATTCCTTCATAAAACAAATCTCTTAAAGTTCTCTTTTAAGTATTGAAAATTGCATTATATACATCCAAGTAATTCTAATTTGAGGTAGAATAAAAAGCTTTAGATTTCGGTCTGCTTTTTCATGAAAATTACAAACAATGCATGAAAAAGCCCTCAGCTTCCATCTTCCTTCAATTCTCAAGAAACAGAAAAAATATCTTAAAATGGTCCCAATCTTCTTCAAAGTCCACTGTTAGTTAAATAATAAAAACCTTTCTTTCAAGGCCTCCCACACATTCTTTCCTGAAGAGCCTGGCCTTGAACCTTTGCTACAGACCATTACTTGATGTTTATCATCACATTACACTTAAAATCCCACGCAGCTTCCTAGAGTTCACCTCCAGAGTCTGCAGTCACAATGACTCCAAGCAATGTTAAAATCTTCTACTTCCAGCCTTTTCCTCTCCCAGTTTCCTAACTGCGCTAAAAATGCTCAACCTTGACGGCTATGTCTGCACACATGGGTATGCACACATACCCCATGGGTGCTAAAGGCACCAAGCCAATTTTATCATATGAAAATGTCCTTTTCTTTTTGATCGCACACCTGGTAATGAGTGCTCTCCGAGATCTTGTTTTGTCATTTCATTCCTGCCAAAGTTACACAGATGGTTTTAGTGTGTTATCCTGGTTACCACATCAGTAGTTTCCTGGTTCTACCCGACTTCCTTGCAGGCAAAGGGACTTATTAATAATCTTTCAGCATATTCTTATATTTTCCAATTCTTAATTCTCAAGTCTATGTAAAAACTAAGGGTATCCTAATATTTAAAAATATCTAGGGATGGAAACTTGGCAGAAAGAAAGCAAGAGTAAAATGTTTTAAAATTCTATGTACACTTTTTCTCAAGGTTACACAACTTAGTTCTATTCCAGGAGGGTCAAAAAGCATTTTGCTACCATTTAGCAGTCACTGTTTATCTAGAGGGTGCCACACATGGAACTAGGAAATCCTGAAGAATACATTTTAAGTTCAAGAAAAGTAAGATTTTCCATACACACATTCTCAAAGAAAAGCAAAGGAGAGCATTATTCTGGTAGAGGAGAAGAAGAAGGTAAAAGAACCCAATTTGGATTCATAATCGAGTAAAATGTGGCCAACTACAAAGTACTGAAGTAACTTTCTACTACTCTAGGTAGAATGTCTATTTCAGTGTTTAAACATGTATATTTCCCACTGAGATGATAAACAGGATTCCTACACACATGGCAATATTTAAGGCCCTGTTAAGATATATGATATGACTACATGAGGGGCTGTGGGAGGGAAGTAGTGTGTATACAGTATTAATCTTTTTTTGTTGAAGTCTTCGGATAGATTCCAAAAACTTCATGTAAAATCTAATCACTTTCAAAAGGGGGAGAGCTCTGTAAGAAAAACCATACACATAATGTAAATTTTAAACTCAGAATGAAAGGAAACCTATGTAGTTTGGTGGCGGGAGTGATGAGAGGTTAAACATCACCCACACCTCAGCTGAACCAAAAACTTAATTTTGGACTCTTTGGCAACCATGGCAAAAAGAGATGCACAGTAAGGCAGAAAGATCTCAGCTACTCGACAAGGGAGTATACTGCTATGTCTGGAAAGAGAAACTCTCTTGGAACTAAATTCAAGAAGCATATCACATATCTTACTGTAAGAGATTCTAACACTAAACAATATTTCTTTAATAAAGGTTTACAAAAGAAACTTTACATGACTGTTAAATATCAAAGAAACGCCATTAAACTGTAATTTATGAAGGCCAGAGTAATGTGGTCCAAGCAAGCAGCTTGATGACCTAAAGATTCTTTTTTTTTCTTTTGAGGAAGATCAGCCTTGAGCTAACTGCTCCCAATCCTCCTCTTTTTGCTGAGGAAGACTGGCCCTGAGCTAACATCCATGCCCATCTCCCTCTACTTTATGTGTGGGACGCCTACCACAGTATGGCGTGCCAAGTGGTGCCATGTTCGCACCTGGGATCCGAACTGGTGCGCACTTAACTGCTGTGCCACCGGGCTGGCCCCCTAACTCGATTCTTAAATATAGTTTACAGCTGTGCTGTCCAAGAGAGTAGCCACTAGTCACATGCACCTATTTAAATTTAAATTAACTAAAAAGGAATAAAATTTAAAATTCAGTTCTTTAGGCACCTTAAGCACATTTCAAGTGCTCTATAGCCACACATGGCTAGTGGCTGCCATACTGGGCAGAGCAGATCTAGAATGTTTCTGTCATCACAGAAAATTCTATTGAACAGTGCTGGTTTAGAGAATTGAAAGAAATGGTGGTAAATATGCATTAACAGGAAACTAGGTAAATAAATTATGCCATATCTATATAACGAAATACTGTGCAACTATTAAAAAGAATGGGTTTGACTTATATATGCTGATCAGAATGATATATAATTAAGTGACAAGAAAACCTTTCAGGGGCCAGCTCTATGGCCTAGTGGTTAAGTTTGGCATGCTCTGCTTCAGTGGCCCAGGTTCAGTTCCTGGGCATGGACCTATACCACTTGTCAGTGGTCATGCTGTAGCAGAGACCCACATACAAAATAGAGGAAGACTGACATATATGTTAGCTCAGGGTGAATCTTCCTCAGAAAAAAAAAAAAGAAAAGAAAAGAAAAGAAAAGCCACACACACACACAAACCCAAAAAAGAAATCTTTCAAAATAATATGTTTAATGATTTTGCTAAAATATGCATACTAGTGTGTGCATATGGTTTCGGGGAGAAGGAACGGGGGAGAACTGACATGACTTACAAAGAATGTGCACTTATTAATAATGGTAGTGGGAGGGTTGGTCATGAAGCACTTTTTCTTTCTAGGTTATATATTTTTTCAGTGTGTGATTTGAAATAAAAAATTAGAGCATTTTTTCTAAAGCAAAACAAATAACATCCCCAAAAGGACAGAGGCACAGATACAGGTATATACCAAGGATTAACAAGCCTCCTACAACATCAACCGTTTCAGATAATCTTTATAAAAGAGCAGAGGCACAGCCTATAATTCAGGATTGAGGCCATCAGTGACCACCTGGATGGATGTTTGTGATACTGACTGAGAAGAGACTTTCAAAAAAGATGATTTTTTTTTTTTTACCTTCTTGAAAATTCAAGAACTCACTCACTCACAACCTTTGATCCTTTTCATAGAGATGAACCAAAAAAGCAAAAGATCAAAACTCCCTCCCAGGGTCTGGCCCCATGGCCGAGTGATTAGGTTCCTGCGCTCCGCTTCAGTGGCCCAGGGTTTCACTGGTTCGGATCCCGGGCATGGACCTAGCACTGCTCATCAGGCCATGCTGAGGCAGCGTCCCAGATAGCAGAACTAGAATGACCTACAACTAGAATACACAACTATGGGGGTCAGGGGAGGCCTTTGGGGAGAAGAAGAAAAAAAAAGATTGGCAACACATGTTATCTGAGGGCCAATCTTAAAAACACAAAAAAACAAAAAACTTCCTCCCAGGAAGCAGTTTAGCACAATATTATCTGAAGTTCCAGAGTTCTAACTCATACACATGGGAAAGAGAATTTCAAGACAACTCAACATTTCCAAAACTGAATTTAGCATCTATGCCACTTCTGTAGCTCTTATCTTTGTGAATGGTACCACTATTCTCAGTTCCCCTACCTCCCTCTTAGTCTCCACTCTTGATGATCACCAAGCTCTAAGGATGTACCTTCTCAATGTCTCTTATACGTCTCTGCCTTCAGCGCCCACTGCCACTGCCTTAGACAGAGGTCTCATGGCTTTTCCTAGTCAATTACAATCTATCCTTGCCCCTGCTTCCAAAGCAACCCCCTCCTATAGGCAGAACACTCTGACACACGTAACTGATCTCACTTCCCTGAATAAAACCCTTCAAAGGCAAGCCATTCTACTTAACCTCAAGGACTCAGATTTAGGCCCTGATATCTCTCCACTTTTATTTATCTCTTGCCCTTCCCTACCCCTGGAAAACTGGAGCTCCTCCCAAACAGACTGAACAGAACGAGGCTCTAGTGTCTTGTTTCAATTCCCTGTGTGTAAAACGATCTTCCTGGTTCCACCCCTCTTCTTTCTACCTCTTTATTGCTTAATTCCTATATGTCCTTCAAAATTCACTTCAGACATCAGTATTTCCTCTGACTCCCCCACCTATGGGAAGGTGACTTTTCTATGAGCTCCTTTAAGATCTTGTGTAAACAAGTCCCTTATCAACTGCATTGTCTACTTCTTTATAAAACTATAAGCTCCGAGGCAGCAAAGCTCACATCTTAAAAGGTCTGTGATACCCCAGGCCTTACTGCAGGCACATGAAAGGCACCTACTAAGTATCTGTTTAATGAACGAACCAGCCCCTCGAAATACTCAAACTAAATACTAGCCAACACAGACTATCTAGTCAAGCTACAAAGATAAAAAAGAGAGGGTGGTATTTTCTTCAGTGACCAATACAAAAAATGAATGATATTTGCAAATTAAAACAATGAGATACCACTATACACCTATTAGAATGGCTAAAATCCAAAACACTGACAACCCCAAATGCTAGTGAGGATGTAGAGAAGCAGGAATTCTCACTCACTGCTGGTGGGAATGCAAAATGGCACAGCCGCTGTGAAATACAGTTTGGTGGTTTTTTTACAACTAAACGTACTATTACCAGAGCATGCAGCAATCACGCTTCTTGCTATTTACCCAAAGGAGCTGAAAACTTACATGCACCATGCATATAAATGTTTAGAGCAGCTTTATTCATAACTGCCAAAACATGAAGCAACAAAAAGTCCTTCACTAAGTGAATGAAAAAACTGTGATATATCCATACAATGGGAAAATATTCAGCACTAAAAAGAAATGAGCTAACAAGCCACAAAAAGACATGGAGAAGCCAATTTGAAAAGGCTACATACTATATGATTTTAATTTTATGACATTCTGGAAAAAACAAAACTATATAGACAGTAAAAAGATCAGTGGCTGCCATGGGATTGGGGATAGAAAAAGGGGAGGATAAAGAGGTGGAGCACAAGAGGATTTTTAGGGTAGTGAAACTACTCTATACGATACATAATGGTGGATACATGTCATGAAACATTTGTCCAAACCTACAGAATGCACAACACCAAGAGTGAACCCTGATGCCTCCGAGCGATAACAATGTGTCAAAGTAAGTTCAACTATTCTAACAAATGTACCATTCTGGTGCAGGATGTTGGTGGAGGAGGGTGTGTATACCGTGTGTAAGTGTGTGTACGGGGTATGTGGGAACTCTGTACTTTCCACACAATTTTGCTATGAACCTAAAACTGCTCCAAAAAATAGTCAATTAAATGAATGAGTAAAAGCATGAATGACAGAATCATCCACAGCTATGTAATAAACATAGATAGGCAGATCTAATCTTTCTTTCAATGTGTCTTACTATTATCATTTACGCACGATTTGTTTCCAACCAAGAATAATGATCTGTTCTTCAAGAAGGTAAATATATAACCTAATTAGAGGTATGTGCCAATGTGGAGATATCCATTTCCATTCAATAAGTTTCAACAACTACTTTCTAGAGCAATTTAAAGTGCTAGTAACAGAAACCCATTCCACCTCCGCTCCCGCAAAAAAGCTGACAATACTGAAGTAAAGACATGGGGAGATGGGGATTCAGTATATTTCTATTTTTATGTGTATTTGAAATTTTTCCATAACAAAATTTAAAATGAGTGTCAATAATACGCATTCCTTCAAATGGGCATGTATTCAGTGGGAGCGTATGAAGGATCAGACACTGTTCTAGCACCAGGGACGGAGCAAAAAGCAAACCACACAGAAGCCCTGCCCTCAGGGCGCCCACATCAGAGTACATGGGCACCAGAAGACAAACTTTCTTGGGATTTGAGAACACTGAATCAGTGTAAATCCTAGAACTTTATTATTATTTTCTGTATGACCTGGGCCTTTTAAAAGAAGGCAGCCCAAATTTTTGGCCTATTTGTATAATCTGCCTTTTATTTTTAAGGAAAAAACAAAACACAACAAAAAAACAGAGCAGGTAATGGGCATATTAATCAAAGAAACTGCCACAGGATTGAAGCAGTCAGGTACACTCAGAAACTAAAACCAGTCCCTGGTTGTGAACGCTATATTCTATCACCAACCACCTACGTGACCGCACCCACAGGACACTGGAATACTAGAGTTACTTTCAACTCTACCTCATCCAAAACAAGAATGGTAAAGAAATCAACTTAATAAGCACCAAGACGGAGGTAACAGCCAGAGCAGGGAGACGAGTCCTTGGGTTAATATTTGATTCAAACTGAGTAACTAGCATCTGAACAGGAAGTTGTCATTTGTTTTCAAGAAAATGCGTATGCCAGATGTGCAACTGTTTAAACAAAAACAAGTATCATCTGATATGCTAACATAATAAAATGTATGTCATATGTACATCATATGGAAATTACATGCATTTTTACCTAGTCAGAACTAAAATTAACTTTTGAAAATGTGACAGGATGCTCAGAAAATTACTTCCTGAGAATCACACTTTAATGCTTTCTGTATGTCTGCTATTCTTGTGACCCAATAAATTGCGATGGGAAACGGAGAGGATTTCCTTTGTTGACAAAAAGGCCTCAGATACTATGTTACTGCCTGAAAGTGTTTAGATTAAAATAGGAAGCTCACATTTCCCCTTTGTAAAGATGCAAACAGCTTGTTTGTATTAGAACAGAATACTTTATTAGCCACCTGAGTTTTGTGCCTTACTTCCCATTTCACAGCTATAAATACATAACTGAAAAATTACAAAAAGAATACCACACCTTATAAAGCAATCTCACGCATAAGATAAAATTCAGTTACAACAGATTTACTGTGAGCTTGAGTTAGAAAGGAAATTCTCTAAAAAGAAATGCATCTGCTTTGCATCCCTCTCCCTTTCTGTTAATTAGGACGAGGTAATGAAAATACCCGGAGTTTGGAAGGCTAACTCTTCCACCAGCTGCTCAGTTCTGCCTCTAAGTGCCTCACATTTTCTTCTCTATAAATTAGGTCTTTTACCTTCCATAAGATGTCTTATCCTTCCAGATCTTTCTTATAAGGCTTTGCTTTACCTTTAAAATGCTTTTCTTGGAGAACAAAATTAAGCATAAGTCCCATTTGCATTATTATGAATCAAGGCAGCTAAAAAATATGCATCTTTGAACTCAAAGTTGAACTCAATTTAAAATGAATCGTGTTTTTCATTCAAAATAGTCTTTTTCTTCCTTTGAGAAGCTCTGAAAAGTTAGTCCTTCGCTCCCTCCTACATTCTAATAGCTCTTCCCACACTTTCAATTGCAAAAATTTTCTTCTTCAGTCCAATGCCCCATCATTGTCTTCACCTCACATAAGGTGCCTTTCTTTCATGATCTTATTCTTTTTCCTACATCCTAAAAACACGCCTTCTCTAGATGGTGCCTGATAACACAATTTCTGAACTCTTTTTCTGAGCTTTCTCTGACCCTCAGCCTATAAAATATTTCTCAATGAACGCTGACATTAAGCTCCCCAAGACGCCCCTTCATGTACCACTATGTCCTTCCCCACTCCCATTCATATGCGGAATCACTGCCAACATTCTGCTTAACATTTACTCCTTTGACTTACAGCTGAATAAAACTTCCAGATCTTCTTTTACAGATCCTGCTGCTAAGCCCTACCTTGCCCATTCTGAACTTGCTAACTATATTTTAAAAATCTTGTCCTTTCTCCTACTCTATCCATTGCATCTAACATTTCTGAAGTTGGTTTCACCGGTTACCCTCCTGGACAGAGATGGGGTCCTAAAGTCAAGCAGGTGAGACTAATCGGAGTATAATCAAAATTAAACTTGAAAATCCCTTCGGGATGTCCTTTAATAAGTCTAAAAGAGCACACTTTTCTTAGGTGTTGGGAAAGGACCAGATACAGTGGCTGACTTCCTTCTAGTGGTCTTGTCTTACCAAAAAAACCTGTATCTTAAATTACCAGAGTCACACTCAGAGTGGCAAAGCTATGAGAGGTACTGAGGATAAACATCTTTTGATGAAAGCAACAGATTCAAGCAGGCTTTTTCTAAAGGTGTTTCTCATCTCTACCACATAAAAAAAAAATTAAGTGACTGTTTTCTCAATTCCCCCAAGAATGATACATAACTAGCATCACCCTAAATGCATAGGAGAGAAGGTAACTAACCATGTAAAGGATCTCCAAAATCTAAGTTCTTTCCTCTACGGAGTGTGGAATGAAGAAATGCCTTCTAGATCCAGCTCTGCTACCAACTTGTCGTTTGACCTTGAACAAAAAACTTGATTCCTCAGTTATAAATTGAGGGATTGGACTAGAAGACCTCAAAGATCCCTTTCTGCTCTAATATTCTGTGCTTCAAAAGCCTCCCCTGTTCTTTATAGCATGTTCAAAAATCCTTTAGTGTGGAAACATTTTAGCTGCTACTTGTCCAGTTTATGTTCTGTCTTGTACATCGTTTGTATGCTGGCAAATTCCCCAGGGGATAGTTTTCTTTGCATCTGGCACTACCTCCCTAAACCAGGAGAGTATGTTGCTACTGGCACTATAAAATAAGCATTTCTAACAAAATTCTGTCACTATGTCTAACAGCTCTCTGCTTAAGTGAGCATTTTAAATGAAAATGTCGTCTATCACTTTTAGGATTTTATACGGACACTAATGTACTCAGGGACATTTCGACATACACTGGTGGGCCAGAGACCTCACATCTGGGGAATCTCCGAATATCAAATTAGTAAACATAAAGACCTTCAGTACTGGCTCTGAATCAAAATGGATCAACCAGACCAATCATTGACCAGATTCAAACCCAAGTCATAGGGAGCAACATGCACAGCACTTCCAGCAACTCCAGCTTAAAAGCTCAGGTATGCCCAGGAAGAAAAGAAAGGCATTGTTTCCAGTCTTTAAAACGTGTAAGCCCATCCCATCCTAGGTGCAAAGCCAACTTCTGGACAAATTTCAAAAAAGAGACAAAAAAACTAAATGCCCTTATTTTCATGTTCTCCTTTTGTATTTTTCTAGGAAAGAGGTTATCCTCTTAACAGAAGCACTATTAACCCTTTTGGACAAGGCATTACTTTTAGAAATCTTCAGCACTCCCAAACACAATGACCGCATCACACCAAGATTCTCTGATCCGGCTGATTAGAATGTACTGTCAGAGCAAAGACACAGCCTATCCTGCTGTACAAAAATTATATTCTGGCACTTATGAGTCATGTTCTCCACTTTTTTATTTCAATAGCAGTAGCAGAAAAAAGCAAATCCAAGATTCGAATGGTCTAAGAACAGCTAAAAAGCACTGCAAACCAGCCATTGTCAAAATAGACAGCTATTATTTAAAGTTCTCCAAATTACAGCGACCAGCTTACTCTCACATGCATTTGCTTTACTAATTTTTCAGCACATATTAATTGAATGCCTACAGTGTACTAGGCACTCTTTTAGGTGCTGGGGATCTAACAGCAAAATAGATAAAACAGTGCCTCTGTGTCCATGTTTTATACTATGATGGGGAAAGACATGCACAAATTAGTAAATAAATGAAAGTAGGGAAAATTTTGTGCTTCAATGGAAAACCATGCATAGAGATCTACAAACTTGTTCTTAAATGGCCAGGGAAATTTTGTGTTTGGTCTTGGTTAGTTTGGTTTTATGCTCTGACCATCTGGTGATCTCTGTAAACAGATTAATGGTTTGTAGAGGTCTATTCTTTGATGGGTGAGAGAAAATGGAGACTCTGGTGATTTAGTCTATTTCTACTTGAAGGATATTTTAAGTTATAATAGGAGTTGGGATGTCATCTAAGCAAAATGATAAACCTCTGGAAGACTTTTATTCTATTTTATCTTTTTGGTAAGGAAGGTTGTCCTTCAGCTAACATCCATGCCCACCTTCCTCTATTTTGTATGTGGAAAGCTGCCACAGTGTGGCTCGATGAGCAGTGTGCAGGTCCGCACCCAGGATCTGAACCTGTGAACCCTGGGCCGCCAAAGTGGAGTGCACGAACTTAACCATGCCACTGGGCCAGCCCCTGGAAGATTTTAAGCAGAAGGGTGATATAATCTGATTTATGTTTGTTTTGTTTTTATTTTTATATTTTTAAAATCTGGCTTTTGTATGGAAAACAGACTGCAAGAAAAACAAAAGTAAAAGAAGAAAGATCAATTAAAGAGGCTGTTACGGTGATCCAGATGAGTTGTAGGAGTGGAAATACTGAGAAGCGGTTGGATTTGAACCAATACTGGAAACAGAGTTGACGTGACTTACTGACAGACTAGATGAGGAGGGATGAAGTGCAAGGGGGAGACGAAACATGAGTGGCTCCTGTGCTCCGGGCCTAGATAACTGGGTGGACGATGGTGCCTCTGCTGAAATGGGAACACCTAGCAAGTGTGGGGTAGGGGTAGGAAGCTGGGATGAAGAATTCTGCTGTGAACACATTCAATATTGTGTGCCTATTAGACATCCAGTGGAGAAGCCAAGTAGACTGATGGATATATAACTCTGTACTCAGAGGGGAGGAAAGGCTGGAGACAGAAATGTAAAGGTCATCAGCACACAGGTGTCCTATAAAGCCTAGGGATGATGAGCTCCCTAGGGAGAGAATATAAACAAGAACTCAGCCCCAAGACTCACTAACATTTACAGGTCAAGGGGAGAGAGCTGAGGCCCAAGTCCTGGGACATACCAGCAGGGAACGGAGCAACCAAGGAAGACAGAGAAGGGCCATTGGAGGGACGATAGAAGGAAAACCAGGAGAATGTGGTGTTCAGAAGCCAAGCAGTGTTTCAAGGAGGCTGGTCACCTGCATTGAATGCTACTTAGAGATAAAATTAAGTGATCTGTATATGAGATGTACATTAAAGGAGAAAGGGCACTTGACTGTTCACACAAGTGACTCTCCAGGAAAAGCAATACCTTCTCTGTTGGCCAAAATCCCCTCTGCTGTTCACTTTGTTTCCAGAGATTGCGGGACAAACTCGTCATTCACCATTTTGCCCCCAGATATGTGCTGTGATCTTAAGACCGAAAGAAGACTAAGTCTCTAACTCTAAACTTTAAAATTAAAATGGGGAAGATAATGTCTATACAAAAAGGAGACAGAACATATCGACATAAAAGGCTGACCATCGGTGCCCGACCCCTGACTACCCTAAGCACATTCCTCTGTCCCCACACCAACTCCTTTCCTTCACAGCGCTGACAGTCACATAGGAGTCTATCATCACCCTCCCCCTTGACTGTAAACTCACAAAGGCAAGGTATTAAGGCTGTTTTATTCACCAACATATTCCAGGTTCCTAGCACAGTGCTCAATATATCCTTGCGAAATAAATAAAAACACTCGTCTCCTACATTTATTTTTATAATACAGAAAAAAACAAAAAATATTAACAGGCAAAAGAGCAAAGAAGTCACCCACCTACATGTTTTAGACATTTTTAAGATACCTTCAAGTCTAATGGTAACTAAAATAACATACTTACAATTTGGATAGGTGATAAAAATGTTATCTTCTTATGAAGCAAAGGCAAGGAGTAATTGTTAGAAAGCGTTATATGGCTATCTTAAGCCTTCTAGAAAATTATGCCAAAATATACCAGAGCGGTATACTTGAAATACTGAACTTAAAAAAAGATGCCATCTCTAAGGGAGGCCACATAAAGGATGATCAAAACGTACCCAAAAATACCTCCATAACAGACAGCTGACACGGTGCTTGAGTTTAGAACTAGACTAACACATTCAATTCACCAGAGACGGAACAGTCAAAAACTGTTTATACCTAAATTTCTTTGTTTTGTCACAAAAGCTCATAGAGAAAAAATCTTGATGAAAAGACTGATATCCACTTTTAATTCTTTCTTGAGAAACAACAATAAAATCTGCCCAAATGTAAGTATCCATATATATCTACTATAAAATTTTTCATGCCACTTCTCTAAAACTGACTTCCAAATGCTGCAACTAAGTTATTTCAAAAACACCTCCTTGGTCAGCCCCAGAACTACGAAGCTCTTCCCGGCCTTTCGTGTCCATGTGTGCTGCAGCAGGTGTTCCATCTAAACCCCGGACTAGAGCAAACGAACCCAGCAGTGGGATCAGAAGACCTTGGCTCTGCCGCAGCCCTTTTTGGGTTTGTGAGTGATAACTCAGGAAGTGAAGGGATTTAAAGATATTCATGAGACTGAACCTTTTATTACAGTTCACAAAATCTGGCTACTAGGCCAGTCCTGGTGGCCTCATGGTGAAGCTCAGCATGCTTCGCTTCAGTGTCCCAGGTTCAGACTTACACCACTCACCTGTCAGTGGCCGTGATGCGGTGGCGGCTCACATACAAAAAAGGGAAGATTGGCAACAGATGTTAGCTCAGGGTGAATCTTCCTTAGCAAAAAAAAATTTGGCTACTAAGAATTTTTTGCATTTCCTTCAGCTTTATATATATCTTTTTGAGGATATGTGTGTGTGTTTTATAATTAAGTGAAGCAAGTATTCTTGAGGTTTATGCTTCTTAACATCTAATTATCTCTATTTGCAAAGACAGTTTTGTGGGTTTTACGCATTATGCCAGATAAGTTCAAGCACTGTTTCCTAACAGAAGCACCAGTGCAGGTTAAATATAATCCTTTATGTTTTTAACTGTGCCCCATTTGCAAGTACTTTGGCTCCAAAGTACTTTCCAGATTTCAAATATAATTTTAAATTAAATATAAATGTTAAAATATTTAATTAATATGTTTTATTGATTTATTGTAAATAACAAAAACATTTTAATGAAAACAATATAGGTATTCTTTGTCCTAAGAAAATGTTTTAAAACCAAAATACCTAACTGGCAACATTGAAAGTAGAGTCCAGTAACATTGCATATAACTTGTTTAGTGACTTAAATTTACATGTTTAAAAAAAAATCAAAACAGTTCATCCTTAACTGATTTTTATTCTTCTAAATCGAATAGCTTCCCAAGCAAATAATAGTATGTTTTCCTCTTACATTTTTCCTTACGTTTACACACCCATACATATCATCAAGCATGCAACAGTCAACTGTCCAACAATGAGTGCTTTCAGGGGCTCACTGATACACTGGGGCCGTGGAATGCAGGAACGTTTCCAAGAGAAACATTAACCGCACTGGCTGGGCTTCCGGTGGGCTGCCAGAGGGGACTTGGATTCCCTCTGGAGTCTACATAGTTGCCAAAGGTGTTAATTATAAAGAATTAACCTAAGATTAAATTACATTTCAGGGGAAAACCAAATTTGAAAAACTATTCCTGACATTAGTCTCAGGAACTACAGTTGAATTAGGTCCCAGAATTTAAAAAGCAAACAAACAAATAAAATAACAGATCCTGACCTCTGAGAGGGGAAAAAAGGAGAATCCTGAGAAAGTGGGGAAAGAGCTGGAGAAAATCCAATCAGCCACAAATGACGTGTTAGCTCTGGGCACAGCAAGCTAAGCAGCAGTGTGGAAGTCAGGAATTGAATTTACCCTATAAAGACTCAAGTATTCAAAAACGATGGTATCTGACAGAAAGGCAAAAATTAACACGCTAAAAGATCACTAAGCAGTCTTCATTTTTAGCATAGGCCCAAAGGGGAGAAAAAAGTTTCCAGACCTGATTTATAAGATGTTAATACAAATCACAGTCCAAACCTCCTAAATTTGGCGTGAATCATATATTAAACACACCGTTCTCTGGTTCTGTGGGCCTCAAATAAAACTTTGTGCCAAATATCAGCTCGGTAAGTTTGATAAAATCTTACGAAAAATGGTAGGCTTTCAGACCCCTGGGCTCTCTTTTTGCTTTCAAGAAATATTACAAAAAGTAACTTCCACGTGAAGACAAACGGCACTATAACACAGCACTCAGTTCACAGCAGGAGGGCAGGAAGGAGGCCAGGAAGGAACACTTAAGTACCAGTTCCAGCACAATGCTTACAGAGCAAGAACAACTTATGCTCTCACTGTCCCCACACGCAGTCACCTGGGAGCAGTCTCCGGAGTTTTGCCACAGTTTTCTGTTAAATCTGAGTTACAAGGTTGAAACCAAAAAGGTCTTATAAGATAAGCTAACATTTCTCAAGACAGCAGTTTCTTAATCTAGCCGTCAGCCGGCCCCTCTCACTTGTGCTAATTCAAGTCCCCATTCCTGGGAACAAAACGGTCCGCCCTGAGAAACAGACTCAGCGAAGAAGAAGTGAGTAATGGGTCTCTTATAGTTCTAAGATTGTAAAAACGCCACAAGCCCAGCAATAAAATATAATGGAGATAACTAAAAATGTTTTAGGTAATTTGAATGCCTTAGAATTAATATTTCTAAAGTTAACCAAAGAACCAGGACACAAGTTTGCACATAAAACACAACTTCGCACACATAACATTATAACTGAAAGACAATACATTCAAATATTAATAGTGCTTATAATATTATCAAGGGGGGACGGGTGGTTTTTATCTCCTTATAGTTTGTAAAACACTTGGAATAAATAGCAATATGCATGCATTATTTGCATAATCAAAAAAGCTGTGTGTTTGTTCCTTTTAAAGACCATTTCATAAAATGCAGAATATGAGACCAAAGGGAAAATTATTTCTAAGACTTCCCTACCTTTTCCTGAACTCAGGGAATGACCTCCTTGTCCACACATTTACCCAAGCAGAAACCAGGCTGTCGTCTTTGGTTCTTTCCTTTTCCTTACCCCCCACATCTGACCCATTAGCAAGCCTATCTTCCACCACACCGACCTTTCCAATTCTATCCCCAATGCCACCTCCTCAGCACAAGCAGTAAGACGGCCTCGCTGCAGAAGTACTCAGACCTGCCCCCCCTCACCTCCGCACCAAGGGCTCCCCAGCCCACCTTTCCCTGTTTACAAGCCAACCTCCTGAGGCAGCCCTCCACGCTCGATCTTAGAGTGGGCTTTTCCACTTCGCACTAGTTGATTCTACACACGTTTTACATGGGGAAAGGCTCTATGATCCAAGACATCAACATCTTTAGGCAGCTGCTAAAGATCAAAACATAATAAGCACTCCCAAGTGGAAAATGAAAGATCTTTCCCAGGACGAGAAGTAAAGTTTAGACAGTAAGCTGATTTATTCTGCCTCTCTTGACAATGTTCCCAAAGAGGGTGAGACTGGAAGAAGACTGTGTCACGCTGGACAGAGGGAAGGCAATTCTTGTGATCTACACAAGGCTTCATCAATGAACACTTCTGAGGCATGCCATTTGGCAGTTCAAGGATAACAAACCTCTGAAATTACTGCCTGCCAGATCAGACTTCTCTCAAATTATCTCAGAACCCAAAACACTCCAACCACTAAAAAGGGAGGCCTGGCACAGGCAGCACAGACACTATCATCTCTCCTGTAGATTGTTATAGCCTGTTCTTACTGCTTCTGGATTAGATCCTATCTAACCTATCTTCTTGTAGCAGCCAAAATAACCCTTCCAAAATGCAAATCTGATCACATCACTCCCCTACTTCAAACTTTTCCAAGACTTCCTGGCCTACATTCTCACTCCTGGTTTCCAAGACCTTTGCAATCTGGCTCCTGAGCCTCAGATCAGCCTCATATCTTACCCTCATCCCTCTCGCTCTAAGGCTCAGACACGTGCGTTACTCTCTCCCTGATTTCTGCACACAGTTCCCTCTACTTCCAAGATCCTTCTCCCATTTTGCACCTCACTCCACCCCACCCTCTTCATCCAGTATATAGAAGCACCCTTCAGTCTCCCTTAGAAGTCAATTCCTCACGAAGGTTTCCCTGCACATCGTCCACACTTCCCACCAGTTCCCAGGCCCACACTGGGTTAAGCATCTCCCCTGCTACGTGCTGTAAAGTACCCTTCCTTACTTCTGTTACCGCATTCATCACATGAACGGAGATGGCCTCCGTTCCTGTTTTATTTCTAACAATGAACTCCTTGAGGAAAGAGGCAGGACCCTACACACTGTTACTGCCTCTGGGATCACGCAGCATTATGCTCACACACAGCTGATGCAATCAATTAACATATTTATTGAACAAATGAAGACACAGAAAGATGGATAAACTGATAGGAATAGAGAAGTAGTATGCGTGAGGGTCCAGGGAAAAATGAGAACTTAGAAAAATGGAAAAGCTTGCTGTCTGAATGGCCTTCATTTCACTATCAACCAAAAGAAACATCTCAAAGTGCTTTCAACAACATACCAGTTTCCTGAAACCACAAAAAGTCAACATCAACCAGAATACTTTTTTTTGGAAATACACACATTGTTGAGCTATTTCAAAAGAACCATCATAAATAAGAATAATTTTCATACTGGAGGCTGACAGTGGTTATGGAGCGTCCGCCCTCCCTAGAGTTCTGACCTTCAACACTCCCCCCTCCCTACCCCCAAATCTCAGGAAAGGGAGATGTTTGCTGACTATAAAGTAATCTAATGCCAACTTTGTACTATGGGGTTTTTCTGTTTAGGAGATTGTATTTCCCTCTGTTTCTTTCCCACTATAAACTAAAAGGCAAAGGTGAGGAAGCATCTGGCATCTGTAAGAGAAGAACTCTTATAGAAGGAAAAAAAAGGATAAGAGTATAAACTGCATGTCATCACTGATCATGTCAATCGAAGATAGGTTCTTTTATGTGTAACTTATTTTTAAGAGAAACAAACTACAATGAGATGACTAGAAGAGTTCTAGACTGATTTTAGAATGAGACCTCGATCACTAACAGCTGAAAGTTTAAGATTCTGAAATACTTGGGAAAAAAAACAAACGTAAACCTGAAGAATAAAGACTAATTTCTAATGTCTATTTTAATGTGACATTAGCTCCCCATAAAAGAATGGGTAAGCAATATTTTACTGGCTCCAGGAAGCAAACAAACCTACAAGTAGACCCACTGTGTTTAATTTACAAAGCCACATGCAGAACCAAAGTCCCTCAACACATCAGCTTAAAAATAAAGTATCTTCGCTTGTCCCGTTTTTATCATAACTCCTATTTGTATTACTTACCGGAATGTAATAGATGCCCATCTTGGGGGTTTCATTGGCAGTGAGCAGCATTCCTGAAAATAAACACAATGAAAAAGGTTAACACATGGGGAAAAGAAAAGTAGCCTTTTCTATCTGTTTTACATTTTGAAATGCTTGAGGTGCTCAGAACATGGTGTATGGCAGAAGAGCCAGGCCTGGAGGCCAGGCACCCTAGGAGTCAGGTCATGGGCTTCAGTTCCTGAGCCTCCTAGATGGAGTACCTCAAGTATCAGAAAGACCAACTGCCCACCTGCAAAATGCTCAGGCGGCACTAGCTAAGTAAACGAGTGGTCCCCACCATAAAGTGCTCAGGTCTACACGAAGTTTGTCATCATTTTTAAGCGGGAAAGTTTTAAGCTTCAGACACATAGACGAAGTGTTGTTTTGGTGCTCTATTTATTATAATAATAATGAGGAAGTTAAGAAGTAAGGCTTCCTTCTGTTAATCAGGAATCAAAGAACCAAGGTAAAGTATTTTCCCACAAAATGTCATGGCAAAGCAGTTGCTAATTTTTGCCTTAAACTTCACACCTGAATTGAAAAGCACAATGACTTAAGGACAACGCTACATGCAGCTACACCAGAAAGGACCTACAGAGACCCTAACAGCCCTTACTATACCAAAAGGATGCACTCACCATGGAATTTTAACAGACTCAACCAACAGAGTGCTTAAAAATTTAGTCTTCTCAGGATCAGCATTTTAAGAAAGCAAAACCGAAGTAAGGAACAACTTGCCGGCCTTCAATAAAGGTTTCCCTATAACCCCAGTAGCAATGGCGACCTAGGAATCCATTGTTCTTTGGTACAGTACCAAAGTATCTAGATGTCTCTGTTCCCTGCCACATCTGCAACCTACACCTCCCCCAAAGTCTCTCAAAGCAGCTCTAGCCCTCAGAGCCCCTGCTCCAGAATGATGCGCTTTCAATAAAACTGAGACCACTGGGGGCCCCTTATAATTTACTAAGCGCTTTCACATATATTATCTCAGTGAACATGCAACAACTCTCTAAAATAAGAAATATCATGATCCTTATTTTACAGATCAGAAGAACAAAGCTCAAACGGATGGAGTGTCCTGTTGGGAGCTAGAGAGTTTTAGAGCTAAAATTCAAACTCAAGAGCTCTTGTTTTTAAATACTTTTACAGATCAACCAAATAATATTCATTTTTAAAACCCATTTGTAAAATACAAAAGAGGAATCCACGGAGGGAAGACGCCTGGATTATCAGACCAAATAATCATAATTAAATTCACCAAATGTTAAGGACAATGATTTGATTCTATGTTTTAAAAAGTATTTTTTCCTTTTTTTGTTAATACAAAAGCTTGTAAAAGTTAGTGCCTGTGCTTCCCAGGCGTCACTAACAGCACGCGAAAATTGCTCCTAGACCCTTTAGACCCAATTACAGATCAAGTTCTGGGGACTGAAGAGACACTTTACAACCCAAAAGAAGGTTCTTGCTGAAGACATACCCTAAGCCTGGCTTCACTGGCTCAACCCTGAACATTGAACATTCAAACAATGAACATTCCACAAGGAAACAAAACCCCACCTACCAAACAAACCACAGAAAAGGCTCTGCTCCAAACACACAAGAGAATTCCGACTGGATGCCGCAGACTGCCATGTACAATGGAGCGGGATTTCGCTTGGCCATATATGGACAGTGATATAAGCTGACCCACTACCAAACTAAAGCGGGAAGGGTCAGGACTGAAACCAACTACGGATGAGAAAAACCAACAGCCTAACAAAGCCCTAGGAGCATTAGAAGTTTGTAACAAGCAAGAAGCAGAAAAACCAAAGCAGTGAAAGAGAGTGTGAGTGCAGCAGAAATGAAGACGACCGCAGGCAAGAGGGGAGAGCGGGAAGCACCGTGCCAGGCACTCCACACCCACAGATGAGAACACCGCTCAGAAATGAGAGAAGTGGCTCAAGGTCACCACACAGCCAGTAAGGAGAGCAGCTGGTGTGCTACTACTCCAAAGCCCACGCAACCGGGACTCTACAACTCCAATACCAACTAAAATCAAACGAAAAGACTTCTTGCACAATCAAAAAATAAACCATTAAAAAGTGCCAATCTAAACACTGTTTAGCAACATGAAAAATGTCTTTAATATAATGTCAACTTGAAAAGCAAAAGACAATTATACATATTGTGAGAGGACAACAATTTAAAACACATGAACACATGATTAATATAAGAATTTCTCTCATGAGAAGAGTAATGGTGCTTGTGAAGAGAAGGTAGAATTATGGATGATTTTTCCTCTCAATTTCCTTTCCTGATGTTTATTACGGCTTCAACAAAAAAATATGCATTTCAAAAAAGAAGGGAAAGAGTATCAGCACCTAGAAGGGAAAGAACACACGTCGGTATGGAACAGCAGAGTACAGCACACAATGTACAGTGTGGTTTACGAGTGCAGGGAAAGAGAACCGGACGGAACAGGGCCCTCCCCAGAGACAGGCACCTATCGGTACTCATCTGCAGGGGCTTCAGGGGCTTCAGGACTCACTGCAGCTCACGGCTGGAAATCAGAAACAGTCCTCAGTACTAGCACTACTCAAACTGTGCTCCCACGGCCAGTCTGCCAGCTGGTACCCAGCTGAGATAAGTGTAGAAACTGAAAGGAAGGATTTAGAAACCTGTATAGCAATTGGACGTTGCAGTGAGATCCAAATGTGTGATCCTTTTCCTAGTAATTCTTTTTTTTTTTCTTTTGAGGAAGATGAGCTCTTTTTGCTGAAGAAGATTGTCCCTGAGCTAATATCCATGCCCATCTTCCTATATTTTATATGTGGGATGCCTGCCATGGCAAGACTTGACAAGCAATGCATAGGTCTGCACCTGGGATCCAAAACGGCAAACCCTGGGCCGCCAAAGTGGAGTGTGTGAACTTAACTGCTGTGCCGCTGGGCCAGCCCTCGAGTAATTCATTTTTATTATATTTTACAAAAGTATCAATCTGCAATGGATTGGAAACTTAAAAACAAAGAAAAAACAAAACCCTGGTCCTTCACCAGATACATCTGAGAAGCATAACTAAAACATACAGCATCGTCACTGCCTTGACCAGCTCGGAGCAGAAAAGCGGTGAGTGCTGAACTCTGCCAGAGGGGAGCAGCCGGGACATTTCCTGCCACATGTTCAACTTCCGATATAAGTTGGAGCACATGATTTCACTTCACACGTTGCTTAATGATGGGCATACGTTCTGAGAAATGCGTCTTTAGGCGATTTCACCGCTGTGCACACGTCACACACTGCACTTACACAGACCTAGATGGTGGAGCCTACTCCACACCTAGGCTCCATGGTACTAATCTTATGGGATTGCTGCCGTGTATGCGGTCTGCTGCTGACTGAAACGTCAGTATGCAGCTCATGACTGCACATAGGGCACCAAGGGTATTTACAGATGACTCGAACAGCTTTTTCCTATGTGTCAAGAGGATACTGACAGAGTAAGAGGCAACTTCACATTTAACGGTATAGACAGCCTCCAACAGCCTGTAAGGCAGGTGAGAAAACCGAAGTTGGATGACCTGCATAACTATGAAGCCGGAATTAGGTCTTTTCTGAGTCAAAATGTTCTTTTCCCTCTACCAGTGGATCTGAAACCAGTGATCCTGAGTCCACAGGCCTGGGGCGGGGCTCGACACAGGGAAGCGCCACAAGCATCACGTGAAGCTGCTGCGCATCCACGCCACAGAGCCGCTGCCTCTCGTGCACCCTGACCTGCAGGGCAGCTGCCTGACGCAGAAGCGCCTGGATGAGCAACAAGATCAGGAGCCTAAAAGGAGCCAGGGAGGCGGAACCATTTCTCAACATTCTGAGCAGTCTGAGTATTAGAAAAACATTACAAAACAGTAATCATGATTCGGCGTTAATTACTCCAAAATGAGTAAGTGAGAAGATAAAGAAAGAAGAATGTTTTAGCTTTTCTAAAATATGATTAAGCTCGTAATGATTAAGCACAAACATAAAGAGCAGCGTTAAAGGAAAAGGTGTGGTAAAGCAAGGGAAAGACAGCACAGCACATGAATCAACCACGCTTAGATCCAAACCCCGGAGCAGCGGCTGAGGCACTTGTCTTACTGTGCTTGCAATCTCAGGAAAGAAACGACTTAGTGTGTGTGTTTGGTCAACCGCTTCTAAGATGTTCAACAGTAAAGTCATTCCTCTGTCCAAAACATCACTCTTAAAATTTTTGCGTTTCAGAAAGGCATACTTTGTAATGCAGAGATCTGGTGGCCCCCTTAAACAGAGGGGTCACTGTCATCCTCAGTGGCACTGGGATGGATGACTGATGGGATGAGGTCTGTCATGGAGAACCCCACTGCCCAGCGCATTACTCTTGTCCAAAATATTTAACCTACAGCACATCAAGCTGTTAGATTTAACTTCTATTTCAGAAAAAATACAGGGGCTGGAGGAACAACGTAGACACCAGGAAAACAATCACATAAATTCAGGATGAGGGACAATCTATGAGACTATCAACCTGACCTTAGAAAAGTCAGTATCAGGAAGAAGGAAAAAAAAAAGATGGGGGGACTATTCTGGATTGAAAGAAACTAAAGACACACAACAACTAAATGTATTACACAACCTTGATTATATCCTAGTTCAAAAAAATGGGCTAAAAAAGGCATTTTGGGGACAGTTAGGGAATGAGAAAATGGACTGGATATAAGATGATATTAGGGAATGATAGCTATTCTTCCTAGGCGGGATAACAGTATTTCTGACCACTAGAAATGTCCACTCAGAGGACACCAATGCTGTACTCTGCACAGGTGAAGGACTGCCACGCCCACAGCTGACTTGTAATGCCTGCCACCTTATCAGCAGCCTCAACTGTTTAAAGATCTCCAATTCTAGACCAGCACTGTCCAACAGAAATATCACACAAGCCACATATGTGATTTAAAATTTTCTAGTAGACACATTAAAAAAATAAAAAGAAATAAATAAAATTAATTTTAATATATTTTGTTAACCCAGTAAGTCCAAAACATTTTCATTTCAACATACTATTGATATAAAAAATGAATGACATACTTTTCATAGAATGTCTTTGAAATCTGGTGTGTATTTCATACTTCGAGCACACCTCAATTCACATTAGTCACAGATTAGTTCACCACACTCGGCTGGTACCTACCAAACTGGACAGCACAGGCCGAGAACGTCTTTCTCGCATCACCACCTGCTGCCCCTCAAACTCTCTCACCCCCTCAATCCAGCCAAACCTGCTCATCACCCTTGTTCCAACTTTAATTTCACCTGGTTTTACTCATCTCTGTACTTAGCCCAGACTCCATTCTAGATCATTCAGTACTCACTAACTAGGACCCCAGCATCCTCATCCGCAATTAATTCCCGAACTCATCAGAATTTGACTCACCCCAAACATCATAATAAAATCCTCTCCACTATCACAGATGAAAAACTAAGCACAAAGATGCAGAGTTCCTCATCTTTCTCAGAAGAGAAGCACGTCACTATATGGAACAAGGACTCCAGAATCAGGAAAGGTAGGCTCTAACAGAGGCTCTGCCACACGCCAGCTGGGCAACCAACCCTGGGCAAATTACCCAACTTTTCTCACCTCCTGCAATGTAAGAAAGACAGACAGAAAGAAAAGAAAAAAGAAGTGGCTGCTACTAACTACATGGGGTTACAAAAAGATTAAATGATAAATATTACAGCATCCATCATTTAGAGTGGCAACTTGGGAGCATTTGGTAACTCTTAGCTCCCTGCCTCAACTTCGGTGATACTTAACACGTGCTGAGCAATGCCCACCGACTAATTCCTGTCTTAGCTTCTACTCTACTTCAAAAACTGTTGGTTCTTTTACTGTCCTTCTGTCTGTTCCTGTTCCGTTCACCTCACCTCCCAGCTCCACCTACCAAACCTCACTCATCACTCCACACTCACTGCAAACAAGTCTCCCCACGACCTCCGCCAGCCGCCCTGGCTGAAACCTCCTCTCTAATGCACTGACAAAGTACTGTGTGTACACACGTAACACAACTTTTCCTGTTTTGCCTCATACCCCTCTATCGAAATTATCTGTGTATGTCTGCTCTCAGAGTACAACACTGCTTAAGAGTGGAAAGTGGTCTCATTTTCTCTCATACCCCCACATTCTGCACAGATTTGCCTTGAAGGTATTGTTAATCTTCAAATCTGCTGAACAGCATACAACACAGACTATACCAAAACCCATGGCTTCGTGAACCTTGTGGCTGATCAGGCAACTCCAGCCTTCTCCAAATCCCTAACTCCATTTCCACACACCATTACTAACCACATAAAACAGCTAAAGAGCACACCAAAATAGCATCTCACCCACCACCTACCTATACCCTGTTACCAGTTTCTACTAATAGCTAGGCTGGCCGAGGACTGAGTCACTGACAGTACCATTTTCTGAATCATCCACACCACTTCCTGCTCTGGATTCTTCAAGTAAATACAATATCCAAGAACTGTCCTGACCAAGCCAAACCCTGTCTTGAGAAATAAAATGAGTTTAAAACCCAGTAAAGCACAGCCCAGATTTGTCTCTCAGAATGACCCGTTGCTACACACTGCATACCTGAGTTGGGATAGAGGCAGACATCATTAATGTCATGTTCTGGCTCCAAGGAAGTAAATATTTTTCCCTAAAAGAATAAGCAAAACGGAATTATTAAAATAGTTACAGTAAGACAACTTTTGGCAATGTCACATAAAGAAAATAAACTGGAGACATAACTCAACCACATATTACCATGTAAAGAAATAAAATCACCTATGAAATCACAGAATCTAAGTTTAAAAAACCTTAGAGAATTCATTTTATCGTCTTACAAAATGCTCTCATTTTAGACATAAAGGAACTGAAGCCTGGGGGGCAGGGAAGCAACTTATCCAACAAAGTAAATACAAAGTTTTAAAGATAATGTCTCATGTTTAAAATAAAGCTGTAACATACTACAAAGCTATAATAATCAAAATAGCAAGGTACTGGCAGAAGAACAGACACACAAATCAATGGAACAGAATTGAGAGCCCAGAAACAAACCCACACACATATGGACAGCTAATTTTCAACAAGGGAACCAAGAACACACAATGAAGAAAGGAAAGTCTCTTCAAAAAATGGTGTTGGGAAAACTGGACAGCCACATGCAGAAGAATGAAAGTAAACTGTTATCTTTCACCATTATCTTCCACCAAAATAAACTCAAAATGGATTAAAGACTTGAATGTAAGATCTGAAACCATAACATTTCTAGAAGAAAACATAGGCAGTACGCTCTTTAACATCAGTCTTGGCGGCATATTTTCAAGTACCATGTCCGACTAGGCAAGGGAAACAATAGAAAAAAATAAACAAATGGGACTACATTAAACTAAAAAGTTTCTGCACAGCAAAGGAAACCATCAACAAAATGAAAAGACAATCTAACAATTGGGAGAAGCCATTCACAAACCACATATCTGATAAGGGATAATATCCAAAATATATAAAGAACTCATACATTCCAACAACAAAAAAACTAACAACCCAATTAAAAAATGGGCAAAAGATCTGAACAGACATTTTTCCAAAGAAGATATACAGATGGCCAACATGTATAAGATGCACATGAAAGGTGTTCAACATCACTAATTATTAGGGAAATGCAAATCAAAACTACAATGAGATATCACCTCATGCCCGTCAGAATGGCTATAATTAACAAGACAGAAATAACAAGTGTTAGAGAGGATGTGGAGAAAAGGGAACTCTCATACACTGCTGGTGGGAGTGCAAACTGGTGCAGCCACTATGGAAAACAGTATGGAGATTCCTCAAAAAATTAAGAATAGAAATACCATATGATCTAGCTATTCCACTGCTGAGTATTCATACAAAGAACATGAAAACATGAATGCATAAAGATACATGCACCCCTATGCTCACTGCAGCATTATTCACAATAGCCAAGACTTGGAAGCAACCTAGGTGCCCATGAAGGGACGAACGGATAAAGAACATGTGGTATATGCACACAATGGAATACTACTCAGCCATAAAAACGGATGAAATCTTGCCATTTTTGCAACATGGATGGACCTTGAGGGTATTATGCTAAGTGAAATAAGTCAGAGGGAGAAAGTCAAATACCATATGATCTCACTCATAAATAGAAGATAAAAACAACAACAAACAAACACATAGAGACAGAGGCTGGACTGGTGGTTACCAGAGGGGAAGGGGGAAGGGGGAAGGGAGGAGGGCAAAAGGGGTGATTAGGCACATGTGTGTGGTGATGGGTGGTAATTCGTCTTTGGGTGCTGAACGTGATATACAGGAATAGAAATACAATGCTGTGCACTGAAATTTATATAATGTCATAAACCAATGTTACTGCAATAAAAAAAAATAATAAAGCTATAAATCAACTTAAAAAAATTTTCATAATCTAGAAAGCACACAGCAATGAAACGTGCACTCAAGGAAACCAAAGAACAAAAGACAGCAACATGGTAAATGAGGACAGTATCCGCCATCCCTGCATCACAGGGTTTGAGGAGGATCCAATAAGATAATGGATACAAAACAACCTACAAAATGAATCCTACAAATACATAAAGTGTCAACTGTTATATACTTAAGGCTAAAACATTTTTACTTTAAATGTGGGAGGAAATGTTCCGTATTTTAAAAAATTAAGAGAAGGAAATGAAAAGAAAAAAAAAAAGACAGAAGATAAGGAAATGGGAGTGAGAAAAGGTGATGAGAAAGACAACAAGGAAAGCAAGTCAAGCAAAACCAAGTCAACAGGTGTTGGTGACGAGAGTGCGCTTGGTTTTGACAACAAGCTCCCAATAGAACTTGTCGTAGCAACTACAGCACGATGATTTCAAGATCTGACGTTGAAAATGTCTGGCAGCTCTTGCATTTATTAACTAATTATCAGAGGCTGCCGTGGCAAAGGCGGGGTACAGTCAAAGCCCGGGGAAGATGGTTATTTCATGCTCAGTGAAAAACAGCAGTCAAGTTCTAATTTAAGACAAACAGTGAAATCCACACAGCTACCTCCCTTTCCTCTCAAGCTCCCACTGCAACAGGAAGGAGAGGGGGAAAAAAAGTAGGGAAAAAAGAAACTATAATAGCATGGAACAAAAAGAAAAGGTGCCACACTGCACAGAAATCCACACTATGGAAAACCAGGCAGCAGCCAAAGGGTCTGGGAGGATACACCCAGAGTGGTACCAGTCATTACCTTCAGGGAGGGCGGAAGGCAGGCCAACAACAACTTCTACTTTACCAGTACTTTACAAATTTTTAAAAACAAAAATGTCTGCATTTGGAGTATAAAAATACTGTTTTAAAGTAAACTAAAAGCTTTGGATTAACAGAAAAAGAACAGAAGAAATTCTGGCCTAAGACACCATGAATCGCCCTAAGCAAGTCCTCAAAACCGTCCAGCTCAAAGCCAACACACAAATGCAAGCAGCAGAGTTGATTCCTGGACACCCATCGGGTAATTCTTTCAAGAGTTGAGAAAAGCTGGGAGCCTTCCTCTTCTCTCTAACAAACAGAGTCACAGGACCCAGGAAGGTACTAGGCCTTGGGAGGCAGAACACACGGCGAGGATAACTCTGAATCTACAACACATTCAGAGGGAAAAAGAAACTAAGCTGAAAAAAGCTACTTACTTTCTGGAAAAGAAAGTAAGATCAACACTTCGGGAACTAACAAAATGCAAATCAAAAACAAAGTAATGCTCCAAGCAGCCAGGGATTCTGACAAGCAGCTGAATTGTGATGGGGCTGCTCGTAGCATCTCTGCCCTGAGCACAGGCAGCCCCCAAGGGAAGACTGATGCTTGTCCTCTGGCAACGATGCTGAGGTCCTGGACCTTCCACCCCTTCATCTCAAAAACGAATTTTTCTGAAAAAAGAAGTGGAGCCAGCCCTGATGGCCTAGTGGTTAAAGTTTGGCACGCTCCACTTCAGCAGCCCAGGTTTGGCTCCCGGGCAAGGAACCACACCATTGCCTGTCAGTGGCCATGCAGTGGCAGTGGCTCACACAGAAGCACTAGAAGGACTTACAACTAGAATATACAACTCTGTCCTGGGGCTTTGGGGAGAGAAAAAAAGAGAGGAAGATTGGCAACAGATGTTAGCTCAGGGCGAATCTTTCCTAGCCAAAAAAAACAACAAACCCAAAACAAAGCTACATAAAAACCCTATCATTCACCCTTAAAAAAAAAAGAAGTGACACTTTTTGACTTAAGATGCTAAGTTTGTAACTAGTTAAATGCAAAGAATCTTTCAAAGCAACTGCTATACTGAATGAATTCTCTCCCATTTGGTTGATGCTCTAACTTCTACTCTTCTCTCAAAATATTAGGTTTTAAAATGAAAAATGAAAAGCAGAAGGCATATTAAAATCAGCAATATAGAACTTAGAGTTGAAGGGAGAGAACATCAAACATTCTTAAGAAAACATTGTTTTTAAGAAAAACACTATAAGAAATTAGCGTAAAGGTGTCATTTCTAAAATCCAATTGTTTGAGATGGGGAAAAGGTATGAAATTGAGATGTATAATAACATTGATATAGAAAGATAATTAGCAGCTTATAAAAACTTTCCCAAGGGTGTGAGAGAGCCTCAAGATTGAGGGGGTTTCTCATGGATCAATGTTTTTAAACAAGATTTATTCTCTACCTATCTGTACAGGTAAAAATCCATGCCAGTTCCAACAAATCAGGAAAACTTCTTAATAGAAAGAAAGCAATCCCGACTACTTTATCCAAATATGACTATCATCTATCCTGAAGTAACTGACTTCCAATTAAACTCCCAGATGGATACCTGGTATCTCTTCCTCAAGAACCCATGAAAGAAAAGGAACATCAGGAAAATAGGCAAATAAATAATTTCAACAAAAAAATACATACTGAGTTCTTATTCCACATTTTGACAATTCGAGAGTCTGCTGACAAAATCAAATCTAATGAATCCTGGAAATGAACAGACTTAATGGGCAGCCCATATTGGTGATCCTTAACTAGCAATGGCTTATCAGATCGAAGATCATATAATAAAACCTAAAAGAAAAAAAGTTATTTGTTTAAACAAACCAAATATTTTATTTCAAAAAGCAAGATTTTAAAACTTAGAGTAATGGCTGTTATTTGTTTCATTACCTTTTTATGAACATAATGAATACCCTTACTCAGGGTACAAAGATTCTAAAGTCGGCTGGCAAAAATATTCTAGAAAACTCTCTTAAAT
Source organism: Equus quagga (assembly GCF_021613505.1). Lineage (NCBI taxonomy): Eukaryota > Metazoa > Chordata > Mammalia > Perissodactyla > Equidae > Equus > Equus quagga. The sequence continues at coordinate 130,962,742 of NC_060271.1, read as the reverse complement.
TACCCTTATAGTACATGGTTTTATAAATTCAACCCTGAGAGTAATTTTTAGGCTCATTAGGATTGAGAGCTACTGAGCTTTACTACAGGAACAAACAGGAAAGTCTATAAGAATTTGTGTCATTTGTGAATTCAACAAATACATACACCAAAGGCCTACTATGTACCAGGCACTGCCATGGTGACTGACAGAAACAAGAAGAAGAGGCATAATGAACCCAGTCCTGTTAGATTGAAGGCAGCTGGCAGTGGCAAGGCTACGACTGTTTGGGCAGGGGCAGGCGTCTCTCCTGAGCCCTGTCATTAGAGGCAGGGACCTGGGGAAGCTAGATCCTAGTGCCAGTGTCAGATCCTCTCTAGACCATGAGGACAGAGGCAGGAACTCTACTGGAAGCAGCATCTCAGACCTGTTCTGGGGGGAGAGCAAATACACAAGTGTGTGGGCCCTGCCTTGAAAGAAAGAAAGAAAAGATGAATTAAACCTCTGCAGCCATTTCATTTGGACTCCTCAGACAGCATGTGCTGAGGTATGTCCCACTGAGCACCCAGTGCATGGGATGTGGTTAATGGTGCTAGGTGAAAAAAAGCTTCCTTGAACAAATAAATTTTGGAAATACTTCTTAAGCACACTTCTTGTCTACTGGAACTCTCAGAGCCTTCAATACACATTTAAATGTACAATGAGTCTCCAAGAGTAGGAATCTAATAGAATTCCAAACTTTGGAAAATGCTGTTCTAAACCCCAGTCAAGAGAACACCTGAGCGGCCAGCCCCGTGGCCAAGTGGTTAAGTCTGTGCGCTCCACTTTGGCAGCCCAGGGCTCGCTGCTTCGGAGCCTGGGCACAGCCCTAAGCACCGCTCATCAGGCCACGCTGTGGTGGCGTCACACACAGAAGACACCAGAACGACCTACAACTAGGATATACAACTGTGCACTGGGGCTTTGAGGAGAGAAAAACCAGGAAGATCGGCAACAGAGGTTAGCTCAGGGCCAACCTTCTCACCAAAAAGCGTATCTTAGAAAAAAAAAAGAGAGAGAGAACACTTGAGGCACATTCCACTGTGGCTGCAGCTCAAGAGCTTCTCAGACCAACTAGAAAGGCCAGAATCAGAATTTCTCAAGGTCCTAAAATAATAGAGCATTCTGGAGTACACTCGCCCCTCTGGCCAAAACAATAATGCCTCATTTTCTGTGCCCACAGTGAAAGATCTGTTGATGTTTCCTACAACACAAACACACCTCTGAAATAAGAACTTGAGTGAAGTTTCCAACTTAAACATACTTACCTGCCCCGTGGACGTTCCAACCGCCATGGTCAAGGCACCATTAAATTTCAAAGCAGAGATTGTTGGTAAACTGTTTATCCTGAAAGGCAAAATATTCATGTTCCACGTGTATGTGGTCGAGCTTCCTTCCAAGCAACAAATTCATTTATCAATCTTCACTTCAATTCTAATGGGGAAAATTCTATTTCTAGCCTTCTGTTTAGGAGGTAATTGTATCCAAACTTTCTTAATCAAAATAAAAAATGAGCTTTACATGTAAATGTAGCCTTCCTTTAAAAATCTGTACATTACCTTCTTCAAAAACTGTAACAATATTCTCAAAATAGCTACAAACAAAAAAAATTCCTCAAAATACAAAACCAATAGAAAAGGATCAGTATGAAAATATCTTTCTTTTATTTTAATTAAGTGAGGATAAGATTATTTACAGAAACATCCTCTTTTTTGCTTAAGAAGAAATTATTTTATATTCAGGCATGGGTACACCCGTTTCCATTTTTAAAGTTAGCTATGTCAAGATAAAACAAAAGACTAATCCCCAAGTGGGGACTAAAAGTAAAAAGACAGAATGATGAATGGCTATGGCCATGAATCTGGAACACGCTGTTCACTCAGCAACCAAGAGCATCGGCACTGAAAGCAATGGTCTCTGGTAGAAGGGAGCCAGACGACAAGTCAGAAGAGGACAACAGTCCTGATTTCACTACTTATTGTCTGTGTGTCCTGGACCAGGACCTACAGTCCCGGCCATCGACTATTAGCATCCTCAAGTCTCTTATGCCACCTAAAGCCTCAGCCCGTAACTGCACTGAGCTTCAGTTTGGAACCTTGAGGCCTCGCATCCATGTCACTTTTAATCATTTACTCTTCAAAATGAACTCTAGAATTATTTTTCAGTGCAGTGACATGTTATTTTTCTTCACTTACTCAAATGTTTTTTCTTTCTTAATAAAATTTTGTCATTTTTTTCAGATAGGTACTTATTAAGTTTATCCCTCAGTATTTTACAATTTTTCTGTTATAAATGAAAACTGCTTTCCGTTGTATCTTCCTAACGGGATATTGCTGATGAATATCAAAGCCACTGATGCTGTACATTTGTTTTATAACCAATTTACTTAACTCACATATTAGTTCTTATAGTTTTCCAGTTGATTCTAGTGGGTTTCTTAGGCAGACAATGATATCATCTGCAAATAGTGATAGCCTGTTCTCCTCTATCCAATATTTACACATATTTCTTTCTCTCGTTATACTGGCTCCACCTTCCAGAACTCCATGTCTGTCAAATAACAGACGTGAGAGCTTATAACGTTTGTGTAGGAAAAAATAAAGCAAAGTATAAAAAAATTACCAAATAAAATCACCTGACACCGAATCAGCAATCAAAACTACTTTTAACATTTTGGTACACGTCTAGAATTTTTCCCTGTGATTTACATCCATGTTGTTGTTCTTATGAAATATGATAAAACTCACAATTCCCTATAGGAAATTTTTTTCTTGACTATTAGTGAGTTTTACTAAAGTAATACTAAAGAACAACTTTGTTAATCATGGTATGGAGTACAGTATATCAAACAATTATAAAGTGGGAAATTCACTCATTCTAGATTTGTTTTTAGGATTAGACATTTTTATTGTGAATTATAATACACATACAGAAAATCTCATACAACATTAATGTACATTTTACTGAATTATTCTGAACCATTCTACATTTTTTAAAAGAATAAACTAGTGGAAAATGCTTCTCAATTCCATCATCTTGGTATGACTGCTTTTCCACTTAGCAGCATACTTGGAACATCTTTCCCTAGAAGTAAGTATGCTTCTGCAAAAGAATTCTTACAGGCTTACGCATTGGTCAATATTTCCTCACCTGTAAAATGAACGCAACGTCAGTACCTACATCAAAGGTGGTGGTTGTATTAGGTAGGTTAACGTAAAGTACTTAGAACACTACCTAGAAAACAGCAAATACTATCTGTCAGCTATTATTTGTACCATGCTGAATTTAATCGATATCCCCAGGCTCTTTCTGACATTTTAGTATTATTAAAATGCGATGTATGCCTTGGGCAAGAGGGTGGGAGAATGGGCATTCTGAGTAGACCTGTTTTTACCTTTTACCTTTTCATCAGGCAATTTAGCAATGTGTACCCAAATCCTTAAACACATGTATGCTGTTTAACCCAGAAATCCAGGCTCTCGATATTTTTCCTCAGGAAATAATCACAGAACGTAAACAGACGTCTAAGAGTAAAAAACTATCAACATCCTTCATGCACCAAGAGTGGCCTGGTTACTTAAATTAAACCTGCCTGTGTGTACGCAGAGGTCACATTACTTTCTTTTGTCTGTTTTTGAAACTGTTTAATATCTTTTTACACTAAGTATAAATCATTTTTACAAAACAATCAAATTATTTTTTTTAAATAAACAAAATAACCTCCATCATGACGGCTGAAAAATGCCTCACCCCCAAGGACAAACAAGCCCACTGAAAAATATTTGTGAATCAATATCTATTTTAAAAAAGCAAAATAAATACCCCCATCTTCCTCAAGACCACAGTTAAGAATATTTTCTCACAGCCCTTCTTTAAATTTTCTATAGTGTTACTTCTATTGTAGTCATTACACTTAAAGTAAAAATAGCCTTAAGAAACATTGCAAATAAATCCTGCTGGCCTGTTTTCTTAAACGACTTTTTCAAGATGAAACAATTAATGACAGAGCTTGCAGTAGAACCCAAGTCTCTTCACTCTACTTCAAAGACAAGCTAATGTCTGAGTAAGAGGAAACTAACCTCTCTACTTCCTATGGAGTATGTGAATACCGTTCACCTATAACTATCTCCTGCTTTCCAAAAAGATGCAGATTTCTGATTCCTTTTCTTTCATACCAAAATGAAATTGAGAAGCATTTTCCACTAGTTTATTCTTTTAACAAATGGAAAGGTTCATAATAATTCAGTAGTCTGTATATTAATGTTTTATGAGATTTTCTGCATGTGTATTATATTTCATAATAAAAATGTCTAACTCTAAAAACAAATCTAGAATGAATTTCCCACTTTAAAACTGTTTAATATACTATACGCCATACCATGATTAACAAAGTTGTTCATTAGTATCACTTTAGTAAAACTCACTAACAGTCAAGAAAAAAATTTCTTATACTCCTTTTAAATGTCATAATCAAAACACAAAAAAAATCAACTTCTTTAGTTATCACATAGGGAAAGGTGTATGCATTAGAAAGAGATGTCTTTCAAATTCAGTGATTCTTAACTTTTTTCTAGGTCAAGGATGCTTTATACAAGCTGATTTTTTTTTCCAAAAGAAAGAGCTATATAGAATTCTTCTCTCTCCCAGAAAAATGCAAATCATACAAAATTCTGCAATAATTTAGAGGGGTCACACTCTCTCTGTAGCCCACCCATCAAATACTCCACCTCCCATATGGTACAACTATAGATAAATATTTGAGCAACTGAAATGAGGAAATGCTAGTAAAGTCACATTACTACGAATATCAAGAGCCCCGAGAAAGGGGGCTCCTGAACTGAATACAGCAAACAACCCCACGCCAAGGATCTGACCAAGAGTGGTTATGTCCGCATTATGTGTTAATATGAACAGAGAAAAACGCCTGAAAACATATGGACCAAACAGTCCAACAGTGCCCACTCCCGTGAGTGGAGAAAAGGGCAGGGGCCTACAGTTCTTACATGCCCCAAGTATGTGCTACCTTTCTAATTGTTTTAAAGGTAGGAAGTGGCAAACAGGAATAAGAAAATACCAAAACACTTGCTTCTCTCAACCCTGGACTTCAAAGCACATCTTTTTGCTTGTGGACTCCTCCTTCTATCACTAGAGCCTACAGAATTGGAAATATAAATGCCTACAGTGTATTTGTTTTAATACAATTCCATGGCAACTGATCAAATATGCATTCTATGCAGGACTTCAGAGAATACAGAGAGAGAATTCTGGCTGACCCTCTTAGTGAGCTTTCACAGGGGAGGATTTTTATATAAAACAATCACAAAAACTACAACCACAGATTAAGTCTGAAGAATTTCACCCTCTGGCAATTGATTTTAATTCAGTATTGACACATTTGTTTAAATCAGAAGCTGATGAATATTTAAAGCGCAAATGAATTTCTACTTACTCTGAATCTGCTGTGACACTACTTAATGCACAGTCTAACAGGCCAACTCTGCTTCGAGTTCTTGGGTCCCAGCATTCCACTCGACCCTAAACAAACAAAAAATAGTAATTTTAAATAATAACTGCTACTAGAAAATTTTTAGACAAATACCAAAAAAGTCTTATTAACATAGGGAATAAAAATTTTTTACCTCATACCCTTTTTAGTACTGTTAAATGTTTTACCACGAGCTGAATTTCTCTTTACTTAAAAGAAAGAAAAAAGGTCCAAAGTGCAGTGCATGATCCTTGACTGGACCCTGGTTTTGGGTGGTAGGGTGGACGGGGCAGGAGCTATGAAAGACATTTTGGTATAACTGGGAAAGTTTAAATATTTAAATATTATTGTGTCAATGTTAAATAATTAATTATGTAGTATTATTGTATCAGCGTTAAATTTCTTAGCTATGATAACAGTGTTATGATTTTATAGGAGAAAGTCTCTGTTTTTAAGAAAAACATTTTAGAAGCAGTCAGGACTAAAATGTCATAAGGTCTCCAACTTATTTTCAAACAGTTCAGAAAACTTTTATATATATATATACACACACACACATTTTTATTAAAAAAAGAAGAAAGCAAATGTGAAAAATGTATATACATAAGTGATCAGTGAACTACGTTTTTAACTTTTCAGAAGGTGTACATTTTTTTTAAAATAAAAAGCTGAGGGAAAACAAAGCAAAAAAATGAAAAAAAGAACTTCAAACACCAGAGCAAGGAAGCAAGTGGCATAACCCACTGAAGAGCAGTTACAGAGAATGATGCAGACATACACGCACTAGAAACATGTCCACAGTCAGCTACGTGAAAAAGCAGTTTATGTAAAAACAGTATGAGGCCACTGTCTTTTTAAAAACGTTTGCGCAAACATAGGGAAACCTCTGAGAGGAGAGAACAAATGTGAACAGTGTTTACCTAAGGACACAGGCATGGACCAGGGCGGAGGGAACTACATTTCTCACTTTTTACTCTTCTGTATTATTTGATTTTATAATGATAAAAAACTATAAACATACACAGATATTAAAAAAATTGTTTACTACCTTAACCACCTTGAAAAGCAAGACCTTGAATAGACTCAGAAGGCTTGATCTCATTAATCATTTAATATTATTACCAATGTGTCTGTCACAAAGCTAAAGGAGGAGAAATCTTATCACATGCAGCACTAACTCCAAATGGTCTAGTCTTCTCAAAGTGAGTTAACAGACTTTACAGACAGAGAAAAGAAAAGCCATATTTCAAAAAAAAAAAATGAGTATGTAGATAAATTCCAGAGGAAAGACAAAATGCTTTTTTTAACCATATTGATTTTCGGTGACCTAAATTTCAATACTCCTCTTGCTAAAGCCTGCACTCTTACATACTTTGAAAAGCACAAAATGCAATCGCTTACTGTCTGATTTTGACAATAAATATTATAATAATTCACACGAGAAATCAAAATTACTTGATATACAGTATCAAAATTAATGTAAAAATGAATTTTTAAAGTCTGGCTTGGGGCCGGCCCCGTGGCAGAGTGGTTAAGTTTATATGCTCCACTTTAGTGGCCCAGGGTTTTGCCAGTTCAGATCCTGGGCAGACCTAGCACTACCCAAGCCATGATGAGGTGGCGTCCCATATGGCAGAACCAGAAGGACCTACAACTAGAATATACAGCTATGTACTGGGGGGCTTTGGGGAGAAGAAGAAGAAAAAAAAGATTGGCAACAAATGTTAGCTCAGGGCCAATCTTTAAAAAAAAATAAAAAATAAAGTCTGGTCTGACTGTGCATATCAAATTTCAAGTCCCCAGTAATCAAGAAGTTTCAGGAACCCCAACCTTTCGGCTGGAGGGGTCTACTCACCGCTCAACACATCTCAGGGCTGGTCTTAAAACAGCTCGGGAAAGAGTAGCCCACTTATTAAGCAGAACTTCTCTTACAGAGCATGTTTCCTGATATCTAGTGGAGACTGCTCTGCAAGGACTCTTTAAAAACTATTTTTTCGAGGAGACTACTTTAAAACATTCCCTTGGTAATCTCAAGAAAAGTAATTACCAAAAGAATGCTTCATTGGCGTGATAGTATTATAACACATTCAACATAGTTTTACATATTTCTATTAAATCAACCTCACGGGTCCCCTTGCAAATCCTAATCTCTTAACATAAAAATAATAAGTATCAAGAGACCTAAATTTCATCCAGATGGGATTGGTTTAATATAGTACATTAAAATAATAGAATCCTATCCATTGGTTTTAGAAAATTAGTTTAGCATTTTAAGTAATTTTAAGTACCAATGTATAAAGATACACATTATATACCACTGCTAAAAAAAAAAAAGCAAATGGAAAACCATGGTATAATTTCATTTTTGCAAAAAACTTTGAAAAATATATTACTAACACACATGCATACCTGTATATACAAAAAAAAACCAAACAAACCCTGAAAGGATAACACTGCAAACCATTCATTAAAGAGTTACCTCTAGGACACAGGATTTGGTGACGGGAAGGCACAAGAAGACGCTTTTTAAATAAGGTTTCTGACATAACTGCTTTTTCTTTTTTTACTATGAATAATTTATCATTATTGTAACTAAAAATGTAAACTGAGAAAAATCCTTAAGTATGAAGGACACTGATTCAAAAGTATTATGATTTAAAAAGATAGTATTGTGTCCTTATTGAATGCTACTATCCAGGATGTACGAATCATGACCCTCCGTGCCTTTACAGTTTATAACATTTTCATACGGGTTGTTTCATGGGATTCTCACCAGCACCTCTATCAAGCCAGCAAGGTAAGTATTACTATCTGCATTTCACCAATGAGGAACCTAAGCCCCAGGGAAAGCAATGCAGTCATGAAACAAGTAGGCAGCAGAGAGCTGGGACTCCAGGACAGACTGCCTCCTGTGAAGGGCAAGACTGGCTGTCGCACTGCTCCCCCGGAGCTGGCAGCCCAGCAGTCACTTCGCACCTAGCTCGAGATGACCCACGTCAATACAGCCAAATCAGATGAGTAACGAGGCACAGTCCGCACCAAGAGCACGGGTGTGTCCCTGTGTGGAAGTTACCAATGCTCCATACAAAAAGCAAACCAGTGGCTTGTCACTTCATTAGCACCCTGCTCTGAGCAACCTAACAACTCTATCTTTAAACAAAACCCCATTCATTATCAAATGTGAAACAAATATTTAAAAAGATAAAGTCCACGGATGCTTACCTCTACTGTTCCTGTGGCAAATAAGCCATGCACCGAATTTATGTCACAAACATTATTCTCCCTAAAACAGTAAAGCAATAAGGGAGAAAGTATTAGCATCTACTTTAGTGGGGAGGGATACTGAACAAACTTTCTAAGTAAACAGCCAATCTGATTCCATGGAAAAAGAAGACACGCAGATTCGCCCTCAGCCTCTGCACGTGAAAACACTGAGGCACAAAGGGTTAGGGCGTGGCACCCGGCCACCGGAGTCTCTGATGCCCAGGGTGACACTCTGTCTGCCAGGGGATGAGACAAGAAAGGACCTCCTTCTGAAATACTATTCTGCTGCCAGGAGGATAAAGGTTCTTTCCACTTCCTCAATGCATTTTCTCCCACGGCACGAAGAACACGAGCTCTGACTCTGCTGATCCTGAGACCTGAGCAGGGCACACTATCTAAGCCTAGTTTTCTTTTCCTGTAAAATGAGCATTTCACCTACCTCAGTTGGCTGCTGTGAGGATTAAACTAAAAAACTACAGAATGTTCAGCACAATGTCCAGAGTTTACAAGATACTCAATAAACAGCAGCTGTTATTATAAACAGGAAATTATGCAGATAAGGAGCAGGTAACTTTTTATTATTCAACAAGGCATCATGAAGTCACTATAAATTTTTTTAAAGAAAATAAGAGCATTTCAAGCCAAAGTGAAAAGAAAATACCAAGAGTTTACTTGCTTTTTATCACTATGAGTTCTTCTAACCTTTAAAAACCCTTTGAAAGCAATAAGGAAAATCCAACAAGCTCCTTATATACACAGAGAAGAAGAATCCTAGCTGTGTGACCTTGGACAAGCTACTTACTCTCTCTGAGCCTCTCTGCCCTATCTGTAAAATGGAGATAACAACAGTACCTACCATAAAAATGTGTTACAAGTCTAAAGTGAGTTATTATATATACATTAAATACTAAATAGTGCCTAGCACGTAGTAAGCACTTTCACTATTATTTGTTATTGCTCAGTATTAATATTATTATGACAGATTCATTCCCAAAGGATTTCTTTAAATAAAACAAAAATGTAGACTATAACATTGGACAAAAGGAAAACTTGAAAAAAGCCTTAAATGTCTGCTAGAAAAAACACAAAAAATAAAATTTTCAAAATGGTACTCCAAGTTAATTCAAAACTTCTCCACAAGAGAAAATATCACAAAACAAAATCATGAATGAAAAATTTTAAAAACCACAAAAAACAATAAAAAAAATTTTTTTAATTTTAAAGAAGACATCAGGTCTTTCGGTGAATTTTTTGTTTAAGAAGAAAACTTAACAGTACTCGTGTTGACTAAGTTGCCCAGAGCTCTGCTTAAATGCAACACAGGACATGTGGTGACTTCAGTATCTGGCTCCATCTCCTGGCCAAAATAAACATGGCAGTATTCTGACAAAATACTCACGCAGCATCAGTTTGTAGAGGATTCAGGTACCGTCCTTGTTCTAAGTTTAGCCTATAAACTTCAGAGCTGCAAAGTAACGAATAAAGTTAAAAATCTGGTAAACTAAAATGAACTTTTCTTCAAGTAAATGTAATTTTTAGAAATATATTTTATTGCTAAGGCATTCCCTTTGTAAAAACTGATAGAAAAATGTATTCTAAACCTAAAAATAACCACCTTATTTGTGAGTTTGTTTATACAGAAAAGTGATTTTAAACCACACATGTGCCATGAAATATTATGAAGCCATTAAGTGGAATATTGCAATCATGTGCCATACAATGACATTTCCATCAAGAAAGAACTGCACACATGAGTGCAGACCCACAGATTAAGGCGGTTCCATACGATCTGTACCATACAGCCCAGGTGGGCAGGAGGCTGACCATCTAGGTTTGTGCAAGCACACTCAACGATGTTCGCACCACAACAGAATTACCTAACGACGCATTTCTCAGAATGTATCCCCGTTGTGAAGAAACACGACCGTATTTACAAATAACAGGAGGAATACAAGATCCAAAACATATACACATGTGTATATAAGAAAAGACTAGAAGGAAACACAATAAAACACTAATAAGGGTTTCCTCTGGGTTGCATAATTATGGGTGATTTTTTTCTTTGTTATATATTTTTATATTTTCCCAATTTTCTAAAATGGATATTATATGTATAATCATAAAAAAAGGTAGCATTTAAGAATTCAGAGTTTTAAAATGCCGTGCAACGGGCCTAAGAAACTGCTTTCAGCACCAATTAGGTTACCGTCGTTTCTCTCTAGATTGAGAGCACCATGTTAATAAAAGTCAACGACGTCACTCGTAAGGGAGCCAGTCACTTCGGAACTACACCCTCTGAGAAACTGAAAGGCAGGGGTCACGCATTATTCTTCTTTTAACCCCGCTCCTCAGTTTTAAGAACAGAAGTTGTCTGAGAAGTCGGAAAGGAGAAAACAAAGAGGATTTAGACCCAATACCTTGCGCCAACAAAGTACAAGTCACAGGATGGATAATGGTAAGAGAAGTCTCTCCCGAACTTTGGTATTCTGGTTTTATAGTAAAAACCTGATTGTGAATGAAATTCAATGTATCTATCATTATGTAAGAAGACAATCTGAAAATGAAACAAGAAAATTAGTTTGCCTAGGTTTCTAGGTAAAGGGTTTATTTTATCATCATTATCAAAACTGGCAAAGCAAGGACAGCTCTGACCTCTCTTACCCTCCTCTCTCTGTAAACACTTGTGTATACACACAACTCTCCATCATGATGAAAGACTGTGATTAAGAACCAAACCTCTCCATTGGCTTCTCGATGCCTTCCTGCACCCTAAATAGTTTTTCTGCAAACCTCACATCTGAACTGAACAACTTAAGACAAATGTCCTTCACTTATCTGGTACCCGCATCTTCTAGAGAGCACCGCTCAGTAAGCTCAATGAATGGTTTCTTACTTTACTTAAGAACACATTTTAATAATCTCACAATCATCACACACGGTTTGATAACAGCTTGTATAAATTTAACTCTAATGTATTATGAAGATATCTTAAAAATCTGCAGATAGTATTTAAAAGCAAATTTATCAATATCTAGAGAAAATACATTACAAAATTATATGTCCCAAATCACATGTTAAATGGCTGCCACAGGCAAAAGGATAAAACCATAGTCCACAGTTCCCAGAACTGAAGACAATGTATAAAGCCGTATCAGCTCAGAAAACTCAGTTTTCCTTCAAGATGACATCTGACATCACTAAAAATGTTTCACTTTAAATTGAATAAGGCACTTTACTGACAATCTTCTGTTGAAAATGACCACAAGAACTGAAAGACGGACTAATGGCACCAAAAAAAGAAAGAAAATATATACACACTTAGTTGTGTTTTGTATTTCAGAATATGCCACAACCATTTATTTGCAGGGTTAAGAAAATCAATGTACTCTACTCTTTCACCTTTCACATGTGAACAAGAAAATGAAAGCAATCCAGCAAATAACACTAATTTAAATGCAAGGATGAAAATCACACATTTAGAATATAAAGTGGTCCAAAAATGATGACTGCTACCAATCCTTACAAACATAAAGTTTCATCTGCGATACGCAAAGCTTATTTTGGTCTTAGACTTGCCAAAGGTATCTCTATCACTGTTGTTTTAAAAGATACTATGGATCATACATGTGACAAACCATAAAAATATATTAACCAAAAATGATAGGTTTTATTTTAACAATGGGAACATCGTAAAAATACTTATCATAAAAACAAATTCCACTCATTCATTTCTCAAGTATAGTCAATACAAACCAATGCTCTCAAGCATACCTTTGAATAGTCATCAGACAAAGTTTCAAAGGTGACAACTGGAAAACAAGAAATAGTAAGAAAAAATAAAATTATCATTCTGCTTTTTAATAAAAATCCAAAGATGCAAAGATTCTAATTCAACACAAAAATTATATACAAATGCTGGCTTTTGTTTTCCTTGTTTGCCCCTACATCAAGAACAAAGTTGCCATTTTAAATTGCCCCAAAAACACCAAATGGAAAATCAAAAGCCTTATAATTTCTCAATACAGATCAACTAGATTTTCTGCTGAACTGAATCAAATTAAAAATAGGTAAATTAGGGGCCGGCCCCATGGCCGAGTGGTTAAGTTTGCGAGCTCCACTTTGGAGGCCCAGGGTTTCACCAGTTCTGATCCTGGGTGCAGACATGGCACCGCTCATCAAGCCATGCTGAGGCGGAATCCCACATGCCACAACTAGAAGGACCCACAACTAAAAATACACAACTATGTATTGGGGGGCTTTGAGAGAAAAAGGAAAAATAAAATCTTTAATAAAAAAAATAAGTAAATTCATCAAACATAATGACTTCTGAATTTTGCCACGGTTTTTCTGAGATGTTCAAAATAAAATAATAGACACTGAAAAACACTAAAAAAGTGTTGCTTTAAAAAAAGATAACATGGGGCTGGCCCTATGGTGTAGTGGTTGAGTTCTGTGTGCTGTGCTTCAGCAGCCCGGGGTCTGTAGGTTCAGATCCCAGGTGCAGACCTACACCACTCATCAGCCATGCTGTGACAGTGACCCACACACAAAATAGAGGAAGGCTGGCAGGGATGTTAGCTCTGTGTGAATCTTCCTCAACAAAAAAAAGGAAAGAAAAAAGATAACAGTAACTTTTTACTCACTCATAGTATACCTGCTAAACAAAAGTAAAGAGTGAAAACAGTTTTCATTAGCAGCACATGGAATTTGCATTGTTTTTAAAAACAAAAGTGTGAAACAGGTTAAAACTTCTTTTCCCTCAATCTCAAACACGAGTCCACCAGATAAAAATACCTGAACTCTCCTGTTTCAACCTGCCCTCTGTGCTAGGCAGAATTCTAAGAATGACACCACCGACCTTCCCCCTTGTATAGGTCCCTCTTCTGGAGAATGTGGGTGGAATCTGTGGATGTGATGACATCACTCCCATGATTACGTCACATTATATGGCAAAGGGGAGATTTATAATCACATGAGCCCTTCAATGGCAGAGTTTTCTCCAGCTGGCCGCAGAAGGGGAAGTCAGAGAGATTCGAAGCACAAGAAGGATTCAGTAGGCTGTTGCTGGTTTGAAAGTAGAGGGGACAAGGTGATGACAGGGAATGCAGGAAGCCTCCAGAAGCTAAGAGTAGCCCCAGGCTGACAGTCAGCAGGAAACAGGAACCGCAGGACTACAACCACAACAAACTGCATTCTGCCAAACACCTGAAAGTTTAAAAACGAAGCTTGCCCAGAGCCTCTGAATAAGAGTCCCACGTGGCTGAGGCCTTGAGTCCAGCCCTGAGCACAGCACACAGCAGGGCCTGGATGGACTTCTACAGAGCTGTGAGCCAACAAATGGATGTGTTAAGTGGCCACGTTTATGGTAATTTGTTACCCAGCAAAGACAACTAATACACAACCCGTTCCCATTTTAATGAGCAGAAAAGCAGCCAAACATAAGCATACCTCGTTTTATTGCACTCTGTTTTATTGCGCTTCGCAGATACTATTTTTACAAATTGAAGGTTTGTGGCAACTTTGCGTCAAACAAGTCTATTGGTGCCATTTTTCCAACAGCATTTGCTCACTTCATATCTGTGTCACGTTTTGGTAATTCTTGCAATATTTCACACCTCCTCATTATTATTACATACGTTACGGCGATCTGTGATCGGTGATCTTTGACGTTGCTACTGTAATTGTTTCGGGGTGCCACAAACCACCTACGTAAGATGGTGAACTCAACCAATAAATGCTGTGTTCTGACTGCTCCCACTGGCCACTCCCCTGTCTCTCTCCCTCTCCTCAGGCCTCCCTAGTCCCTGAAACACAATATTGAACGTAGGCTATTAGTAACCTTACAAGGGCTTCTAACCGTTCAAGTGAAAGGAAGAGTCGCACATCTCTCACTTTAAAGCAAGGAAGGCATGTTGAAAGCTAAGACAGGCTGAGGTCTTCTTGTGCCAAACAGCTAACCAAGTTGTAAATACAAAGAAAAAGTTCTTGAAGGAAATTAAAAGTGCTACTCCAGTGAGCACATGAATGACAAGAAAGCAAAACAGCCTTATTGCTGATATGGAGAAAGTTCTAGTGGTCTGGATAGAAGAGCAAACCAGCCACAACGTTCCCTCAAGCCAAAGCCTGACCCACAGCTAGGCCCTAACTGTCTTCAATTCTGTGAAGGCTGAGAGGGGAGGAAGCTGCAGAAGAAGATTTTGAAGCTAGCCGTGGTTGGTTCAAGAGGTTTAGAGAAAGAAGCCATCTCCATGACATAAAAGTGCAAGGGGAAGCAGCAAGTGCTGACGTAGAAGCCGCAGCAAGTCATCCAGAAGATTCAGCAAAGATCATTAATCATGGTGGCTACACTAAACAAGAGACTGTCAATGTAGATCAAACAGCCTTCTATTGGAGAAGTTGCCATCTAGGACTTTCATAGCTAGAGAGGAGAAGTCAATGCCTGGCTTCAAAGTTTCAAAGGACAGGCTGACTCTCTTGTTAGGGGCTGACGCAGCTGTTGACTTTCAGTTAAAGCCAATGCTCATTTACCACTCTGAAAATCCTAGAGTCCTTAAGAATTATGCTAAATCTACTCTGCCTATGCTCAATGAATGGAACAACAAAGCCCAGATGACAGCACATCTGTTTACAATAAGGTTTATTGAATATTTTAAGTCCACTGTTAAGACCTATTGCTCAGAAAAAAAAGATTCCTTTCAAAATATTACTTCTCACTGACAATACACCTGGGTCACCCAAGAGCTCCGATGGAGATATACGGTGAAATTAATGTTGTTTTCATGCCTGGTGACACAACAGCCACTGTGCAGCCCAAGGTGCAAGGAGTAATTTCAATTTTCAAGTCTTATTATTTAAGAAATACATTTGGTAAGGCCATAGCTGCCACAGATAGAGATTCCTCCGGATGTCTCTGAGCAAAGTAAACTGAAAACCTTCTGGAAAGAATTCACCATTCTAGATGCCATTAAGAACATTCAGGATTTATGGGAAGAAGTCAAAATATCAACGTTAACAGGAGTTTGGAAGAAGTTGTTCCAACCCTCATGGATGACTCTGAGGGGTTCAAGACTTCAGTGGAGGAAGGAACTGCAAATGCGAGAGCAAGAGAACTGGAACTAGAAGTGAAACCTAAAGAAGTGACTGAATTGCTCCAATCTCGTGATAAAACTTTAACGGGTGAGGAGTTGCTTCTTACGGATGAGCAAAGAAAGTGGTTTCTTAAGATGGAATTTAATCCTGGTGAAGATGCTGTGCAGACTATTGAAATGACAAGAAAGGATTTACATAAACAGTGGATAAAGCAGCAGCAAGGTTTGGGAGGACTGACTCCAATTTTGAGAGAAGTTCTACTGTGGGTAAAAAGCTATCAAACAGCGTCACGTACTACAGAGAAACCATGAAAGGAAGAGTCAATCGAAGCAGCAAACTTCATTGTTGTCCTGTTTTAAGAAATTGCCACAGCCGCCCAAGCCCTCAGTGAGCACCATCCTGGTCAGTCAGCAGCCATCAACACCGAGGCAAGACTCTCCACCAACAAAAAGATTTGGACTTGCTGAAGGCTCAGATAATGGTTATAATTTTTTAGCAATAAAGGTTTTTTTTAATTAAGGTATGTACATTGTCTTTTTAGACATAATGCTATTGCACAATTAACAGAGTACAGTATAGTGTAAACATAACTTTTACATGCACTGGGAAACCAAAAAATTTATGTGACTTTCTTTATTGTGATATTCACTTTATTGTGGTGGTTGGGAACTGAACCCACCATATCTCCAAGGCATGCTTGTATAAAAAGTTATTTTCATGAATTCAAATTTAACCTCTTACTTACCTTCTGAATCTAAACATCTTTCAAACTTCAGGGACAACTGGTAGGTGTCATAACATCGAACCCGAGGTTTATATGTTCCTGTAAAAAAAATTAAGATGATGTAAAACCTAAGGACATACTTTTCATTATCACTATCTCATTGATATGTTGAGTACACTTTCTGTTCAGAGGTAAGCCGGATTCATGATAACCATATCAAAGGAAAAGAACTTAAAAGCAGCCCTCCCAACATCGCAAGGGGAAAGGCACAAAGGATACAAACAAAGAAGTCATAGAAAATGAAATACAAATAACTAATAAACTTCACAAATTATCTAACAAAGAAGATTAAAACAATGAAATAGTTTTTGTCCATCAGAATGGCAAAGATGAAAAGATGGTTAATATCTGTGTTAGTGACGATGTTAAAAAAAAGTACACTAGTACTTTGGGGATTAGCACAAACTGTCACAAATTCTACAATCTGGCAATACCTGTATTTATATGTTTTGTTTATACACCTTGAACCTGTATTTCAACTTATACAAATTTATTCTACAGAAACACACCCACAAGTGTACCAAAGACATGAGAGATGTTCGTTGCAGCACTGTTTACAAATGGTCAAAAACTGAAAGCAAAAACAATGTCCACTAATAGGGAAATGGTTAAATAAATGACAGTAAATCATTATATAGCTCATAAAGAGGATGACGCAGGCCTGTAATTACTGACATGGAAAGCTGCCAAACCACAGTGCAAAGTGAGAGAGTGAGTACGAAGAGCCGGGGGAGCACCACAGTACGACCCCACCTTTGTAAAACTCAACAGGGATAATGTAGTAATTTGTACAGAAAAAAGCTGGAGGACTAGCAGAGTGATTGCCTCTCTCTGCAAAGTGCAATTTTAGGGCCTTTTACATTTTATCTTATGTATTTCTATAATATTTCCATTTTTTATAAGTTTATCATGTTTGCAATCAGGAAAAGAAAAAGGTTGATTTTTAAAACTAATAAAGATATTTTTAAAAAAAAGGAATGAGGGAGTCCTGTGTTTACCGGCATGGATCAAAGCCCAAGATCTCATTTAAAAATAGTATATAGTATAGTGTATATATACACACAGACACTATATATAATATATAGTATATATTACATAATAGGTAATTGTTTACATGTGTGAAACTATACACATATATATTCTGAACATAAAACTGGAGGCTTGAAATGTGGACAGTGTTAGTCAACTGAGACAACCATCAACACAGAACAAAAGACACTGGCATGCAGATGTATAAACGTTCTGTCAAATAAGAAAATGGTTGCAAAAGGGATATAGATGGGTAATGTTAAAGCAGATTAAAAAACGTTATGTGGACAATACACAGGATATATGTACCAAAATCACAACTAAAACAGGTTGGGTAATGCTGTTCTAAATGATAACACATTAAAAGTTCCCTATATTTCATGGCTTTTTGATACTGATGAATACCTTAGTGACATAAAAAATATTAGTATGTGATACAGAAAATCATTATGTTAAAAGTGATCTTGGGCTGGCCCGGTGGTGCAGCAGTTAAGTTCGCATGTTCCACTTCGGCGGCCCGGGGTTCACCAGTTCGGATCCCGGGTGCAGACATGGCACTGCTTGGCAAGCCATGCTGTGGTAGGTGTCCCACATATAAAGCAGAGGAAGATGAGCGTGGATGTTAGCTCAGGGCCAGTCTGCCTCAGCAAAAACAGAAGGATTGGCGGCAGATGTTAGCTCAGGGCTAATCTTCCTCAAAAAAAAAAAAGAAAAAAGTGATCTTTCCTGGAACTCTCATTCATTGTTTGTGGGAGTGTAAAATGATCTGATCACTTTGGAAAAAACCCTGGCAGTTTTTTTATCAAACTAAGCATACACCTACCCTACAGCCCAGCAATGTCCTCATAACAGACTTGTATAAGACTGTTCATAGTGCTTTATAAACAATGGCCAAAAAATGAAAATAGCCCAGGTGTCCATCAAATGGAAAATGCATAAATAAACCATGATATATTCCAATAAGGAAATACTATCTGGTAATAAAAAACAAAGAACAAACTACTGACACATATAAACAACAGGTATGAATCTCAAATATAAAGTCCTACGTGAAATAAATCTTAGACAAAAAGAATACATAAAGCATATGACTGCATTTATATAGAGTTCTAAGACAGGCTTTGGTGAAAAAATCAGTCACAGGAGTGGATGCCTATGCATGGGTGGAAGCAGGGACTGACCATGAGGGGAATGAAGGAAGTTTCTGGATGAAAGGAAATTTCTATATCTTGATAGGGGTCTGGGCTACACAAGTGTATGTATTCGTCAACTTATCAAACGGTATACTTAAAATTTGTGCATTTCACTCTATGTAAATTTACCTTAAAAAAAACCTATAAGCAAATACTGAACTCTAGTTAATGATATATATGCTGAGGTATTTAGGGGTGAAGTATACTGATATCTGCAACTTGCTTGGAAATGCATCAAAAACCAGGATGGACTGATGGTTGGACAGAAAGATAGGTAGGATAAATATGTAAAAAAGCAAATAGAGCAAACTAATGCAGAATCTAGGTGGTGGGTAAATGGATGTTCACTGTAAATTTTTTTCAATAACTTTGTATGTTCGAAATTTTTCATAATAAAACGTTAGGGTAATAAAAAAAAGTGACTTTTCTCACCATGGCATTTCCTGCTATGAAATGTATGTAAATCATAACCAAAAAGATGCTTACCCGTTGCTAAAATATACTGTCCATCTTTTGACACTTTAATAGTGGTACAAACAGTAGGCATTTCAAAATCTTGAATAAGTTCAATTCTTCTACGGACATCTACAAAGAGAGAAAATAAATTAACTGGTTTAACTACCATGTGTTTACTCTCTATCACAGGGAGAAAAAGCTTTCAGAGCAGTCACTGCAAACAGGTCCATCAGGCCCAGTGCCCCCAGCCTTGGGAGCACACCAGGACGGCCTCACCCACTACACAGCAAGAGTTCTTGGGTCATACACTATGTTTCTAAGCTAAGTTTTTTATTTTTTATTTTGACTTTTTAAAAAGGAAAGAGTATCGGGGCTGGCCCCGTGGCCGAGTGGTTAAGTTCGCGCGCTCCGCTGCAGGCGGCCCAGTGTTTCGTTGGTTCAAATCCTGGGCGCGGACATGGCACTGCTCATCGGACCACGCTGAGGCAGCGTCCCACATGCCACAACTAGAAGGACCCACAATGAAATATACAACTATGTACCGGGGGGCTTTGGGGAGAAAAAGGAGAAAAATAAAATCTTTAAAAAAAAAAAAAGGAAAGAGTATCATCATTAATTGAAAAAGGAAACGTCCATAATAGTGCATCAAACTTCCAGTCTTAAGATGTGAATAAATGGGGAACAGAATAAACATTAAGCCACTAGTGTTACTCAATCATGGCTATGACAAAAATCTTATCATTTTTCCCTCCTAAATAATAAGTGTAAACTATTAAAATGTTAAGTTTATATAACAAACTGCTACCAAGCTGACTTTTGCCTCTGTGGGCACCACTGACGTGCAGCCGAGAGGATCCCGGCTGCAGGAAGACTCAGAGCAGTCCCTCTGGATCAAAACACCAACAGGGACTCTCCCGAAAACTGCTTCCCTCCTGCAAGAAAGTGTGGGTCTTTGCTGGCCGCTACCATAACCATGTGCCCACTGCAAGGACTGTTTACGACTCTGTGCATATTACTGCCTTCTTTACTAAACTCAAATACCAGCTTCAAACCAACTGAGTAGGAGTGGCCTACTCAATCTGGAAGACACATGATAGTTTTGAGATGGGTTGGCAGAAAGAGTCAATGAACAATTTTTTCCTTAATCTGAATCCGTTTTCTTACACACTAGAACATTGCAGTGGAATGAGTCAAGAGAGATCAGAATCAGCAGTAATTTTCATTTTCCTTTGGTTTAAAGTTTTAATTTTCTAACTTTAGTACCAAATAAAGCCTACTTTTCCAAAATGCTTGCCTTAGGGTACTTACCTCACATCAGAAACCCTTCAATATCTTGGGTCTTTGAGTTTTAGATAATAATTTAAAATATATGGGAAGATAAATCACTTTTCATATATGATAAGTTGTAATGGAGAAAATTTAATGAAAATTTGTCCAAAATGATTTCAGTTAAAAACTAATCTTACATGTCTATCTTCTCTGCTGCCATAATTTAAAGAATCAAAATCTTCTGCAATGATCTTTTATTATCGAGTTCTTATGTCCTGTATATAAAATTACTTTGTTCAGAAAGAAAACATTCATTGTTTCTATATCTCAAAAACTGACAAATGGAAAAAGATTCTGATACACTGGAAAACAAAGCAATTATGGAACCATTAGGAAAGACAGTCCTTCTTGGGCCTCTTACATTCCTGTACATCTTGCTGGGTATGGCAAGACTACAAGGCCCTGGCCACTCCTTAATCTGAGCCATTTCTCAGGGCTATTTACGCAGCTGGGAACCTTGACAGGTGACGTAACATGTCTCCACACAAAGACAGGCTTGCTTACTGATTGCTATAAAAGCAATGGACTTCCCAAGTTCAGTGTTCCTCAGTTGCAACACAAACCCACTGCATGCAGAGCATCCCTCTGGGCCGTGCTCAGTGCCCCGTGGGACTTAAGGGCAAGGGGAGCTGACAGACACATGCTGATGCTCATGCCAGCTGCTGTGCTGCAGGAGGCTCTCTGACCCAGGAGCATGCGTCTTCTGCTATTATCCAAGAAACAGTAATAGGCCAACTTATTAGCACGTAGCTAAAATTGAACCCCACACCCACCAGGAATGTATCAACCACAAGAAAAGGTTTCTTAAGAAGGAAAAGGGCAAAAAGTTTATTTGCCACTGCAATTTTGTAAACCTACACTTAAATATGATAATAAACGAGTGAAAGCATTAGAACACGGATCATGAATGTAGCTAAAGTGGGAAAAAATAAAACTCACCAACATTCTTCTTCTGTAGTGCTCTCTTCTTCCTGTCAGAAAGCCACTTAAAGAAAAGGAAGAGACTTGACTTTAAAATGTATTTACTTGAATTGTTTTTCTGCTTACAAAAATAATACATGCTCATATTAAAAAACTGAAACCTCAAAGGAAAATATAACAGTGAAAATATTGTGTAATTCTAATCCTACTGTTAACATATCCTCTGGATTTTTTTCTTGTATATATTTACATAAAACACACAACAAATTTTTAGAACTACTACTCTTATTTTACACAAAAGAAAACTAATTCGTCTAATTAATCTAAGGGAAAGCAGTAAGCCTCAAATATTATGGGTTATAACTAATATATGGGACAACTTAAGTGAAATTTTAAAAAGCAAAACATTAAAAAGAGAAAGTTTCTTAAAGAAACATATTTTTACAAAGATAAAACTAGATAAATAACAGCAAACCGCTGACACTTGGTAATATAGAAATGATACTTTTTAAAAATCACATTCACTGATACCAGATTTTGTTTTGTAATTAACGTACCTCAATTTTGCAAAGAGTATAATTTCACTGCATGAACAGGTGCCAACAACGAAGCACTAACCAATTATGAGTGCCCTAAAGCAGTGGTTCTCAACCAGGGGCAGTTTGGCCCGGCCACTCTCCCCTCTCCGGGCTCCCCCACACCTCACCAAAGGGCTTTTGGCAATTCCTAAAGACATACTTGGTTGTCATAACTGAGGGGTGTGCTCCCGGCATCTAGGGGG
The DNA here is from genome assembly GCF_021613505.1 of Equus quagga. NCBI lineage: Eukaryota > Metazoa > Chordata > Mammalia > Perissodactyla > Equidae > Equus > Equus quagga. The sequence continues at coordinate 130,940,393 of NC_060271.1, read as the reverse complement.
CAGAGGTCAGGGATGCTAACAAACATCCTACAATGCGCCGGACAGCCCATACAACAAAGAATTGTCCAGCCCAAAATGTCAATAATGATGAGGTTAAGAAACCCCACCCTCAAGAAACGAAAGAAAAGCAAGAGAAAAATTAACAGACGTCATCTCCAAAAGCACAAACCCAATGTACAGCCTGCGTTAGACACACATTAGATTCTTTAGGATTCTCTGGTCATGCAGACCATCACTCGAGACTCTAAGTATGATGCCTGAGGCAGTGTCTACATTTGAAGAGGTGTCATTCTTTGAAGGGCTCGAGTCTGAGCCAGAGCTTTCCTCCTGCCTTTGAGTTCAGTGCGTTGATTTATTGGTTTATGCTAGTCTTTGTGATTAAATTGCTCTGATTTTATTTTAGGTGCTAATGTTTCAATCAAAGGTGATGTTAAAATACACTTTTGGGCACTCAAGATATTCTTTTACATCTACCTATCACAAGCAGAATCAGGACACATTACCAGGGCTTCTCCTTTAAGAGGGGATCCAATTTTCTCTTCTCAGACAGTTACGCTCAAGAAAGGGGCACTTCATTCAATAACTAGTCTCACACATCATGAGCAAAAGAGCTTGGGGCCAAGGGAAGGGGACCGAGATTTCCTTCTAAATGGGAGCCTGGGACCATAAAGGGCCAGAAATTCTGTAACACAGTGATGATGGGAAGGATGGAAAGTTCATTCAGGACTTCCTGTACAAACTGACAGCTCCACAGGAGAGCACACAAGACAGAGAGTCAGCATGGGGCCGGAACAAATGCATCTAGGGCCAAAAAAAGTTCACCAAAGAACTGAAAGTTGTTACTAATTTCAGTCATCTTCTCTGTATTCTATAAAACCATAGCTAATAAAGAATGACACTTTACCAGTGCCAAATAATTTAATCAGAAACTTAGAAAAAGAGTTCTGGACATGGCAATGACCTAATTCTCTCACTGGACAGGTGCCTCACTGTTGTTGAAAAGAAAGAGACCCTACTTGATCTTACTAGAAGCAGGTAAAGCAAATTAGGCAACTGTTGATGAGTTAGAATTATTTTAAAAGAAGATTCAGAGAGATGACTATACTACTACACACACAACTGTCTGCTCAACATTTCCACTTGATATTTATTAGAACTTCAAACCTTAAGCACCAAAAATAAAACCTTTGATCCTTTTAGCTCACTACCCTCTTCCTCTCCACCCACAATGTGCTCAATTCTTCTCCATTTCAGTTATCAGCAACAACATGCACCTGGCTGTTCAGATCCAAAACCTAAGCGTTCTCTCCTGATTCCTTCCTTTCCTTCACCTCAACTTCTCCCCAGCCCTATCTGATCCATTTGCAAATCCCATTAGCCTTCCTCCAAAATACCTCCCGAATCCCACTGTGTCCTAGCATTTCCTTTGCTACCATCCTAGCCCAAGCCACCAAAGTCTCTCAGTTGGACTACCTAACTCATCCCCACTGATTCTCTCCCCAGCTATAGTCATTTGCCACTCAGCAGCCTAGTTTAAAACCCATCAATGGCTTCCAACAGCACTAAGAATAAAACCCCAACTTCCTACCTTAGCCTGCAAGGCCCACCTCTCCAGCCACATCTTCCCCCACTCTCTCCCATCACTCAGCATACCAAAGCCACAGCTGTGCCACTTCTCCATCACGCCAAGTGCATTCCCATTGTGGAACTTTCACACTTGCTGTTCTCTCAGCACTGAAAACTCTTCCTTCCCCCAGATCTTCACATGACTGGCCCCTTTTCATCATCCAAGTTTCTCCACAAATGTCACCTCTTGTAGAGAGGGCTTCCCTGAAGGATTTAGTCCAAACATTTTTTCTGAACACTTCATCTACAACAGCTCTCTTCTAGTCACTCATCACTCTAAGCACTTACCAGTATCTGAAGTTGTCTTCCTTACTTAATTGTTATCCTTTTCCCTAACAGGGAACCTTATCTGACACGTTCACCACATATCCCAACACTCAGAACAGGGCTGCCTGCACGTAGTCACTTCTCAACTGGAGCTGAGGAGTTATTTAACCTGAATTCTGAGAAGAATGGAAGAATCTAATCACTCGCTCCAAATCTTTCAGGAGTGAACACATGGAAGAGCTATATTTATTCTGATTTCCAAGGGCAGGACTCAGACCAACAGCAGCATGCTATAAAGTGGCATGTTTTAAAACCCCTAGCTAACAAGTAGTCTCAATATGGAAATAAACGTCTGCAAAAAGTTTCCTCTGGCTGGAAGTGTTGGGACAGAGGCTTGACCATCACTTATAAGAAATAAAATCCAAGCTCCAGAGCCTAGGAGTGTGACCCTGAATAAGTCACCCTTCCCCTCGCTGGATCTGTTGCATATTTTAAACACGAGAAGACTGGAAGAGAATCACTGATTTTCCAAGCCCCTTACAACTTTGATGTCCTAAGACTCAACGAAATCAAGTTAAGTCCAACAGGGTTCAATAACACTGCCCTCTACACAATAAATTCTGCAGACGCAAAGTCTGCATTTCTCTTGCTCACTGTTGTATTTCTAAAACTTGGTATATACAGGAACTCAACAAACAGCTAATCAACACGTATTAAAATGGGGGAGAAATGTCTGTCAACCAATCTGTCCCCGTTTTCCTCCTCGATGTGGCAGCGGCTGTGAACATCCACAGAAGCCCAAAGGGACGCGGCCTCTGTTCTAGGGAACTTTACAAAAGTTCAAGCAAAGCTCATGAACCCTGATCACCCTTGGCCCCGCTCTGGCGCGGTGACAGCAGTGTCCTCGTCTCCCGGTGCCGACCAGCTCCCCCGCGCCGTCACTCGCCTCTGGGCCTCGCGGAGTCGGCGTCCGGCCAGGGCCCTCCCTGCTAAAACAGCGACCAGGGCCGGGGAGAGGGGCAGGTGCCCCGCGCTGAGTAGGCCCCCGAAGTGACTCACCTCGGGAAGGGACTTGCCGCAGCTGAGACTGTAAATCTTCACCTCGTTGAGGCTGGAGACCTGCATGGCTGCGCCGAGAAGCGGCGGCCCCTGCTCCTGGCTGGACCCCCCTCCGGGGAGCGCACGCGAGCATCCAAACCCGAGGACCTCCGCGCCGCGCCTCTGCGGCGTGCTGCGCTGCGCCGGCTGATGACGCACTTCCGGGCGCCGGAAACGCGCCCGTTCCCGGAAGAGGAAGAGTTGCGGCGTTAGGGAAGGGAAGGGAAGCGGCCGGGAGGGGAAGGGTTGAGTCTGTAGCGAGGCGGCGGGGGCACGCGGCGACCCGGATACGGAGATGGCCGGGGACCGCTGTCAGTCTTGTGAACTTGTCGAGTGGCAGGAAGCCCTTCGGGTCGCTGCCTAGGCCGCAGGGTCGCGGTCCCGGGTGAGGCGGGCGGTGCTGGCTCGGCTGGCTGGACGGAGCCTTGAGGGCTGGGCCGAGGGAACCCAGCGAGAGAAGGCGGCCGGTGAGAGAATTCAGAGTGGAAGTCTATTCTTTTCTCCCCTCTGGCGTTTCTGCAACGTTACAGAAATAAATGCTCTTTTAAATTGGTGTATTAAAATGTTACCTTTGTCTGAATTTGTTTGACATTCACCCACTAAGGAGGGAAATAAAAAGGATACTGAGACAGGAAACAGTAAAAGAAGGAGTGGCGGTCAGGAAAGAAGTGGATTTGAACCTGATGTCTTTCGAGACGGTTGTGTGACAGTAACGACAGACACAACCCTTCGTGTACACGGCGTTTTCAGAAAGTTCACAAAGTTTCTCTTGATCGTCCAGTTACATAGAGAACCACCTTCACTGTTGCCTGGATCTGAGGACTTGAGAATTCTTGGTTTAGATGAAAACTTAAGGGGAAGGTGTAGATTAACTGCAATCAAACGTGTCCTTTTGACATTGGATCATAGTATTAACTTCCTTTTCATGTAACTGAGGTGGTCATTTTGAGCAACAGGCCTGTGGTGGGGGTAGAGACTTCTGGGCTTAGCAATTTTATTTCTAAAATAATGGTCCTTAAAGTCCCAGTCCAGATTCTACTTTCTGCCTGAGACTTTCTTTGAGGAAATATCCAGGACTGCCATCCTCCTTGGGGAGGCAGTGTGCCATGGTAGAAAGATCATGGGCTTCATAGTGGTTAAAAACAAGCCTTTTAAGCAAGTCGTAAAAATAGAAAATGCTTGCTTTCCAAAATATGCAGGATGAGTTTCAAGAAATCTTAAATAATTTTACAAACCCCAAAATATTACTTTTATTATTTTCAAGAATGTGCTGTAAAAGCCATTGACTGCAAAACACCGGTACCTGTCACTTCTTAAATGCTATGTAAGTGTTAGAGATAAGATATATACATATATCCTACACCTAAGTGATGTTAAGGGCCCTAGACCATTTCACTTTATTCAATCCTATTTCTCACTGCCTCCTAAATTTGCCTTCTGTTTCATTAGCATCGGTTTCACTATTCCGGTTTTGAATCTTTGCCTATGGTAATCCAGCCTCTGGGATGCCCTCCCCTTCTTATTTCCAGATCCCAGCAGCATCTCAAAACGCAACTTTTGAATATTTTGCTCCTTCTCCTGTGCTTTCACAGCGCTGTGTAAATAGCTTTATGGCAGTTATATATTTTTTGGTAGATTTTTATTATCAAAATACACAGTAATTTAACACATCCTACAAGCACAATAATAATAAACTTGGATACAATGCTACACTAGATGCCTATGCCTGGAACTTTCCTTTCAGGCCCTTTGGTTTCCTTCGGTAACCACAGCCTCTCAAGTCTAATTAAAATGTCATTTTTAAAGAGCCCATAAAGTTCTTCGTTTATTAAACTTGGAACGGGCTCCTTTTGGACATGTGCACTCTGTTTTCTTTCTTCCTCATTTTTATTGCTATGGGATTTTTTTTTTTTTTTTTTTGCAGGGAAAGATTTGCCATAGGCTAACATCTGTTGCCAATCTTCCTCCTTTTTTTTTTCTCCTCCCCAGAGCCCCAGTACACAGTTCTGTATCCTAGTTGCAAGTCATTCTAGTTCTTCTATGTGGGCTGCCACCCCAACAGGGCAACTGACAGATGGGTGGCGTGGTTCCACACCCAGGAAGCAAACCCGAGCCACCGAAGCGGAGTGCGCCAGACTTTGGCCACTAGGCCATCAGGGCTGGCTCAGGAAACTTCAACATATTTAAAAGTATAATAGTGTATTGAACTCGTGTATGCATCACCCGGCTTCACCAGTTCACACAAAACCCGTCATGTTTCAGCTATACCCTCAACACTCCCTCATCCCTGGATTATTTCGAATGATTTTGAAGTAGATGTATGGCAGTTATCTTTGTGCGTGTGATATTCTTGTCTGACCATCCCCTCCTTCTGGACTTGATGACAGGACTGAGTTTCCCTGGGCCTGACCCAGTGCCTGCTATATAGCACACTCTCCATAAATATTTCTTGATAAAAATGAATCAGTTAATTGATCACTCCTCATCCTGACCCAAAGTCCTAATTCTTTGTTCTGCACATTTTGACCTTTGGTAATATTGAAAACAGCACAGCTCTGTGCCAGATGATTAATGTTTCAAATATATCCATTTATATGCCTTGTCTCTCCAACAAGAAACGTCATAGCTTAGAGTCAGGAACCACACACGAGGGAACACAGTGTTTTCTGTGAGATAAAACTAGGTGTTCTTGGTCCTCAGTGCCGGGACAGCTCCCTCCCCACAGTCACCGGCCTGAGAATTTGACGTACTGTACCCTAGGGTTGCTTCCTACTGAGGACAGAACTGCAAAGCAGGGTGCAGTTTCTCCAGGGTTTCTAGTATCATCTCTAGTAACATCTCGAGTGCTTTCTTAGATGCCTATGCTTGGAGCTAAGAGTGCAGCCTCTAGAACCAGACTGCCTGGAGCCAGATCCTGCCTCTATCACTGGCTACCTGGGTAGAGCCTGGATCAAGCAAGTTAATACAATCTCTCTCTGCCTCTGTTTCCTCATTTGTAAAATGAGGATAAAACAGTCCCTACCTCAGAGGGCTGTTGTAAAGATAAATGAGTATATGCCATAAACCGTTGATTCCAGGACATCTATTTTTAACATCCCTGAAATCAGGATGTGTCTTTCGTGTCGTGTATATTTAATTGACAGTATTTTTTCCTCTAATGCTACATGAGTAATGGTGCATCTTATAGTGAATGGGCTTTTAGATTCAACAAAATGAAGTACTTAGAACAGTGACTGACATAGTAAGTACTACGTATTAGTTATTATTATTTACCCCTGGGAACCAAAACATTAAAAATTGTTCAAGAAAAAAATAGTTAAGTTGTGGACTCCAAATAACCTTCAATGTTCTGTTATTAGTTGCCATTCCAGACACCCTCAAGTAAGTTCAAGATTCCCCTCCCAATTCTTCACCTCCATGGCCAGTCCATCTCCAAATCCTTTTGATTCTACCTTTAGGATGTCAGATTCACTCTCTCTGTTCCCATTGCCGTAGGAGTTCAGACCCTCATCATCTCCCATCATTGAAACCCTTTTGTTCTGGTCTTCCTGCCTCAAGTCTGTCTCCCAGAGGAGTCAGTCATCTCTCTAATAGGCAATCTGGTCATGTCATACTCCAACTCAATGGAGTATTTAGTTCTCCCAAAGCCTAAAAGAACACATCTGAACACATTTCCTGGCCCCTTCTGACCTTTCCCAGGCGTGGTACCTGATGCTGCCCCCTCCCCTCGCTCCCTAGACTCTCCAGGTGGAGTTACTTACAGCTTGAAAAATACAGATCCTCAAGCCTTTGCACCTGCTCTTCTTGCTAGTTTCAACTCCCTCCCTCGGTGTACCTCAGTGACTCTCATTCATGCTTCTTCATCCCCAGGAGGCCTTAAATATCTAAGTTCTCATCCTACATTGTATATCATCTCACTGCAGTGTTCCTTAAACCGGGGATTACAGTTGTATTCTCAAAATAACCTTTAGGGTTTTTTTATTTCAATGATAATTTTTTCAGCAATTGATGGAAGCATCTCTGACTGTTTGGTTGGCCATCTTCCGTAAAGTTCTAGGCTCGGTGTCAGCGCCAAGCCTGCATTTAGGTGTACACTTCACTGGTGCCAGGTGCCACTACTTTTGTGGTCTCAGCTCAGTGATTAGAAGGAGGGGGATTGTACGAAGTAACATGACAGAGACAAATTGGAGCCAAGTGAATGATGTCACGGCCTGCTGTGTGAAAGAAGGTTTTGCAATTGATCAGATAGACGACAGTGACAGGAAGAATCAAATCAATGTGATCAGGTGGGGTAGAGAGTGCAAAAGAGCTCATGCCACGGCACTGCTACACCTTCATTCAGCAAGTGGCAACTGGTGTTCATCAAAACACTATCAACCATAATATCAAATTAATTTGAAGTATATTGAAGTCTTAAAGTTTTGCTTGAAAATAATGTATAACTTTGTTTTGGTCTATCGGAATACAAGAGCTAAAAGCATAATAAACTTATAGCTAGCTTTATATTTGTCCATCTTCAAGTAAAATATTAAAAATAACTAAGTCCTAAATGCAACATGTTGTTCTGGATTGGATCCTGGAACAGAAAGAGGACATTAGTGGAAAAATTGGTAAAATCTGAATGAAATCTGTAGTTTAGTTAACAGTATTGGCCCATTGTTAGTTTCTTAGTTTTGATACATATGTCATGGTTATGTAAGATGGTAAGAATAGGCGGAACTGCGTGAAGCGCATATGGGGACTCTGTAGTATAGTAACAACTTTTCTGTACATCTAAAATTAAAAGTTTTTATAATAAAATAAAAAGTTTTTTTTTTACAGAGCTAAGCCAACATTGGGAGTCTGAGATTTCTTTTTCACTTACATGTTTGAAAATTTTTCGAAGTTGAAGAGTGCTGTCTTATATTGTAATTTTTAATTTATTTATCCATATCGCCATAGATTCCCAAACTGCAAGATACATCATCCGATCTCTGATGCCGCAAAAGTCTCACCCCATGTAGATGCTCCCTAAGTGTATATTAAGAGAATTAATAAAATCACCGTAGTTCATTGAATGCACAGTAGGCATTCTAACTTAAATGTTTTACACAAGTCACCTCTTTTAATCTTCACCAAAACCTTAGGCGGAAGGTAGTTTTAATTTTCCAATATTACAAATGAGAAAAATGAGGCTTAGGTTCACAAACAAGAAACTTGCCCTAAGACGTTAACGATTGTTCAATCTATGTAAGGAGTATATGAGTTGTGGAAAATACTGTTTTCTCAACTTTTTTGTAGATTTGAAAGTTTAAAAAGAAAACAATCAAATTTGCCCCGGGTTACACGAGAGAGGCAGCATGCAAACCCCACCCGTGTGACTGCAGATCACTTCCTACCTCCTCCCCTCTCCGTCCCCTCCTCCTCTCCTCCTACCATCCTCCTTTTCTCCTCCCCTCTTCCCTCTGCCTCGCCTCCTCCCTTCCCCTTCCCTCTCCTTTCTCCCCTTCCTCCTCCCCCTCCTCTCCCTCCTCCTCCTCTTTACCCTTTTCCCTAATCTACGCTTCCATCTTGTGTCTTTCAGCGTTCTTCATTGCAAACAACACTCACAGACTCCGGCCAATTTAAAAGGAAAACGAATTCATAGAAAGGCTGTTGAGAGGGTCGCACAATCCTTGTGAAAGCAAGGAAGCCAGCTGAGAAACTAAGCAGGAATAACGGAGGCTGAACCTTGCCTAAATCTACCCCGTGAGGACCTTGCTGCCATTGCCACTGAACGGAGACTCCACAGTTTGCCACCCCTGAAAACTGGACATTCCTGCTGCCACTGCAGCCACCACCTCCAGGAGGGATGCTCCCCTTCCTTCTTCCCCATGTAACTTACTCCCATTTCAGACCCCATCCTACATCTGACTGGCCAGCCTGGGTCAGTGGCCCATGTCCACTTTCCAGGGGTGGCTGAGAGGAGATACCCAGTGTTCTCAGCTTCTGCACCCAGACATTCTACAAACCTTGGAGGTGAGTTCAAATGCTGGGCAGTCAAAGATGACAAATGTCCACCACACAGGCATTTCAGGCCTTCGGTCAATGTGAATTCTCCTGAGGCCTTTCTCCTCGATGATTTTGCTGTAGACCCTCCTAGTTTGGCATACTGACCTGGGGTTCATAGGCTAGGACTTCTTGAGTGTGCCCCCAAAATTATGCAAAATATCTGTATGTGTGTATTTTCCTACAGAACAAACACAAAGTTCCCGTCAGCTTCCTAAAAGGATTGGGACCGGAACAACGTTAGGAACAGCTGCCTGGTTTGGGCCTTGGGAAGAGGCCCCGTTCAACTTTGCCAGAGCTACACACCCAACCAGGCAGCATTACTCATGCTGAAGCCAGCTGGGTTTCCAGTGTCCCTACTGCCAAGCTCATGGAGCTGCTCTGTTCCCTCCAAAACCTGCTTCCTCATTTTCTCTCCATGAAGCATACAAGAGGCTTGTGGATAGGTTTCCCAACTTCACCTAGAAAACCAGCACCCATGCTTCCCCTCATCCCAGGGCTACTCCATCTCGATAGCTAGGATCATCGTCCACCAGGTTGCTCACCCTCCAAATCAAGTCCACTGGAAAGTCTTATCTGCTCAATCACAAGGAACTTTCTAGATTTCTACATTGCCACTGCCACCCTCTAGTCTGAGCCACCGCCACCTACTGCCCAGCTCCCTCCAGAGCCTGCCACTTGATCTCGCAGCTTTTGCTCCTCTCTGCTGCAGTCAGTTCTCCCCTCAGTCCTCAGAGCAATCTTTTAAAAACAGTGCATCAGATGGTATCGATGCACCTGCTCAGAACCCAGTGCACTCACATTTAAATCTAAACTCCTTCCTGATGCCTACCAGATCTTATCCAACTGTCCTCCGCCGAGCTCTCTGACCTTATCGCAGAGCTCTCTCTTCAGTGACTCTAGCCACACTGCTTTCTTGCTTTTTCAGCCTCAGGGGCTTTGCACATGCTGTTCTCTCTGCCTGTAATGCTCTGACCTCAGTTTTTCGATAGCTGGCTACTTTGCACCATCTAGATCTCAGCTGAAATGTCACCTTCTCAGAGATGCCTTCTCTGACCCACAGCAGCCCCTCCTCCATCCCAGCAGCCTCTATCACATCCGTGGGCTTTATTGTCTTCATTGTATTTATCATCTGAAATAACTTTGCTTTTCGGCACTTCAACATTTGGATACTCTGGTTCCTCCATACTCACTAGAACGTAAGACCCTGAGAACAGGGACCTTCGCCATCTGACTGCTATATATGTAATTGTATGCAACACTGGGAAGAGAACAAATATAAATATTCGCTGAATGAATTAAGGAGGAAGGCGCTACTCTAAGTGATCACCAAAGATTATGTTTCTGTCCTTCAGGCGCTTGCTGATCTCGTGGTCTTCTCGCCCGTCAGACCTCATTTTAGAGTACTAAAATGCCTGATGGTTAGCCAAGCCCTTCTCGATGCAGGATACCAAACCCACACATCTCCTTCTTTCTCTGAATCATCACTTAGGCTTGCCTGTAACGTGTGGAGGGATTTTCCATACCATAAAAATACCATGAACAACTGGATTAGTTTTCGATTTCTGCATAACACATTACCGCAAACTTAGTGGCTTCAAACAACATAAATATTCGTTCACCATTCTGTGGGTCACGATTCCGGCACAGCATGGCTGCGTTCTCTGTCTCAGGGTACCAGGAGACGGAAATAAAGGTGTCGCCAGGCTGAGTTGTGGTCTGGAGGCTCTGGGGAAAAATCAGATTCCAGGCTCACAGGTGTTGGCAGAATTCAGTCTTCCGTAGTGGTGGAACTAAGATCTCTCATTTTCCTTGCTGGCTGTCAGCTGGGGACCACTCTCAACTCCCAGAGACCGTTCTCATGTCCTTCCTTCATGATGCCCATAGGCAGCTCACAATATGGATGCCAGAGTGGGTCTCTCTGACTTCTGCAACCAGCAGAGAAAACTCTTCTTCTAAGGGGCTCACGTGAGTAGGTTAGGCCCTATCTCAGGATCAACTGATTCGTAACCTTAGCTACATCTGCAAAATCTCTTTTACCATGTAACATGACATCATATCCTCTCATATTCACAACGGAGGGAATTATGCAAAGTTGAGGGCCATTGGATCATAGAAGTCTGCCTGCCACACAACTTGTATAGTTGTCATCATTGTCATCATCATCATCCAGCACAAACTTATCTTTCCCACTGAGGGAAAAAGAGAATCACTCCTCCCTCCGTGCAACAGACTCCTGCCATATAGCAGGGGTTTGAGAAATTGAATTCAGTGAAGCACACATTTATTCAGCTGCTACTATATGTAAATACCGTGTTTGAATGGAATTGAAATGCCTCCAGGACTTACTGTAAAAGTTTCATAGTTTTGTATTATTTTAATACTTCTTTACTCTTGATCACATGTGCTGTAACCATATTCATACATACCTCCATTCAACAAATATTTATTGTTACTAATAAGTGTCAGGCACAGTTCAGACATTTGTCAGTATGTCTGATTTAGCTTGTAAGCTTCTAGAAGGCAGGTTTCAAGTAAAATGAAACATTTGAAAACACTATGTAAATGACATTGTCACATAAAAGTAAGACATGACTATGCAAGTCTTTCTGTGTGGGCTGAATCAGCATATTAATTTCAGAGTGTGCGTTAGATAATGTCAACGTTTTCAGGGGTGTGTATGCAGTTTGCACACTAGTCTTGCTCTTTATTTTTGCACGACCTTATGTTATGCCTTTTATCCATTTTATGTGGCCTGGGCAGGAAAGGGAAAGGAATATACAGTTAATACTTTTACTGTTAAAAAGATTTATATTCTTATTGTGTTTAAAGCCACAAATGGCCAATGGTAAAATAAACTATAGAGTGTTTGATTATGCAAATGTGTTCCCTAACTAGGACACATAATAGGCAATCAACGTCTGTTGAATAAATAAATGAATGAATAAATTTTAAAAATGCTTAAAGCTATATGCGTGTTATTAAGAAAATAATGTTTCATAAATGCTGTTGATATAAACGTATTTTTGTTTTCATTAGCATTATTAATATGGGCATTTAACTGTCTTAAATGAACTGGAATTATTATCTACATTATGGACAAAGTTAAGCTGGACATTAAGTAAGATTGTTTCTTGCTTGCTTGTCTGCTGTAGCTGGTGGTGGAGAGGGAAATGTTAATTATCTGATTTCCATAAGATAATAGAATACAACCGTGAAATTTCCCTTCTGTTTCCTTCCCTTCTCCTTCTTTCTTTTTTTCCTCCTTTATCTTCCATTCATCAGCCAAACATTTATCGGTCCTATTGCCAGTCCTCGTGCACATTAGGAATAAAAGCCTGCCTAGGACATAGTCCACACTGCCAAGGAGTTCTGGAGGGGGAGAAATCGAGCCAGGGCAGCTGGGCAGTAAGACAGACCAGAAGACTTCTTACACTTGACCATGAAGATCCTCACTAGGACCTGGGCCCCAAATCACACCGCAGTAAACCCCCGACACCCGGCCCAGCCAGCGAGACGCTGCTTCACTGTACGTTTCCTCCTTCAATCACACACTTACACTTTGTATGAATAATACCAACTACAAATATGCCTGCATTTCCAGTCTGTTTGGAAGGAGACATTTTTGAGTGTTCAATGGATAGAGTTCTTTGAATAAGAACAGATGTTGACTGAGAATAAGGACAGGCTGCTTATATTATGCAGAACACAACCTGGCTGCAAGGAGACTTCTGTGCTTGAGAACTGATCACAACCTCTACCTTTGTGATGGAGTTGCTGGCTGACATCGCAACCACAAGCGCATTCATTCCATCAGAGCTTGCAATGCCCCGAGCACAGTAGGTCTTACTTGTAGTCATTTGTTGACTCAGTCATTTCAGAACTGAGTGACTGGACTGAGATACTGCAGAATGTTCTGCCTTCTAAGAGCATTGAAAATGATCAGGTTGCAGCAGAAAACAAAAGCCGTTGACTTTGGAAGAAAGCAACTCACTTTGTGGGTGACTTGCCTGGGCTTTCCAGAGCTCTAGGGCTGCCTGCTCCAGAGAAACAGAGACAATGACAAGCGTGGGAGGTTCAAAGGACCCGTGCAGTCACACCAGGCCCCGTACCCAGAAGGGCCTCATACTTGGTTTAACGCTCTGCTGTCACCATCTTGGCGTTCTTAAAAAATTTTGAACAAGTGTCCCTGCATTATGTACCCAAGCCTGTGTACAGGGCACACTGGGCACACCAAGGAGGGGGCTCCCAACACACCTGGGGGATGTGGAGGCAATCAGAAAGAGGAAGGCACAAGGAATATCAGGAAATGCAGCTGGAAAGGCAGGAAAGGGCCAGATCATGAAAGGGGTGCGCTTCAAGTTAAGGCAATCAGGACTTCATCCTGGAGCTAATGGGCCTCAAGCTGGGGTGGCAGGGTCAGTTTGCAAAAGCAGTCTCTCTGAGGCTTTTGCGGGAGCTAGATTTGCAGAGTCCGGTTAGGTAAGCAGCGATTGCAGTTCTCGCGTGAGCGACGAGGAAGGCCTGCGTTAGCATAGCAGTGGTGGGGCAAAGGGGTGAGAAGGGACCCAGTGAACAGGAAGAGAAATCAGCAGGCCAGAGTGATTGTTGTGAGGGCTAAGAGAGAGGGCAAAGTTAAGGGTGCCTCCCAGGTTCAAGGTCAGTTGTGATAAAAGAGAGTACAAGAGCTGGTCTGGGGGGGGGGGGGGGGGGGGGAGAGGGGGAGATTGGGGACAGTAAATAAATATTCAAGACGAGATTTATTGTTAAGCTGCCCATTGTCACCACATTAACCTAGATTCAATGCAATCCCAATCCAAATTCCAGCAGGAGTTTTTTTCTTCTTGGTAGAAATTGACAAGCCGATTCTAAAACATGTAGAAATGCAAAGTTCGCCAACTTACACTAACCTGATTTCAAGACATCCTATAAAGCTACGAGAATCAAGACAGTGTGCTTCTGGAGTAAGAATCCACAAACAGAACATGGAAGAGAATAAAAAGCCCAGAAATAGACCTCAATTTATGTAATCATCTGATTTTCAACAAAGGCACCAAGGCAATGCAATGAGGAGAGGAATTTTTTTTTTATTGTGGTAACATTGGTTTATAACATTATATAAATTTCAGGTATACATCATTATATTTTGATTTCTGTGTAGATTACATCATGTTCACCACCCAAAGACTAATTGCAATCCATCACCACACGCATGTGACTAGTCTTACCCCTTTTGCCCTCCTCTCTCTCCCCTTCCCCTCTGGTAACCACCAATCCAATCTCTGTCTCTATGTTATTGTTTGTTGTTGTTTTTATCTTCTATTTATGAGTGAGATCATATGGTATTTGGCTTTCTCCCTCTGACATTTCGTTTAGCATAATATCCTCTGGGTCCATCCATGTTGTCACAAATGGCAGGATTTCATCGTTTTTTATGGCTGAGTAATATTCCATTGTGTATATATATATATCATCTTTATCCATTTGTCCCTTGATGGGCACCTAGGTTGCTTCCAAGTCTTGGCTATTGTGAATAATGCTGCAATGAACACAGGGGTGCATGTATCTTTATGTATTCATGTTTTCATGTTCTTTGGGTAAATACTCTGCAGTGGAATACCTGGATCATATGGTAGCTCTATTCTTAATTTTTTGAGGCATCTCCATACTGTTTTCCATAGTGGCTGCACCAGTTTGCACTCCCACTAGCAGTGTATGAGAGTTCCCTTTTCTCCACATCCTCTCCAACACTTATTTCCTGTCTTTTTAATTGTAGCCATTTTGACTGGCCTGAGGTGATATCTCATTGTAGTTTTGATTTGCATTTCCCTGATGGTTAATGATTTTGAACGTCCTTTCATGTGCCTACTGGCTATCTGTATATCTTCTTTGGAAAAACGTTCAGATCTTTTGCCCATTTTTTAATTGGGTGGTTAGTTTTTTTGTTGCTGAGATTCCTTATATATTTTGGAGGTTAACCCCTTATCAGATATATGGTTTGCAAATATCTTTTCCTAATTGTGAGGCTGTCTTTTCGTTTTGTTGATGATTTCCTTTGCTGAGCAGAAGATTTTTAGTTTGATATAGTCTCATTTATTTATTTTTTCTATTGTTTCCCTTGCCTGGTCAGACATGGTACTTGAAAATATGCTGCTAAGACTGTTGAAGGGGTACTGCCTATGTTTTCTTCGGGAGGTTTCATGGTTTCAGGTCTTACACTCAAGTCTTTAATCCATTTTGAGTTAATTTTTGTGTGTGGTGTAAAATAATGGTCTACTTTCATTCTTTTGCGTGTGGCTGTCCAGTTTTCCCAACATCATTTATTGACGAGACTTTCCTGTCTTCATTGTATGTTCTTGGCTCCCTTGCTGAAAATGAGCTGTCTGTAGATGTGTGGGTTTATTTCTGGGCTCTCAATTCTGTTCCATTGATCTGTGTGTCTGTTTTTGTGCCAGTACCATGCTGTTTTGGTTACTATGGCTTTGTAGTATATTTTGAAATCAGGGAGTGTGATACCTCCAGCTTTGTTCTTTTTTCTCAGGGGTCCTTTGGCCATTCGGGATCTTTTGTTGCTCTATATAAATTTTAGGATTCTTTGTTCTGTTTCTGTGAAAAATGTTAGAACTTTGATAGAGATTGCATTGAATCTGTAGATTGCTTTAGGAAGAATGGACATTTTAACTATACTAATTCTTCCAATCCAAGAGCACAGAATATCTTTCCATTTCTTTGTGTCTTCTTCAATTTCTTTTAACAATGTTTTGTAGTTTTCAGTGTATAGATATTTTACCTCTTTGGTTAAGTTTACTCCTCGGTATTTTATTCTTTTTGTTGCAATTATAAATGAGATTGTATTCTTAATTTCTCTTTCTGTTGCTTCATTGTTAGTGTATAGAAATGTGACTGATTTTTGTACATTGATTTTGTATCCTGCAACTTTACCATATTCATTAATTATTTCTAAAAGTTTTTGGTGGATTCTTTAGGGTTTTCTATATATAAAATCACATCATCTGCAAATAGTGACAGTTTCACTACTTCCTTTCCAATTTGGATCCCTTTTATTTCCTTTTCTTCCCTGATTTCTCTGGCTAGGACTTCCAATACTACTTTAAATAGGAGGTGAAAGTGGGCATCCCTGTCTGGTTCCTGGCCTTAGAGGGATAGCTTTCAGTTTTTCTCCGTTGAGAATGATATTAGCTCTGTGTTTGTCATATATGGCCTTTATTATGTTAAGGTACTTTCCTTCTACACCCATTTTATTCAGAGGTTTTATCATGAATGGATGCTGTATCTTGTCAAATGCTTTCTCTGCAGCTATTGAGATGATCATGTGATTTTTATTCTTCATTTTGTTAATGTGCTGTATTACATTGATAGATTTGCAGATGTTGAGTTGTCCCTGCATCCCTGGAATAAATCCCACTTGACCATGATGTATGATCTTTTTAACGTATTGTTGTATTCAATTTGCTAATATTTTGTTCAAGATTTTTACATTGATGTTCATCAGTGATATTAGCCTGTAATTTTCTTTTTTTGTGCTGTCCTTGTCTGGTTTTGGTATCGGGGTAAGGTTGGCCTCTTAGAATGAGTTAGGGAGCTTCCCCTCCTCTTAAATTTTTTGGAAGAGTTTGAGAAGGATGGGTACTAAGTCTTCTTTGAATGTTTGGTCGAATTCACCAGGGAAGCCATCTAGTCCTGGACTTTTAGTTTTGGGGAGGTTTTTCATTACTGTTTCGAGCTCCTTACTGGTGATTGGTCTATTTGAATTCCCTATATCTTCTTGATTCAGTTTTGGAAGGTTGTAGGATTCTAAGAGTTTATCCATTTCTTCTAGACTATCCAGTTTGTTGGTGTACAGCTTTTCATAGTATTCCCTTACAATCTTTTGTATTTCTGAGGTGTCCATTGTAATTTCTCCTCTTTTGTTTTTTTAAAGATTGGTCCTGAGCTAACATCCATTGCCAATCTTTTTTTTCTTCTTCTTCTCCCCTAAAACCCCCAGTATATAGTTGTGTATTTCAGTTGTAGGTTCTTCTGGTTGTGGCATGTGGGATGCCGCCTGAGCGTGGCCTGATGAGCAGTGCTAAGTATGCACCCAGGATCAGAACTGGTGACACCCTGGGCCACCGAAGCAGAGTGAGCAAACTTAACCACTCAGCCACCAGGCTGGCCTGGCAATTTCTCCTCTTGAGGAAAGGAAATCTTTTCAAAGAATATTGCTGGGATCAGTGGATATCCACATGGGGAAAATGGACCTTGAGTCCTACTTCACACCACAGAAAAAATATGAATTCAAAATAGATGAAGGAACTAAATATTAAAGTTAAAACCATAAAGCTTTGAAAAGGAAACATAAGAGGACGTCTTGCAACTTGGAGGATAGGCAAAGGTCTCTTAGGTCATAAAAAACCATAATCATGAAAGGAAAATTGCTAAATTAGACTTCATCAAAATTAGAAACTTCTTGTCATCAAAAGACACAGTTAAGAAAATGAACAAGCAAGATACAGACTGGGAGAAAATATTCACAAACACGTTTCCAATAAAAGACTGGTATTCAGGGTATATAAAGAACTCTTACAACTCAACAATGAAAAAACAAACAATCCAATGTACATATATTAGTATATCAAGGACCAATAAGAACATGAAAGTGTCCTCTACATAATTAGTCATCAGGGAAATGCAAATTAAAGCCTCGATGAGCTGTCATCACATACACTCTGAATAGCTAAAATCAAAAATTCTAACAAAACCAAGTACTGATGAGAATGTGGAATGACAACAACCTTCACACATTGCTGTTGGGTGTGTGAATTAGCGTGATCACTTTGAAAACTATTTAAAATTATCTACATAGGTTGAATACATGTAAACCCTAGGAGCCAGCAATTTCACCCCTAGGTATGTATTCAACAGCAATGTGCCTAACGTGTTCAACAAAAGACCTGTACAGGACCGTTCATGTAGCATTATTCATTACAGCCCCAAACGTGAAAGAGAAGTCCACCAAAATGTGGTGTCCATGGTGGTACATCTGACAGTGAATACTGTATACCAGTTAAAATGAACCAACCATTGCTACACTCAAGAACTTAGACTCTCACAAACATAATGAGGGATTCAAGAAGCCAGACACCAAAAAGTAAACAGTGTGTGATGCTATTTATAACAGGCAAAACCAAGCAACGGCATTAGAGGTTAGAATAGTAGTTTCCTTTGGGGAGTGGAGCGGGGGTACTAACTTGGAGAAGGCAAAGGGGGCTTCTGGTGCATTATTAATGCTCTGTTTTGTGACCCAGGTAATGGTTCCAACGGCGTTCCCTTCTGTGATTCAAAAATACCTGTAATTTGTTCTCTTTCCTGTGTATATGTTATAGTTCTTTTTTCTAAATAATAGATGTTAATTTTTAGAGCAGTTTCAGGTTCACAGCAAAATTGAGCAAAAAGTACAGAATTCCCCCCATTTACCCCTCTGCTCCCATACATGCACAGCCTCCTCCACTGTCAACATCCCCCACTAGAGTGGGACATTTGTTACAATCGATGAACCTACACTAACACACCATAATCACCAAAGTCCGTAGTTTATGTTAGGGTTCATTCTTGGTTTTGCACGTTCTATAGATTTGGACAAACATATAATGACACGTATATACCATCATAGTATCATACCAAGTAGTTTCACTGCCCTAAAAATCCTCTGTGCTCTGCCTGTTCAACCCTCCTTCCCCACTATAGTTCAATTTTTAAAAGTTATAAAGAACAGATAGTACCGTGAGAGTGGATGAAATCTCTCTAGGAAAGTGTATAGGTGAGGCTTCTTAATCTGGAGTTCAAGACACTAGGGGGACTCACAAACCCCTTGATAACATTATATGAAAAAATCATACATATGTATAATGCACTTGCTTTTTCTGGGAAGAGGTAGCTGCAGAGAACCAAAGGGCCCTGTGACCCCCAAAAAAGTCATGAGCCTGGTGTAGAGCAAGAGAGCAGTGGGCAAAGAATGGCATCTTGGGGACCAAAAATAAAGGGAGGTCAGAGAAAGGATACTCAGGAAGGAGCCAGGGAGGAAGGAGTCCAGGGGAGTATGAAGTCATGGAAGTCCAGGAAGGGGTGGTTCCAGAAGAGAAGTTTAAATGAGATGCCATGGGTTGGGCCAGCCCCAGTGGTCTAGTGGTTAGGTTCAGCACGCTTCATTTCAGGGTTCCATTCCCAGGCGTGGACCCCCACCACTCATCAGTGGTCATGCTGTGACAGTGACCCACATACAAAATAGAGGAAGATTGGCACAGGTGTTAGCTCAGGGTGAATCTTCCTTGGAAAAAAAAATAATAATAAAGAGATGACATGGAGTAGGGAACACTAATAAATATAACTGCACCTGTTCACTGTGCTTTAAAATGAGAGGATTGTTTGCAAGGAAGTGGTGAATGCAGAGCCAGAGTGCAGTGGAGAGAGGTGAGAATGGCCCCATATTCCCTAAGGGAGCCAAGCAGCTTCAGGCATTGCACTTCCTGTCCCCACGTGCCCGCCCCTCTGCCCTCCACTCCTCACGTGTCCCAGTCATTCTAAACTCTCAGGCCCTGTCATTTCTGCAGGGAGAACCCCATGTGAAGTGGATTTTACCAGTTGCTGTCAGTCTCATTACCCGTTTTTACCTTCTTCATAGAACTTAAAAAAGTAAGTGAGTTTCTCATTTTAATTTACCTGTTAATTTGCATATGACCTGTCTTCCACACTTCTGGTGTAAGCTTCCTGAGGTCTGGGGCCTGCCTGGCATGTCCCCCATTGCTACCCCAGCAAAAGAGCTTAGACACAGGCACACGGTATGTCCGCCGCTGTCAGGTGAGTATATGTGTGCAGCGCAGTAAGGATGGGAAGATGGTGTGGGAAGGGTTCCCTTTTGGGAAGTTTAGAAGGGGGCGAGGGCGAGACATTGGGCAGTGGCTAGAGGGGGGTTCAGGGACCAAGGAGGACGGTTTTAGGAGAGAAGGTGATTGAGATTGTTTGCAAGCTGAGGTGAAGGATTCGAAGAATGACAGTGTGAAGATAAGGAAAGTGAGGAGGTGACTGGTGGGGGAGCTGGGGGGGTGGGGTTCAGTGGTGAGTGCAGGCGGGGGCCCTGGCCCCCAAAGAGGAGGAACCTGTCACATCCTCTGAGGCAAGAAGAAAAATGCGGCAGTAGGGGCAAGGAGCATGTGGGGTGACACATTCACAGACCGGTGGAATTAGAAGGGACGTGAGGGATCACTTTTCTTCAAGCAGGAGGCAAGGTCATCTACAGAATGAAGACTGCAAAGCCGGAGGAACGAACTCCAGCAGAGACCAGCTAAAGCACCTGGATGATTATTTGTTTACTGTTACCCCACTAGCAGGTGAGGTCCCTGAGAACAGAGACCTGGCCTGTCTTGTTGACCACTTGGTCCCCAGGCCTTGAGCCATCCCAGCATGTGGGAGGTGCTCAACGCATATTTGTCAAATGTATGAACAAGCGAGTGACACCAGGAAAGGGACCCCTGGGGAAAGGAGGCCATGCGCCAAGAGTGGCTCTGGTCAGCACTGTGGGTGCCGGTCAGCACTTGTGGGCCCTCCCGGGCACGGCTCAGCTGCCAGGATGCGAGTGGAGAAGACTCATGAAGGTGATCCAGGTTAGGGTTTTGTAGAAACAGGGGGAACCGATTCATGCAAGAGAAGGGTGTGAAAGACTCAAAGGTGCTGGTCAGACAGTCGGGCCTGGCAGGAGAAGAAGTGAGATCAGAAGGAGGTGACAGAGCGGGAGAAAGTAGAGGAGTGTGGGTGTGTGCGTGCGTGCGCATGCATGCATGCGCATGTGTGTGTGTGTGTGTGTGAGCTGAGGGGAAGTGCGGTGGGAATTAGCCAGGAGAGTGGGAAGGACGGCAGGCTGTGGTAAAAGAGTGGGAGATCGGTATTCAAGCTTTCAGAGGTGGGGCAGTTTCAGGTGATGACAAGGTGCAGGGTGTGGCCACAGGAGTGGGCAGCTGAAAGGACAGAAAAGGGAAGGTCCTTGGAGTAGGTGAGATGTAGGAGCTTAGAGGCAGGGAGTGGACGTTGTCCACGAGGACGCTCAAGCCACCCGGTCCTGGGCTGGAGAGAAATACTGCACCCATGTCAGACGCCCAAGTCTCCACTGAGGGAGGGGGAGTGACCAATGATGACATTTCATTCATTCATTGTTCATTCATTCAGGAAACACATATTGGTGATTTGCTTCGTCCCTTGGTCAACCAGCAGACACAGGTCTTTCCCTGATGGCTCTTACTGTCTCAGAGGACCTGTTATCACGGACACACAGCTCTGCTTTCTCTTGTCCCTTCCTAGGAGGGGCAGAGGATAGCCTGTCAGCTGGATGGCAGGAGCCGCAGGGGGCAGGGGCTTCTCCACGGACATGGCGACCTCTGGTCTGGTGGCAGCAGTGTCCCCACGAGTGTCCTTTGGGGAGGTCCTGGCAGCAAGCGGACAAAGGCTGACACGCAGGCAGTCTGCTTGCCCTGGAAGATGGCTCCAGGGAGCCTTGCGGCTTTGGGATGGGGGAGGACACAGATCACTCTGGAAGGAACAGGAGTGAGGAGGGCAGGGATGATGGGGAAGTGCACAGGGTGGGCTGGGGGGAGCACTGTAGGTCCCCAGAGTCCTCTCCACACTCAAGGACATGTGGCTCGGGGTCATACCCAGCTTGACCCACAGTCACTCTCCCAAGAGACTTCACCCCTGAATTTTACCAACGCTTCGAAAACCCCACTTTGTATGTTGGCGTACATGACCTGCTTCACTCAGCCGACAGGTTCAGCGGCCTTCCATAAAGCGGAGACTTGTGGAAAATTTGTGCCACTCTTCCGCGGCTTTTATGTGTGTTGAGCACAATTGTTCCTTTATAATATTCTTATTCAAAATTCCCTGTGAGCGTAGAGTTCGTTTTCCACATGCACACACCTTGAAAACATTGTGTGCTAAAAACAAATGCCGTGTTAGTTCACGCCATTTTATTTCGTCTATCGGTGTGTCACTCCCGCCAAATACATCTGCGGGGAGAGAAGGAGGTCATACGTATCAATGTAGATGTTCACAGGAGCCTCCAGCAGTTCTAAAGGGAACTTTAATGCCTCTTGAAGACAGTGCTGGGCAGGAATGTCATTTGCACCCTAGGGACCCACCTATACTGTCCTCCCAAGGTGCTGGGGGAAGGGTCATGGATCTCCCCTCAGCTCTTAGAAGGCTTCAGTGGAATAAAGGGACACCAATGACAGGACCAGCCACTCCCTCCACCGTAGTCCCCTGTGCTCTTTTGCCTCTGCCTGCAAACTTCTTCCCGCTGCCGTGTTGGCTAAGCGCAGTGCTCCTCCATCGTGCCAGGTGGAATAACCGGTACGCGAGCCTTTCCTGAGGCCTCACTCCGTGTGGGACGCTGTGCCCACACCAGGAGCACAGGGATGATTCAGAAACAGGATCAGGATGACCTGGATCATCCGCACAGCTGGCTGCAGGCTGAGGGCCAGGGAAGGGATGGGCAGCTGGGCTGGGGGGTTCAAGGGCAAGGCCCAGCCACTCCAGCTACCTACACAGTGGCTGGCTCCCCACAAATGTTGGCTGTGCAGCGTTGAGATCAAAATAGAGGTCAAGCGTTCAGAGAGTCTGCCATTCTTGACCTCTGAAGTTATTATGCGCAGCCTGGTTCTCAGAATCTAGGTTTCAGCAATGTTCCTCAGCTGTTTCCCAACCAAGAATATATTATTTATGGCAATGAGCAATATATATTTATCAAAGAATTAAATATCCTGTTGATATACTTAGCAAATATCACAATATTTATGGAGAGAGTTATAAGGATTCACTTACTAAACAAACATTTACTGGTAGCCTATGAATGTCGGGCACTATGCAGGGCATTGGCGATACGGAGAAGAGCGAAATGTCATTCACAGCCTCCGTGAGCTCACAGTCCAGTCGTGGAGACAGACAGGCAATGCTGGACCACAGCCTCGTGCCCTGAAAGCCGGGAGAGAGGATGGGAGATGCCAGTGCTGTGGGAATCCAGACAAGGATTTGGAAAGTTTTCCTGGGCAGCTCACACTTGGGCAGACTTGTTTGTGTTTAAGGGATCTTTTCCAGCAGAGGGTACTTGTGGTGGCTTTCTTTTTTTAAACAGCTTTGTTGAGATATGTCACGTACCACGCAATTCACCAATTAAAACGTACAATTCACTGGGGTTTTCTTAGTAGTCATAGAATTGTGCAATCATCACCACGACCAATTTTACGTTTTCATCCCCCCCCAAAAAAACTCCATGTCCATTAGTGGTCATTTTCCATTTTCCTCCAACTCTTCCCACCCTGTTTCCTTCTTACTCCCTAACTCTAGGCAACTACTAATCTGCTGGCTGCCTCAATGGGTTGGCCCATTCTGGATATTCCGTATAAAGGGAATCACACAATACAGGGTCTTTTGTGACTGGCTTCCTTCACTTAGCATGATACTTTCAAAGTTCATGCCTGTTGAAGCATGGATCAGTACTCCATTCCTTTCTGTTGCCGAATAATATTCCGTTGTATGGATATGCCACATTTTACTTATCTGTTCATCAGCTGATGGACACTTGGGGATCCTAGGAATAATGCTGTTATTAACATTTGTGTCCAAGTTTTTCTGGGGACTTATGTTCCCCTTTCTCTGGTATACACCTAGGAGTGGAATTCCTGGGTCAGCTGGTAACTGTTTAACACTTAAGAAAGGGCCAAATTGTTTTCCAAAGTGGCTGCACCATTTTTATTCCCACCAGCAATGTAGAAGGGTTCCAATTTGTCTACATCCTCATCAACACTTGCTGTTTTCCTTTTTTTTTTTTTAATTATAGCCATCATAGTGGCTGTGAAGTGGTATTTCATTGTGGTTTTTACTTGTATTTCTCTAATGACTAATGATACTGAGCACTTTTTCACACGCTTATTGGCCATCTATATATCTTCTTTGGAAAATGTCTATTCAGATCCTTTGCCCATTTTAAAAATGGGTTGTCTTTTTATTATTGAGTTGCAAGAGTTCTTTATAAATTCTGGATACCATTTGGATTTGATTTGCAGATATTTTCTTCCATTCCACAGGTTGTCTTTCCACTTTCTTGATGACGTTTTTTGAGGCCAAAAAGTTTTCTATTTTCATGCAGTTCAATTTATTTTTCTGTCTTAGTTTGTGATTTTGGTATCATATCTAAGAAACTTATTCCTATCTCAAGATCACAATAGGTTTACTCCTATTTTTTTTTCCTCAGAATTTTATAGTTTCATGTCTTGCATTTAGACCTATGAGCCATTTCAAGTTAACTTTTGTAGATGACGATGGGGCCTCCTGGAGCTTCTCTTTGGATTGTTTCCGTTTTTCTCAGAGAATTAGCAAAGTCCTCTGCTGAGAGCAGAGGTGGGAGAAGACGAACTGGACACACCAGGAGAGAAGAGAGTTTGAAATAGTTATCTGGGTGTGTGGGAGAGAAAATGGAGCAGAAAAATATAGTCAACTGCTGGACTGTGTCAAGGGCTCAACTTGGTCATAAATTCTAGGTGGGACTGAAGGGGAGGCAAAGTTCTCCTCTGCCTTATTTTGGTGTCTGGCTGAGCCTCAGAATTAAACTGACAAAAGACAGATTAACAGGAGAAAAGTATGCAAATTTTATTAAATTTTTACATGTACATGGGAACCTTCACGAGAGAATGAAGACCTAAAGAAATGACCAGAGTAGGGAGCTTTAATACTGTTTAGACAAAGAAAGAATGAATTTGTGAAGAATTGACAAGACAAAGAGGTTTGTCCTAGGGGCAGTAAACAGTGAGGAAGTAACTAGGAAGATGAATGTGAGTTTAACAAGGTTTGTATAGATTTCTTGGGGCCCAGTTCCCCACCTCTGGTGATCAGAATGTCTTCCTCCCTCCTGGTACAGGGAGAACACTTTCACAGGGTAGTTGTATCTCCTGCTTTCAGGAAGAAAAAGGAGGGTCAGAGTGTCGTTCTTGCACCTGCTGTTTCTTAAGTGCCTTTGATTCAAGATAATCAATATGCCAGAGTGGCATATTTTGAGGTGACATATTCTGGCTTCCTTCAAGACCAACTGGTATAGTCTTATGTTTTCCTCCAGCGGCATAAGGTTGCCTGGAGGCAGGCAAGGTGCAAGTGGGGAGTCAGATTGTACTAGGGTTGGATTCTTTGCCCATTAAATAAAACAAAGCAGGGAAGGAACAAGAGAGCTGAGAGGGTGGGCAAGGGAGTAGACACAGTGATGGGCCATGGAGCTTAAGGAGGGAAGTGAGGGCATGACGGGGAGATAGACAGACAGTAGCAGGATCAGTGGATTTTGGTCCCAGTGGGGTGGAAAGGTAGGACACTGGGAGAATAAGGGGGAAAAATGGGAGTGGTGGTGTTGAGAAAAAAATAATTCAGCTGGTAGTTGGGGTAGCCACCTGTGTTTGTTAACTGCCTTTATCTGAAGGAAAGAAAAACAAAACTTCTCATGTTTCTATGACAAGCAGTAACAGGAAAGTATCTCCCTTGATGTTTACATTTCAAGGAGGTGGCTCCTAGGCCCTTAAGAAAAACATCTCTGGGTTGTAATGTTGGCCAGATGCTTATGTAGCTTTTAAAATTATTTACACACATATCAATGGTGCAGAGGTAGGGTTTGCAAATATACTTTCTCTAGTAAACGGTGTAATAAAAGGCAAGAGAGAGAGAGGAAGATCTCTTTCTCTTTGTGTGACAGGGAAAGTTCAATCTTTATATTATTTACCTTTACAGGGGTCAGAGAGTGGGATGCAGGCATGGAGACCAGCAAGAGGTCATGGTCAATAGGAAGGATAAAGTCTTAGCTAAGACCGTGGGCGTATAGGGCAGATGGACACCATCACTGAAAGAGAAGGTCCAGGCATCACGACATGAGTGGTAATGGAGGGAGGGACAGTGAGTGAGGAACTGAAATCTTTGAGGAATGAGAGGCTGTGGCTTGGGAGTCTGTAGATGACTTTTCCCAAGCAGAGTGTTGAGTGGTATGTCTCAGCTGTGCTGTCCAATATGGTAGCCACTCGCTACATGTGGCTATTTAAATTTAAATTAATAAAAAATAAATAAAATGTAAAACTCTATTCCTTAGTGTCACTAGCCACATTTCAAGTACTCAGTAGACTCATGTGGCTACCGTATTGGGCAGCACAGTTAGAAAATGTTTCTATCATTGCAGGAAGTTCCACTGGACGGCATTGGTTTACACTCAGAAATTCAAAGCTGAAGGGGAGGGGTTAGAACAGATCAAGGAGGAGGAACCTGGAAGTGGCAAGAAGGAGCTGTCAGAATTGACTATAGTGGAGCCATTTTTAAAATGGAGTCGGAGCTGCCTTTCCAGAGAAACTGCTTTGCTGTCTTGAACCTTGGACTGGGCCAAATCTTTGGACAGGGCCAAAAGGATAATTGATTTACAAGTAATTGTTTCAGAAGTCAGCAGGAGAACGGACATGCTGATCCCAAAGGATTGTGAACTTTCTGAAGATAAAGTCAACAGTCAATCAATGTTTAGCCAAGACTAGCTTCTAACTTCTCTGCCTCTAACTTCAATTAAAATTCTTTGTAATACAACCTCCCTTCTTTGCTTTTAAAAGCCCCTGACTTTTGCTCCCTAGCGGGGTGCTCTTTGGGGTTCTGCCTGCATCTGTGCTCCCCGAATTACAATTCGGAGACCCCAAAAACATATTTTGCTTCTCTTGCAGCTTACGCCTTTTATTTGTTCACAGAGCAAGGAGGATACTTCCCACTGGAGACCCAGGGCTCGGAGGCATGGGCGCAAGAAGCAGCCACCACCTGAGAGGGCTCTGAGGAAAGCAGGGGCCGCAGAAGGAGCCAGGTTGAGGTCAGCGCAAGACGGCGAGGGAAACCGAAAGAAGGAAACGTACCAGGGATCTTGCCAATGGGAGACATGAGCTCCAGAGGGCGCAGGTATAGGGACTGAGGGGTTGAGGGGGGACAGGAAGATGGACAGAAGAAGGGATGGGGAGGGGACGGCAACCTGGGGGTCTGGCTTTCTGTGGTGACTGAGTGAACAGGGAGAAAGGCACAGTGGCCTCAAGACTAAGAGTGGGGCCGGGCTGTGAGCTGTGGGTGAGGGAGTGGGAACAGGACCGCCCTCTCCACTGCCACTGACTGCGAGCCTCAAAGCGGGGTTTTCCTTTTGATGGGAACTTTTTATTTTAATGTAATTTCAAAACTATAGAAATGTTACAAGAGCAGCACAAGGAACTTCTATAGGTATAGATATATAGATAGAGATAGGTACAGATGTGGGCATGTGATGAGACCATATGTTTAAAGAGATACATATGTCTGTATATATAATACCTATGTTATTATTATTTTGAACAGTTTGAGAGTAAATCGAAGACTTTTTGTCCCTTTACATCCCCTTATTCCAGCTCTGGAATCACCCAGTTCTCCAAGGAGCCCTGGTTCCTTTTAGTGGAAATAGTATTTAGAAACCAAGATCTGGACTATTGGTGTGTTTGGTACTACTGATAAATCATTGCTTCTAGGCTCTCTCAGTGAGCAGAGCTAGGAAATTAATCTGTCAGTCTGTCCATCTGTCCATCCATCTGTCTGTCTACCCAT
The DNA here is from genome assembly GCF_021613505.1 of Equus quagga. Lineage (NCBI taxonomy): Eukaryota > Metazoa > Chordata > Mammalia > Perissodactyla > Equidae > Equus > Equus quagga. Next base: position 130,912,712 of record NC_060271.1, on the reverse strand, counting down.
CCATCCATTCATTCTTCCATCCAACCATCTATCCATCTTAAAATCTAGGAGTTCATACTGATCTCTCCAGTTCCAATCCAGAATACAGGGTCATTCTAGCTTTCTCCTTTTCTGTGTTTGTGACTTCTTTTCCCATGTAAGAAATTTGGCTTCCGGTATTCATTTGCTCAAACTAGGATATACCAAAAGATAGTTTCGGGATTGTTAACTCCTACTACTGTGAAACGCGAACTAACCAGTGTTCAATATTTGCTTGTAGGTTATTTTTAAGGTAAAGTTTACATACAGTGAAATATATAAACCTTGAGGGTACAATTTGATGTGTTTTGATAAGGGCATACAATCAGGTAACCCACATCCCTATCACGGTGTAGAAGCTTCAAATCATCCCCAAAAAGTTCCTTGGTGCCCCTTCCCAGTCAATCCAGAAGGGGGGTCTTGCTCTAGCATGTAGGGCTCCCTTTAACCCCTGTTGATGGAGGCTTTTAAATATTTTATGGGAAATACATTGGCATAAGAATTCTTAGAGCTGTGATGAAAAGACGGCAGGAGAAGGAAAGCCAGACTGAAGATGTGTAGACAGGGTTGCAAGGAGCATCACCATTTTCATCTGTTAGACTCGTCACTGGACAACAGTGTAGTCCCTGCCCCTGCCTGGATGAAGTCAGGACCCAATCATAGCCATCTGTAGGCCACGCTACAGGCTCTAGAGTTATACTAGGAGCAATGGGAAATGATTGGAGGATTTTAAGCAGGAGTGATGCGATTGATCGGATACGTGTTATAAACTGCAGCTCTAGGTCACAGCGAGATGTATTAGTTTTGTAGGGCTGCCTCAGCAAAGTACCACACACTGGGGGGCGTAAACAACAGAGATCTGTTCTCTCACAGCTCTGGAGGCTGGAAGCCTGAAACCAAGGTGCCAGCAGGGCCGTGCGCCCCTGAAGGCTCTAGGGAGGAACCCTTCCTGGCCTCTTCCTAGTTTCTGGTGGCTCCCAGCCACCCTTGACGTTCTTCATGGGGTTGTCTTCTCTGGGTGTCTCTGTGTCCTCTCCTCTTCTTATAAGGACACTGGTCATGAATTTAGGGTGCATCCTAAATCCAGTATGATGTCACCTCGATATCCTTAAGTATAACATCTGCAAAGACCCTTTTTCCAAATAATATCCATTCTGAGGTTCTGGGTGGACATGAATTGGGGAGGGGAGCACGGTTCCACCCACCGCAGGAGATGAGAGTAAAGATGATGATGGGTTAGGAGAGGGAAATGAAAAGAGGAAAGGTGGCAAATTCAAGACAACTTCAGAGGCAGCACTATCGAGCGTGCCGTGGCTTGGCTACGAGGAAGCTACTTAAAGGTGGGGCTGAAGGATGGTATGGACACATGGAAACGTTCTACTTCATGTTTTTAAAAGATTGTAATAAAGCTAAGAGAGCCTTCTTTGGTTGTAACAAATATTAGCTTAATTTGATGACCTCTGAATGTTGGTTATATGCCAGGCCTGTTCTAGGTCCCTTGAAGGGGTGGAAGACAAAGAAATAAATCCAGGCAGGAAAAGGTAATTCGGGCACTTAAAATTTAGCCGTAAAAAGAAAATAAATAATCATAACACAAGGTTGAATAATCAGAAACAAGACTATCTTGCTGATCAAAAGTTCTCCAACATTGCCTTACATACTTGGCCTCCCAGAATAAAGGATTGATTATGCTCTGCATTTCTGAGAACAGAGGATGGGTGGGAATATTCAGGTGCACAAGTGAATATTAGGATAAGGGAAAAGAGACAGGAAAAAAAAGAAGTCTCTCTCTCTGACTCTTCGAGCTTCAGAAGTGGGTAGGGTAGAAGCAGTGACAAAATGGAAGATTTCAGAGCTGGGACCAGGAGGTAGAAAATGTGGAGACATTATTGCTCTGTAGTAATTGGCGTCTGGTTCTCTGGATGGCTGTCATTTTAATACCAGTCAATATTTTTCTTGAGTTTAAAAGTGTTCTTGTTATGAAAAAGTTGAAAATATAAAGGTCAAAGGAAAAGAGATCACCTGTAATCCTACTCGCCAGCAATAACCTCTTTCAACATCTTGATTCATTTCCTTTTAAGACAGAGATATATGTGTGCATTACATTTATTATACTTATATATGATTTCTTGCAAAACTGGAATCTTAATTTTGGATTTTCCACTTAAAATTTTATGATCATTTCCTATGTCATTTAATATTCCTCTGAAACGTTTTATAACGAAAGCATGATTATACCATTATGAATTTGCCCAGTTCCCTTTTGTTGGGCATGTATGTTGTCTCCAATTTGCAGTCTTATAAACATAGCTGGGTAACTATGGAAGTCATTATACATACTCAACACTGATCGACACAATGTTCTGTCTTCATGACCTTTTCAAACCACTTAAAACTTCTAAAACAGAACAGATCAAAGAAAAGCAAGAACATTCTCCAGGCAGCTCCAGCGTTTAGGCTCTTTGCTTTAGGTGATGCAAAAAATATCCACTGAGCATCCACTCAGCACCAAGGACTCGAAGTGATGGAGCAGATGCGCGTCCTGCCTTCCTGAAGCCCGTAATCTAGATGACAAAGAAGAGCACAGCGGGACCAGGCACTTCAGACACTTTGCTTACGTTGTCTCATTCCACTGTCATTGTAATGTTCCACGTAGACCTTGAAGTCCCATTTTATGGATGAGGAAATTGGGGTCCAGAGAGATTGGGTACTTGGAAAGGGCACAGCTAACAAGCCACAGAACTGGACTTGGGGTCAGAGCCCCCCACCTCCAGAGCCAGAGCTCGAAACGCCCAAGGGGGCTCTTTGCCATAGACTCTTCCCAAAGACTCTTCCCAAAGCGCTTGCTGCACTCCACTCCTACCAGGCTAACTATGACAAAGATGTGTTGAAAGGCACCGAATGCACGAGTGACAAATGGGCCACACGTTTACAACAGCGTAGCATCGGTATCTTCCAAAAGAGCCCTGCGAAGGGAGAAAGGAGCCTGGAAATGAGAAACAAGAGGAGGAAAGGAAGCAGAGAAGAGGGGAGCTTTCAAGGCAGCTGACACCCGTTGCACACCTTGACTGACTACCCGCTATGGCCCGTTTGCTGGGCCGTATGAGTTAATCCCTGGAAAAGCTGTATAAGACAGCTACTCTTATTATCTCCATTTTACAGCCCAGTGAAGTAAAGCAACTTCTGCAAGTTCACTCAGCTAACGAGCGGGAAAACCAGGAATGTAACTTCAGACAGAGTGCTAGTAGCGAGCCCTTTGGGCAGGGTAGCAGAGGGTAGATTAGATCTGGTGCAGCATACGCTCGGAGGTAGAAGAATGAAGTTGAAGTCCTGGGTCTGCCATTAACTGTGCTCTTGATCGGATCACTGCATCTCCTTGGGCCTGTTCCCTCATCTGTGAAATGAGGATCATGGTATTTCTTGAATGCTTATAATGCATTTTCATGCATGTATCACATCCTGCTGGGTGTTTTCTATTCACAGGTTGGGGCTGCTCAAAATTCTGTTCGCCATTCTTGCTTTGCTCTACAACTTGTCTGAAAACTCTAATTTGTTTTTGCATACCCCACAGTGGATTGCAGATTCTGAAAAAAAACCCCGGTGTTAAATGAGGAAATGAACAGAGGAGTGTTCTCCTTAACTATGTACCCTTGGGCAAATAAATCCTGAGACTTCCCTGACCTTATTTTCCCCGGCAAAAAAGTGAAAATCGTGATGCCTGTCATGAAATCACATGGATATTGGCTGAATGAGAAAGCATAGATCAAAGTATTTGGGGCCCTTGAAGAAAGATGCCGTGCAACTTCCAGGCATCATTACAATGTGCCACACTTAAGATGTGGAACCCTAAAGACCATCTGAGAAGGGAGAGGGAATGAGGAGTGCAGGGAAGATTTACGGAGCACAACGGGTTCCAGGCACTGTCTTTGGTACCTCACAGGCTATTCTCTGTCATCCCCAGAACGAGCCCGAAGGGTGGGCGTAATTGCCCTCCTTTTTTCAGGTGGGAGCCCTGCAGCTCAGCGAGGTTAAGCAGTTTATCCGATTGCCTGATGCCAAAGCCTAATCTGTTTCTGCAACACTGTACTGACGCTCAAGGGACAATCCCGCTTACAATTTTCTCCACCAGAGAGCTGCCCCTCTAGAAACACTTCCCTGGGTTCTTCTCAGCCAAGCCTAGAAAAATCCACCTGAGCCGATTGTAGGTGAAATTACGTGTCCCTGCTAATTTGGAAAGAGCATCTATGAGGGCTGTCTCCAAGGAGTAATAAAGAGATCCAAAAGGACGCCACCTGGGAGAGGCCGGAGAACAACAGACCGACTAGGCTAGCCTCGTCCTTCTGGTTCCCAAACCTGAAGGGACTGTTCGATCTCCCACAGACTTCGGCTTAACGCACAGCCAGTGCCAAGTGCAGAAACACTTCTGGAATATCTAGCCAAAGCCAAATGCATAATAAGCCAGAGATGATTCAAGGCTGATGGCATTTCCTCACCAGCCTTTGTTCCCAGGAGGAGTATTCTTTATGACCTGGGTTCTTTTGGGACCGTGGATATGAAGCACTTTTCATAACCTGGGGGTATTTTAAAAGCAGTGATCAAGGCATATAAGCTTAAAGTCATTTACCGCTGATTTCAGAGACTTCGGTGGGGGGAGCCGTGTGGTTGGGGGTGGTTTTCAAATGCTGCTTCTGGCTGATATATGGAAGCGAACTGCTTTCCTTATCGTGTGGAAATACCATTTTCGATTCCAGGGGATGAGGTTCTACAGCTTTTGGTTGATTTCTCCCTATTTCTCTGTGTTAAAAGACTGGTCTTACTTTATAGGGAAACTTGAGAGGATAACACAAGTCACTTCAAAACGGGCAAGTACTTATGTGGTCGCCTTTGAATATTGCAAATCAAAAAACCCTTGGACAAGATAGTGTTGTTTTCATTTCTCCCTCTCTCTCTCTCTTTTTTTTCCTCAAGAAGTCATCCGACAAGATCTGATTATGTATATGACTCAAGTTCAGTACGGTGGCAAACTGCTGATGACATTGGATTACCCTTCATTGATAAGGCAGATTTGATAATGTTTTTGATCTTTAAAGAGCAATCAAAAGAGGATGCCAAACTTCATGTATGATATGTAATCTCAATCTTGCCCAAAATCCATATCTGTGTATATGAATATGTATTACAAAGTAACAAAGAGAACTTGAAGGTTAACAGTGGTTATTTTCAGATCACAGAAATACAGGTTGATGCGGGTTCAGTGAGCCGAGGAGTCGAAAGAAAGATTTCTTGGACTCTCAAGATCTGGCAGTAGTGCTCTTTTATTTAGGGAATAGTGTGTAATAGCATGGGGACAGGACCCATGGGCAGTCAGAGCTGCTGCTGCCGGCATGGGGACAGGACCCATGGGCAGGCAGAGCTGCTGCATGGGGACAGGACCCACGGGCAGGAGGAGCTGCTGCTGCCCCCGCTACTGCTGCAAACATGGGTGGTGACAAATAAAAATGGCAAGTAATAGGATATATTGGAATATATGAGGAAGCCATTTTGTGTAAACCTAATTCGGCCTGACCTTGTCTTTCTAGAAGGGCCTGACCCAGGCCGTTGAGCATGCATTGTATATCTGCTTTAGAGATTCCCTAGGGCAAGAAGAAAGGCCCTTGAGATAAAGGTGCAACTTCCCTCCCCCTCCCAACGTTGGCATTTCTTTAAGGATTAAGCATCTTTCCTTAGGCTAGAAACTGATTGCTGTGCTCACCTGTGGCCACCCAGCTCAAGACAATAGACTTGCCTCCTGCTACGCCCTCTGAGAGAGCAGACCCACTACCTGCTGTGTCCATCAAGCACTGTGCCAACAGGGCAATGTTGTGACTATTGTGGGAGGGACATTTCAATCATATGTGACACGTCCTGCTTGGGGGTATATAACCACTCTGTACACCTCACTTCTTTGGTGCCCTTTCTTCCTTTGGGAAGAAAGGCCCCGGGCCATGGTCCTCAGATTTCAGCTCAGAATAAACTCACCTAAATTTTCATTTATAGATTGGTTATGGATTATTTTCATGGACAGT